>NW_017728931.1:3490948-3537138 GCF_001723895.1 Crocodylus porosus
GCAGGGGGCTGGACTCGATGATCTCCCGAGGTCCCTTCCAGCCCTAATGTCTATGAAATCTATGAAATCTATGAGGGCAGCAGGGAATAGGAGATGCTCTATTTACTAGGGCAGCCCCTGGAGTAACTAGGAACAATGGCCATAAATTGACAGAGAGCAGATTTATGTTGGACATTAGAAAGAACTTCTTCACAATAAGGGCTGCCAGAATCTGGAATGGGCTTCCAAGTGAGGTGGTGCTCTCCTCTACCCTGGGGGTTTTCAAGAGGACACTGGACAAGCACCTAGCTGGGGTCATCTCACCCCAGTGCTCTTTCTTGCCCAGGGCAGGGGGTCAGACTTGATGACCTACTGAAGTCCCTTCCAACCCTAACATCTATGAATCTGGGATGTCCAACCTAAATCTACTTTCTATCAGCTTATGGCTGTTGTTCCTAGTTATTCCAAGGGGTGCTCTGGTAAACAGCACTAGTAAACTATTCCCTCCTGCCCCCCTCCCCCTCCAGTGAATTTGTATACTGCCACAAGATCCCCCTTCAGCCTTCTCTTGCAGAGGCTGAAAAGGTCCAGGTCCCCCAGCCTTTCCTCATAGGGCCTTCCCTGCAGGCCTTTAACCATACAAGTGGGCTTCCTCTGGACCCTCTCAGGGTTGTCCACATCTCTCTTGAATTGCGGCACCCAGAATTGGATGCAGTAGTCCAGCTGCGGCCTGAGCAGTGCCACATAGAGGGGAAGCGTCACCTCCCTGGACCTGTTCATGATGCACCTACTAATGCATGACAAAGTGCAGTTAGCTCTACTAATTACTTTGTCACATTAACAACTCATATTCATCTAAATAAAGGGTTTCCAGATACAGAGATACATCAGTGCTGGAATTTGGGCCAAGTCTTCCTTTAACTGCTTGAACACTGAAACTTGTAGCTCTTCATTCCCCAGGCGTATTTTTCTTTAAAAGTCAATGCAGTGGTGCGTCTTTCAGAGCATTGGCAATGCATAGGGGGTGCATGTGGGTGCACATGCATGTCCTGAGATTGGTGGTGCACCCCTTGAAAGAAGTGCAATGATGCTGCTGGCGGCACCTGTGGGTGGTCACCACTACCACCCCTTCCTCTCACCACCAGTACTGCTGGCGGTGCCTGTGGGTGGTCAGCAATCACCGCTGACCGCTGCTACTGCTGCTGGCAGCATCTGCGGGTGGTCACCAAGTACTGACTGGCAATTGCCACTTCCCCTCTGCCGGCACTGACACTGCTGCGGTCACCTGCGGGAGCTCCCTGCTCACCACTGCCATGCCCCTGCTGCCACTGCTGCCACCACCGGCCACTGCTGCCACCACTGTGCCCCCCTCACCCCCGCCAGCCTCTGAGGGCATGTGTTGTTCATGTTTCAAAGCATAATTTTCAAGAAAATCTCAAGAAAACCCAGTGAGTTCAAGGAAGGATTGCAAAGTTGTAATGTCAGCAGGTGTGGGAGCTTCAGAATTAGCTCTACCTTTTGTTTGTCTGGGATCCATCCACACTGTCCTAACTCAACTCCTAAGTACAAAACTTGTTGTCAGTAAATTTGGGCCTTTCTGGGGCTAACCCTAAATCCAATTTCCTGTATACCTTCAGCTAACACAGGTTTTCTTTCTTTGCTAGAATGTAAACCAGTATGTCATTTACATAAGAAACTATGTTTTCTTTATGAGTCACCTGATCCCACATCCTCATTATTTGGGTGTAACGCATGGCTGGGGCATTGTGAAACCCTTTGGAGACTTAGGTAAAAGTATATTGCCTTTCCGTGAAGGTGAACGTAAACTAATACCATGAATCTGCATACAGTGGAATAGCAAAGAAGGACAGAAAATCAGGTACAGCGCTAAGATAGGTGGATAATCATGAACTTTGTTACTCCTAGAGATGTTTAAATACAAAAGAAACAGATTTCTCTTTTTATTCAACACCATACAAATTGTATGCACAAATAGATATTATCCTATTACCAAGTCATTACTTAACAATATTATATCAGCAAAACAATGTGGAATTGTCTGGTCATACCATGGACCAGTATGGTTACTAATTACAAACTGGGAAAATATACCCAAAATGAAAACTTGACAGTTGAATATCTCACTTCTGTATGACCAGGAAGGAGTCTGAACTATTAGAGAGGAAATCAAACTGTGTTTTACTAAGAACAATGTAAACCAAATTAAAAGGCATATTTTATGTCATGCTTTACAGGAAGTTATCAGAGACAACCTAATAAGTAGAGTCTCACCTGAGAACAATTAATTTGATGTAATTTAAAAAAAATCTTTCTACCTCACTAGTCAGATTCTGGGGAACATAGTAGAAGCATTCACCCCATAACCTCTGTCAGGTAATATCTGGTAATACCTGTGAATTCTGCTAACACTCCAAACCATGATTTTGACCCTACAAATTGACTAGCTATAACTGACCATAGTAGACACAAGCCCTCCTTAGGGCCAGCATTGACAGAACTGTCCACAAGCCTTGAAAGGTTTTCAACAGATAAAAAACAACTGATTGTAAATCTATGTAAGAAAGTTCAGTGAGATGTCTTGTGCTTACAAGAGATGCACTGACGGCCTCACAGTAACTGTCTTTCAATACCTGGAATGAGTATAGTGATTGAAAGACCACATAAGCAATCTGGAAGTGCCATATTTGTTAAAACTGGAACAGTCATAATTTCTACAGTAAATACTGAAGAAAACAATATTGAAATCCTGACTGTCAGACTCAATGAAATCACAATCATGTAAGTCTACAAACCACCTCATGAGTTTTGCCTTTACAGATACACCAGGGATCACTCAGAATAAATCACAGGTGATCATTAGCAACTTTTAACAGCCACAGCATGCAATAGGGCTACAATGACACTGATAAAGATGCAAAACATTAGAAGCTTGGTCGGATGCATACCAGTAGAGTTTGATCCATGACCCAAAGCTACCTAAATCATTCAATAGTGGCTGCTGGAAATGGGGATACAACCCAGACCTTATATTCACCAGCAACACAGCAACACCATTACTGGGCTAAGTAATGAAATGGTATTAGATCCTATCCCACATTCCCAACATCAATCAATTGGCATTCATATCAAAGCCACAGTAACACCTATAACAGCCTTTCTGCTGACATTTCAAACTTAAAAAGGCAAACTGAAAAGGCTTTTCAGAATACCTTGATGCCACAGTCAAAACCATCAAAGCACTGCCTGAGAACTATGACCAGTTCATAAAAGCTGTACTGAAATCTGCAAGGAAGAACATCCCATGGGGCAGCTGCATGGATTACATCCCAAGCCTCACTCTTTAAACCACTGGCCTATATGAGGATTTTAGGAGACAGTATAAACTAGACCCTTTTTCCACAAACACCATCCCTACAGGTGAGGAGCTCATGTTAGCCATCACAGAAGAATGAAGGAAATTCTGGCAGACTGATTAAGTCAACTGATATGATACATAATAGTAAAAAGGCATGGTGACAATATGTTAACTAAGTGACAGCCTATGAAAGGTAGATCAACATCGTAATGGCACTGGTAATCAAATCTCTCACCAGATGCTTCTCAATGAAAAAAAACCCAGAATGGAAAAAAAAACCCCCAAAAGCCCCACCTCAGAGTGGAAAGGTAAAAGTACCCCAAAGACCTGGGTTTTACAAGCCCCTTCTTAATGATGGAGCCAAATGCTGGTATTAGCATATTGAAGACTAGGAAAGCAGCTGACCTGATTGGCATACTTGCGGGACAAATCAAGCAGTTTCGAACCTGGAGTTGAGCATGGCTCCTCTTGTCTATACAACTCACGCATAGGCAGCCAAAAAATCCTGAAGATATGGCAACATGCTCAGATAGTGGCACCTTCTAGAGCCAGGAAAAGATCCATCCGACTCAAAGAGCTTCAGACCTATCTCTCTGCTATGCCACATATACAAATTGTACAAATGACTGATACTGATCTCACTTGCCCTATACATGGATAAATACCTAATCCCCAAACAGGGTAGCTTTCACCCTGGAAAAATCAACTACGAGCCAGTTGCTCAATCTAACTCAACATATTGAGGACATATTGAGAACATATTGGTTTTGAAAGAGGCCAAATCACAGGAGTTGTGTTCATTGACTTAACATCCAGCAATTATACAGTTAACCACTGATGATTCCTCCACAAGACCCTGGGCAAAAGAGCTACACCTTACAGAGGTAATATGAACTCTGCTTGAAAGCAGACTTTTTTTGGTCAAAACAGATGGGCAGTGAAGCAGACGGAAGCAACAGATTAAGGGCCTCCCTCAAAGAAGCATCCTTACACTACTATTATATAACATCTATACAAATGATCAGCCAATCAATTTGGAAACAAAATGTTTCATCTGTGCATATGACCTGTGCATAACAGCCCAAAACACTGTCTTTGGCCATGTTGAAAAATCCCTAAGTGAGGCACTAATTGGTCTAACTTCATACTATATTGAAACCCAATTATTTGCCAACCCAGTGAAAACTCAAGGCCAACTGCCAGCTCAACATTACATGAACCAGGACCCCACTATCCCACCATCCAAATCTGGTTTACCTTGGAGTCACCCTTAATCAATCACTCTTATACAAAGAACACATCATGAAGACAGAAGCAAAGGTGCACCTTTCAGAGCACCTTTCAAAAGCACTCAGAACAGCATTCTGTATAAGCTCACCAACTAGAAATGGGGAGCTAAGCCCTCAACCATCTGAACCACTGCTCTGGTTCTCATGTTCTCTTCTGCTGAGTATGCATGCCACGTATGGGAGAGATTCATACATGCTAAGCGCCTTGACCCCATTCTGAACAATAGTTGCCAATATATCACAGGATGTCTGAAGCCTACCAGCCTAAACAATGTGTACCTACTGGCTGGCATTGCTCTGCCTGACATCAGAAGAGCAGTAGCCAGCAGAATAGAATGATCAAGACAAACTGAAGATGTGAGATACCTGCTGTCCAACCATCCTGCAGCACACAAACATCTGAAGTCACACAGGAGCTTCTTTATCAGCACCCAACCCCTTGAGAGAAGTCAGATTCTGCATTTCCTTCTAATCTATCACAGGAAGAATGTAAAATTAATAGAAACTAAAAACAAGTTAGATTTATTAAAAACTGAAAGGGCAGAAGAAACAGATATACAAAACAGCTATGTTTATGAAGAGGGAAACAAGTGTGATAGACTATTAGCAAATAAATTTAAAAATTAAATTACAATAAAATTATACCACCTGTCTAGAGACCCTCAGATGACTTAGCAACTGGCTCAAAAGCCATGTGTGAAACATTTGCAAGTGATTATTAGAATATTTGTTCCTCAGATCCATCAAAATCCTAAACAAATACATGAATATCTAATTAAAGCAAACTTGCCTCGATTAGAACCCAAGGAGCAAGAGCTTTTAGAAAAGAACATTAAAACAGCAGAGATACTAGATGTAATTAATTTTCTAAAAAATGGTAAATCTCTGGGCACAGATGAGTTCCCTCCAGAGTTTTACAAATTATTTACAGCAGAATTAGGCATACATATTATCAAAAGTTTTTAATGAGAAAAAGACGCTTGATACTTGGAGAGAAGCACATATTGTAATAATTCCAAAACCAAATAAGATCTATCTAGTTGTGCCTCATTGTCATGGGGTACCCAATTTTTTTTAAAAATACCCTGTTCTAAAGACAGTTCCACCTGCTCTTTCCTGCCACAGCTTGATGTTAATAGATATATATAATGTGGGAGGCTGCCCTGATCTTATTAGAATGACCACCTGAATTGTGCTTCTGACCTTATGGGCCAGTCACATAGCTCTCTACCTCCATGACATCATTCCCCATGCATCACAGATGGCTTCCTTACTGACATTCACCCAGTTGTTGGAGCAGCCCCTAACTGGTCCTCCCAACACCTTGGCTTCTCTCAGCCCCATCTGGGTCTCCAAAGCCCTTGTTTTCTCTCTTGGCCCCCACTCAGGCTACCAGACCCCTTGGTTTCTCCTCTTGGCCCTCTCTGGGCCCTCAGACCCCTCAGTCTCATGCCACCACTCCCTGGGCTACCAGGTCCCTTGGTTTCTCTCTCAGCTCCTCTTCAGACTGCCAGCCCCTCTTCTGCTCCCCCATCCTGGATCCATTCAGTTTTCCCCTTTTCCAGATGTTGTCCAGCCCCTCAGACCTGTCTGGTCCTGCACTCTCTTTCTGGCCTTTGCTGGGCCATTGGGCCCTTCTGGTCTCACTATACTTGCTGGACCTCACTACATAACTCAGGCCCCTTGGATCTCCCCAGCCCACTGGGCCTCTGTACCCACGCAGTCCTGGTCTTGCCTGGCCCCTCCCTGGGCCTCTGGACCCACGTGGCCCCAGTTTTCCCTGGCCCCTCACTGGACCTCTGGACCCACATGGTCCCAGTCTTGTCTGACCCCTCACTGGGCATCTGGATCCATGTGGTCCTGGTCTTGCCTGACCCCTCACTGAGCCTCTGTACCTCCCATGGATCTATAACTAAAACTGCTCCCACTTGAGAAGTCAGTTTCCTCACTATTCATACTCCTATTTCTAGCAAGAGTGCTTTTGATTACACATGGCCTCTCAGGCTTTTCTGATATTTTAATTTTTTAATCTTTTTGCAAATCCTGTGATCAGCTTCTAAGTCAACATCTGCTATTTGCCTCTGCAACACTTGCATTGTCACCTGGAATTCTTCTGATTGGGACTTCCAATACAGACAGTCACCACTCAGTAATTTGTATTCTTTCTGTAAAGTGTGAACCTTTTCTTTTAATTCTACAGTTGCCCTAGTATCCTTCCACACAGTCCTTTGGATGGCACTGACCTGATTAGACATGTGGTCCAGTTCCTGCACTTGATCCTTTTTCCTAACCTCAAATCTGGTCTGTTTGTTTCTTTGCGCGATCTGTCCCTTTCTTAGTTTTTTTTAGCTAATTCTTCCATGTAGACAAAAAGACCAATCTAAGAGGCTTTTTTCATCACCTTCTTTGATCACTTTTTCTCTAGGGTCCACTGTACCCATTGGTTGCCAAGACTATCATAAGTTACATCACTATCTTTAAACTCAGTATCTCTCCAGAATTTAATCTATATGAATGGACAGCTCCATAAGTTCTTTTTTACGTACTGGCTCCAGCCACTGCTGCTGATCATTGTGGAAGCACTATCTTGAGCCACATCTCTATTCACAAACAAAAGAACTAAAACCCTTTTCTAGCTGTAGAGTTAGGAAATTTTCAGTTGCGAGAACCTCTTTACCCCAAACTTCAACAAACTCTACAAAACACAGCAAAACTATTGCATTTCCCTAATACTGTCAAGTCCACACATTATATCAAGTGTCCTGGGTGTTTCAGTATACACAGAACAAATGCATCAACTTAGTTAAATGTTGTCTCACCTAATATCTGAACCACATGGGGACAACAAATGGTTGGCTCTTTCAGTCTATGCAAGACAAAACAAAACCTAATTTAAATCAACTTTATTCCAGCCCGCACAGGAACACGAAACTGTTGGCTGAAGAAGGGCTAATTAACACCAAGTAATTATTCTTATCAGACACCATACTGTTTTGGCCTCAACTAACAGTTAAATGTATAATAGTTCAGACTCTAATATAGTTAATACCTTCCCTCCATCAGGAGGTGGTTTGCTGTATTAGGCTTCCGAAGTTTGGTAGGCTAACCTCGGTGCAAAAAGGAACAAGTCACCAAGGCCAGGTGTCCAGTGGACTTCTATAGACAATTCTCTGACAAGCAAGAAATCCTTACTTGAGCCATATGAAAAAACACAGTGAGTATATTATAAAACCAAGCAACAATTCGTATAGCAACTATATACAAATTCAGGGAAACCCCTATATACAAAGAATACAATGATTCACAAGTACCAATGATGATATATATGACTATCATGAATTCAAAACAAATAACCATATATATGCTCAAGAATAGAGAAGCGCAGTAGTAAGCTCTGTACCACAATAAGTGCTGACAAGTAAGCAAACTGTCACACACAAAATAACCGTCTGGTTGGTTAGAAACTCCCATGCTTACTTACAGATCCAGATTCAGGGGAAAAGACGCTCACAGATGCTCTATTCTCTTTAACCCTTTCACAGCCAAAGTTTCTTTCATACAATTCACACACAATTCCTAAACTCCATACTTACTACCACTTCTCACAAGATTACCAGACACACACATAAGACATTAACATATCTCACTCTCTCAACTAGACCTTTCCCAGATGAGCTTCCCCAGCTAAGGCAGGAGCTAGGTTCCTTTACCTAAAAAGGGAGAGGTGACAAACTTTATCTAACCAGGTAAAGATAAAGAACTTTAGAGCTTCTTCGACTCCTCAGACTCTCTGGCTGTACCCTCCACCCAAGGTCTCTACCCACAGTGAGGGGAGAGCCTTTGAGGAGAGGATTCACAGTCAGAGACTGCTCTTCAGGACTGAAGACTGAATCACAGCCCTCTGAAGTGCTCCACTGCAATTCCCAGTGATGGAGAACTGCCAAGATACACACTGACTAATCCCTGTTGGTCTTCCTTGGTGGGCAAGTGCACACAACGACCAAGTGGAATACAAGACACTGAACTCAGGTCAGCAACTACCTTTTATGGGCTCAAATCACCCCACTAGGACTGCTCAGTCGCATTACTCTTACATCTGTCAATCACATATCAGTCATTTGAACTGATACATTTCCTACAGGCAAACCAATTATGCCTTCAATCACCTTAGGAGTGGAGCTAACACACACCTATCAATCATGCTCATTTTCCTGCCACTCCTGATACCACAATTAGCATGCTAATAGCTGGCATTTTAGGCCATTACCTCATTGGGGTGAATAGTTGAGGTGAATAGTTCACACATACCTGGAATGTTCTTTTACTCCATACATTATGCATGCTCCAACTTATACAAATAACTTAATAAACCAAAGTAAGCAGAGGGGAAACAGAGAGCAAATGATGTACCAACATTTTCCCCAGCTTCCAGTGTTAGCAAGTTATCCTGTGCCAGGACTTTGTGATTTAGTTGCAAAGGCTGGCTCAGAAGTGCAAGTTGTTATTTGTGACATCATTGTCCCTCTCAGCCAATGTCAAGCCTTTCCTTCCAGATCACATGCATATTACTGTCTCTTTGGCTGAGAGCCTACAGCCAAAATGTGGAAAAGGATGTCCTCTGGTCATCCAACCATGGTCATTTCATTGGGACCCCTAAGATACAAGAGAGGTGGCCCTTTTTTTGATTCTTCCATGTGAAGGGATTGTGAGAAAGAAGAGAATTTGATCTCAGTTCACCTTTTGCCTGTGAAAGGAAACATCAAACCAACAAGATGACTGTCTCTAGCACAGAGGGTTGTTAGGCCTCTCATTCTGTCATGTCTGTTTTTGATGGTCCAAAAGGATCTCTACTCTGAGTAGGGCCTATGGCCTCAAAGAATCATGTGACACCAGGATAAAGTCAAATAGAAGTGTATATTATAACAAACTGGATAATTAACACCAACAATAACAACAACCCAAGTTACAGAACAGACCAGTAGTTACACTATTTATAGGAGAACACCATACAACACCATGCTGCCACCAGATGGCAGCTGAGAGCATTCAAGCCTAATGTAGTGAATGAGACTACTCCTCCAATATCCACCACACTTGAGGATTTCTGTGCTGTTCCCTTGATAGGTACTGAGCACCTCAAGACCCCAGGAATGGGTGATACATTACCCTTCCAAAGAGTGGCAGATAAACCTGGCAAGCATATCCATGTGAGAATAGAGTTGTTTCCTCAAGTAAGTACTCTCCTCAGTATAATCCAAGAGGAGTTCAACCCCACACATACACCTTACACCACACAGTAAACACTGACCACTCACAATCTTAAACTCAACACACTATACCACACAAATCACTCACAGATCACTCCAGGCACTGGCTCACACAGATACAGATACAGATACAGATACAGATACAGCACAGCACACAGATTCGATTCCCAGACACACTCAGGCACAAGCCCAGATAATCTGACACACATTAAGGCACTTACTCACACAGGTTTTATCCCACTCAGATCATGCCACCTGTCAATCATGTCCTCAGACAACCATCAGTTGGATCTCTTTGTCAATCACCTGTCCATCACTGCTAAGCCATTCACAATCATTTGTACCTCAGAAACCATTAGCATAATTTTTGCACCACAACAGTGATGTAAGTAACTGGGTCGTGGCATCATTGAGGGCAAAGGTTATTAATTTCTACTATCTTCAAACCCCCTACCCATATGCACATACAAACTTATGATGTAATTCACAGTAAAGCCCAGAGTCTGGGATCTATACCTGGACCTCAGCTTCTGTGACCCTGCCAGAAGATGCAGTGCTGCTTTGTCCTCTCACAAGAGAATCTCCACACCAGTCAGACTTTAGTCTTTCCAACTCAGACAGAAAGGAGAGTAGGGAGACAGGTCTTACAGGGCAATGACTTGAGAGTTCTGGTTTGCAAAGATGGCTTTTGAGACTGTCTGATTTAGTTCTGGCCCCCATCCTGCCACATCCTTAGGGTACCTGATTCTTGTAGGGGTGAGTGCTCTGCTCTTTCTAGAAATTAAGCCCTTGAATATGTTTCAAGATGTCTTCCCACATATTGAGTTACCCCAAGCACAAATCACATTTTTCTGTATTTTCTCTGAATCAAATATACAGAAAAATACAAGAAACTGGGTAGCAGAGGTAGATTATGCTATGATCAGGGTGACCCTCAGGTCAGGTGCCCAGCAATCCACAGATTCTGGGGTGAATATCTTGATGAAATGACCTGTCTTTTTCCCACTCCCTGCCCCATTCTCCCCTGCTTAAGCCACTTTCCTTAGCTTTGATGAGCCTGCTGAGCACCCAGACCTGACCTGAACTTTATTGGGAGGATGCAGCAGGGGCCCAGGCACCACCAGTGTCTGCTCCATCATGGAGTAGGGGCTCTCACTGTGAGCTTTAGGAGAAGGGATCAGTCAACACAAGCCAAGGGCCCTACAGAGCCAGGACCAACAGATAGCAGGGCCCTGGGAGAGGCCCCATGGTGAAGAGGATGGGGCAATGGAGGAGCCATTTCCCAGGCACTACGCTGTGGCTGAGCAAAAGAAAAAAAAAACCATTCTACGTTCATATTACTTGGCTTTAGAGAAGCCCCAAGGAAAAGTGGTTTCTCTTAAGTGCATTTTTGGGGTCAATGAGAGACTTGGAATAAAAGTGAAGGGACAGCAGATTCCTGGGTCACAGGGCATCGGATGACAACTCTAGCCATTTTCAGGGGTGACTGTGATCCCTATGGATGCCACTGGTGCTGCCTTTCCAGACAGTGCTCCTCTGTCATGATAGCCCCATGTAGAAAGTTGACACTGTGTGATGGGATCACAGAACAAACCATTTCATGCGGAGTTGAGAAATTTGAAATCACTCAAGTTTCTCCTTTTCTTCACACCTCTTTAGGTATATCAGAACAGAGGAGTGGAAGGGGCCTACCTGTGTCACTGAGTTCAGTGTGCTGTGTTAAAAGGCAGGCTTTAATTGAAGTAATCCCCCCGGTGCAAATCCTTATACAAAAATGTGGGTGCCATAGTGCCTGAAAAACAAAGAGCATCAAGTAATATATGTAAGGTAAAAGGAACGAGGAAAATACCAAAAGGTCTGTGATGCTTTGGTGGTCCCGCCCAAAAGAGGAAAGGGAAGGGTGTGGTCCCTTTTTTATTTTCCTGCCATGACTTGATTACAGTGAAAAGAATGAGAATAAAGGAGGCTCCAAAATTATGTGCTCTTCCACCTTTCAGACACAGGTCCTTTATGGGAATAGTCCATGAGGTTCCACCTCCCCTACACCTCTTTCATATGCCAACCTTGTTGTTACCTCAGTGTTGTCTTCCAGCTATGACATTTAGATGGCAGCTCACCTATGTATATTACATACACACACACACACACACACACACACACACACACACACACACACACACACATATATATTATATATGTAGGTGAGCTGCCATATATGTATTTCATATAAATGCCATATATATATTTCATTTTTTTTGTACTGTCCCTTTAAGAATGCTGTGCATCGAGTATGTATGGTACTGGGAATGTTCCACAGTACTCATTTGCTCAAGACTCAGGATAATTTGCCAAGTCATTGATAGCCTTAGTCTTAAATATCTAAGTAAACATACAATGACAACAAAAGTAGGAAAATATTTATGTAGCCTAACAGCCCTCTGTGTCTGGCCATCAAGTTTCCACACAGCTGATCACCAATCTTGTGAATATTTGAAGAATTCTCTCCACCAACTTTCCTGCCACATCTTGATGGTATTGAAAAAAATCAAAGGAGGGGCTCAGCGATGTATTAGAGATGTCCCTGCTGGGGTTACTCATGGTTTGGATGTGGATGACTTGGGGCTCCGCCTCCCCTACACCCCATGCATTCGCCAACCGCAGGCATTGACACTTTATGGCCGGTTGCATCTGCTCTGGTCTTCTAGACTCATTTGTCCACCGCTGACTGATATTCAATTATCTTGTTCTCTGGAAGGCTGCGTCTGTGCACATTAGGATATGATGGATGTCCTTCTCTTCACCTGCCTTTGCCATACACTCAGGGCCCACTGCCCTGAGTTTGTCCTCCAAAGTACAAGCATGTTGGCCCAATGGGCTGTACAAAAAAAAAAAAAAAAAAAAGAATAACAAAAGAAAACTGAAACAAGAAAGGGATTGTTAGGATACCTTGTCATATTTTATGCTTCAAAGTTGCACCTGTTTATAGATTGGTGAATTATAGTATTGTTTAAAGTTTTCTTTTATATTAAACCTAAAGTTCTATATAGCCTCACTGTTATCTGAACTTTTCATTTTGCTGGTGTTTGCAATATCAGCTGGCCTTGTTACTTCAGCTTATGGCTGTGAGCTTGTTTACATGATGTTTCTTTCCTTATTCGATCACTGTGAGTTTTTCTAACAGAACATAGTAAAAGTTTTATTACGAGCTCAAATGAACTGAACTTGGTACTAACCAGATGAATCAGAGGAATGAAATGATTGTATATGTTCATGAAAGGTGATAAAGGAAACCAATGGACAATGCTCAAAGTAAGACACCAGAAAAAGGCCAAATTAAGAGATGTGTTCATAATGGGTCTATGAAACAAAGGAATATGCTGACAGGTCTCCCACAAAGTGGGGACCCTGGTCCAATTCAATTACCACTGGCATTTCCCATCTGGTGAATACTTCAGTAATCAGAACTCTTGTAATAGCCAAAACTGTACAGGTTTTCATAGGGAAGGCTTCAACCCATTTTGTGAAGGTATCAACAACCACTAGGCAATATGTGTGACCATGCTGGGTGGTAGGCAGTGAGCCTATGAAATCAATTTGAATTGTATGCCAAGGACCTATGATCTCTCGGTGTCGTAACAGTCCCTTTTTGATCTGCAGATCAGCATTATTTACAGCACATGCCAAGCAATCATTAATGAAAGTTTGTACATTGGTTACAAGATCAGGCCACCAGATGACTCGTGAGTCTTGTCAGTTCCAAAATGACCAATACTGTGTGCTAGATTGATAAAATCAATCCGGAATACTTCTGGGGTGACCTACACCAGCAATAAGTCCGACCATTGAGCCATCACTAGACCTGAAGGTTCTTGTCATACTCGCCACTTTCAGTGTCTGCCAAACTCAATGAATTTGGTGATAGAAGGTTCTTGTTTCTGAAGCTTAATCAAACTGACTGAAACAGGACCAGGCGAGACCTTTGACACATGGTCTAGGAGTGCCCCTTGTTTAGCACACCTGTCAGCCTGTCCATTCAAAATTGCTATGATGCTCTTCTTTTGATGTGACTTCACTTTACCTAACCATACTGGCAAGCTTCTGTTAGCAGCTATCGTGTTGCAATATGAAAGAAGGTCAGCATATTTCACTGCCTTACCATCTGGGGTGCAATAACTTCAACTTTGCCATATGGGTAGCCAATCCAACAAAGCCCGCACAACTCAGTCACTATTGGAAAATTTTTCCACATTAGCATTAACAGGAGTATTTTCAACAGCCATGATAATGGCCACTAACTCAGCTGCCTGTGCAAAGGTAAAGTTACATCTCCCATTGACCACTTGAATGACCTTATGGTCCTGGCCAGAGTTGACTTGTATAGCCACATAACCTGTTTTCTGAACTCTATCCACATAATAGGAACTACTGTCAGTGAGCCATACCATATCTAACTATTAATCCTCAGGGACATATTCAAACCCTGCCGTAAAGACCCTGTATGAGTCTTGGTACACTCAAGCGAATATTCATGATTATTAATAAGTTAAAATCTAGGCTTTTTACAATAATACCATATGGCATGAATGGTGATGTATTTATATTCTCAATTTTAACGTTGTGATTTAATAGCACCAATGTCTATTGGGCAATTCAGGGCAATGACACCACCAAGTCTTTGATTCTTCCACTAACGGCATATTCCAGTGGAGAGTGCTGAGTCCATAGGGTAATTCGAATTAATCCCACCAGGCTCTTCCATTTGGTCAGAGCCCAGACCAAAGCTGGGATTTCTTTCTTAGACAGGCTACACTGCTTTTTACTTTGGTTAGAGCTCAATACCCATAGGTTGCTGGCCTATGACCCATTCCCAGGTCTTGAAAAAACATGGTGCTTATCCCACTGTCTGTGAATGCAAGTTCCAAAACAAAAGGCTTGGTCACTGTAAGGAAAAGCAATGCTGGTGCTTTTGCGATGCTATCTTTTAGCTGGATTACCACTTCGGTTTCTGTTGGGGTCTACACCCATGAAACTCCTTTCCACAGGAGCCGATATAGTGGGGTTGACTTCATGGCAAAACCTTCTACAAATCTCAAAGGAACCCTACTAAACTTGGAAAGCTTCTTAACATTGTCACATCCTGTGGTACTGGGATCTTCTGAATGAGCTCCACTTGTTGTGTGTTGGGACATCTACCTTTCACGCTCAGGTTCAGGCCCAAGCATTTGACTTCAGTCTGGCATAACTGAGCTTTGGTGGGTTAATTTTGAACCCAGTCTGCTCCACTATACATAGCACAGTTCTTGTGCATTATAGACACACCACTAGTTGGAATTTGGTGTGTAAATCATCCACAAACCACGCTTCTGGCATTCTCGTATTATGCCCTGTCAGAACTTGATAAGGGGTAAAACCATGAGAAGCTATGGTTCCTCTCAATACCATCAGTGCAAATGACAGTTTATTTTCACAGTCCTTGCCAGTACTTTGCACTACTTTTCTAAGCACTGTTTTAAAGTGTGATTGGTCTTCTTGATTAATCCTGAGGACTGCGGATGATGTGCAATATGTAGATGTCATTCAATATTGAACACTCTGCAAAATTCCTTTCATAATATCCCCATTGAAATGTGGACCATGTTCTGAGTCAATAAATTGAGGCGTACCCCATCATGTGAATATCTAGTTCGTCAAAACATGAGCGGTGGTCTGTGCAGTACAATTTTTGGTGGGAAACACCTCCACCCTCTTGGAGAAACTATCAATTATTACCAAACAATACTGATTTCTATGCTGTGTCTGACTGATTTCAGTGCTACGTACCAGTCCCACACAGGTACAACTACATGCATCAGTATTGTAATAGTAAGAGCTTTGCTAAGAGCAAGAGTTTTGCACGCTGTGCTAAGAGCAAGAGTTTTGCATGCTGATTTTATAGTAAGCTGGTGTAGCGGCACGTAGCTTCTTGCTTTGTGAGCGTGACTGAACTACGAATTTAGATAGTAGAATGTTGTAAGACAGTGAAATGTAGTAAACACTAAGTGCATTAGATCACGACTCATCCTCAAATTCCTAGCTTAAGATAACTAAATCCTTAGCTCAAAATAACATTGTTTACTTCAAACTATATAAGCTGTACATTCTTAAGTTACTGAAGGTTCCTCAACTCTGGCAAGAGTTCCAACTTGCGCGGAGCCCCGGCACAGGCTATCGCATCCCCAGGATTGGAACACTCCGGGGCCAGGGGAACCATGCGGGGTCGTGGCTGCTGCCTAAGGCTGATGTAAGGTGACTGTTCTCTCTGCTCTGCTCTATCGCCTTCCTCTGTGAGTATTCTTAAATAAAGCTTTGCAAGAGTGAAAACAACTGTGAGTACGCCCTTTGTTCAAGCGCAGGGAATCTTCTGAACACAGTAGTTCATTCTAAGACAGGCATTTACCAATTTTCCAGTTTCCAACATTTAATATTGCCCACTTCCAGTCCAGTAGTGGAACCACGAGGGTATTGTTTACTCACATCCCCAAGGTAACAATAGGGAAAATGAATTTGATTTGTGCACTCACACCAATCCACAGTAGAGATCTTGGTCCCCTGGACCCTCACTCAACACACAACCAATGCTCACGCTTGCAATGCACACAGGTACTACAATCAAACCTGCTCACACAAGTACAAAGATCAAAACTGCTTACAATGCAATCGAATCCTCACCAACTGATCACGACATAAGCATTCCTCAATTCCTCGCTGGATGGCGATGAAAACCACCTCCACTTGAATGCCGACCGATGACAAAAATGCCTCCGACTCCAGGTCCTCCAAGAGAATCTCAGCCTCACTTATTATTGTTTTAATTCCATGGGAAGAATCCCAGCAAATCCTTGTCTCAGTATGCCTGTAATTATATTTTGAACTCATGTTTGAGCCTGAATACAGGACAATGCTATAGAGGTATCATTTTGCTGCTTATTGGTGGCATCTAACAATGTAAAATTATCTAACTCGTTAGGTGCATGCCATTTGGGTAACAATTTGGCTGTGAACCTCTCCTGGTAACTGCAGACAAGGCTGATGTTATTGGGGCTTTTATATTTTGCAATTGATGAGTTACTTGTGTAACAGCGTGTCGCAGGGCACTTCCGCGCCCTGCTCCTAAGGAGGCTCAACCCCGGGAGGGGGAAATGTGTAGCAGGGCACTAGGGTGCCTGCTACTGGCATTGGTAATAGGGCTTGGCTGCCAATCAGCAGGGCAGCACAGCTGAAGGTTGCTTAAGCAACATATTGGGTCAGCTGACTGAGAGGGGGCAGTGCCTGGCCTTTATAAACAGCCAGGCCGAGGCCAGAGGCAGTTCCCCTCTGATGGGCTGAGAGGCAGGAGCTCTGCTGCAGGGCAGGGCAGGGCAGGGCAGGGCAGGGCAGGGCAGGGCAGGGCAAGGCAAGGCAAGGCAAGGCAAGGCAAGGCAGAGCTGCCTGAGCGCCAGCGTGCTGATGAGATGGAGACGCCTCTGACAGGGAGGCTTGACGGAGAGCCAGGGTGGCGCGGAGTATTATAGCTGGTAGGCTGATTTTGTGTTACAGCCGGTGGGCTCATGGCTTTATGCTTGTTGTTGTGATGTTTTCATATCACCGGAGGACCAGGTGAGGCTGTAGGGGAAGGAGGAGGCCTCAGGGGAGCACCCCAACAGAATGGGGGCGTTCCTGGTGGTGCAGAGGGTGCTGTGTTTTGGGGTGTGCTCAGGGAGGGCACAGCGATTGGTGCCAGAGCAGGCACTGTGGATGAGGCACGGTGTTTTGGGGTGTCCTGACCCCGGCCCCAGTGGAGTGACCTTGGGAGGGATTAGGGGGTCCTGACCCCAGCCTAGTGGGGGCACTATCAGGAGTAAAGCCCAGTGGGGTATATGACCCAGAAGAAGGGTCAGGGGGCCAGGCATAGCTACGGGTCACCTGAGCCCCAAACGTGGGAAGCGCAAGGCATAGGCCCCAGTAAGGGCGAGCGCGGGAAGCGTGAGGCATAGGCCCCAGTGAGGGCAAGCGTGCGGAAGGTGCGGGGAGCGTGAATAGCGTGAGGCATAGGCCCCAGTGAGGGCGAGGGCGCGAAAGGTGCGAGCGAGGCCCCAGTGAGGGCAGGGGAGTGCAGGAAGTGCGAGGCATAGGCCCCAGTGTGGGCGAGTATATTGGACAAACTCCAGAAGGAAGGGGTGGGCCTATCAAGAACCCTCAGAAGAGGGTGAGTGCGCAAGTAAGCTCTGGAGAAGGGTGGGCACGTGATTAGAAGCCCAAAGAGGGGACAGGCACGAAAAGAAGCCCAGAGGGGGCACGTATATTGGGAAGGCCCTGGAGAGGGGGTGCATACATTGGAGAGGCCCTGGAGAGGGTGCGTATACCGGAGAGGCCCTGGAAAGGGCAAGCAGGCCCCAGACAAGGGCGAGTCGATTGCCCTCGCCCCTTTCAGGGGCTTCCTAAGTCTAAAGAGCCCAGAAGGGCAGAGCGCATGAGCAAGAACCTGGAGAGGGCAGGGCGCGTGGGTAAAGGCCCGGAGAGGGCGCGCATATCAGAGAGGTCCCAGAGAGGGTGCGTATACCGGAGAGGCCCCGGGGAGGGCACGTACACAGAGACACGAGAATGTCTGGAACACCAGCGAGGCTTGGGCGTGGTACTGGGGGCGGAAGGAGCCACGCAATGCCCTAGGGTGGGTGCACCAAGAAATATCCATATAGGGCAAGAGCACCGGGTCCGAGAAGCCCAGGAAAGGCAGCCTCCCATTAATATTACATAAACAGCACAGACGTGGCGGGCAAGACGAGGGTGCTGGAAGGGCAACTTGGCATGGTAGGGGCGCAGGAGAGATCACAGCCACTCCTGGGCCCCACCCCATGACACAGGGCAAAGGGGGTCTTGCACAGAGATTTCACTGCTCACCCCCTCTCCCTTACCTGTGCACTGGCGAAGATCCCTGGCAGTCCTAGGTGGTGCAGCAAGAGCATCCAACTGTCCAACAGGACTCACCGTTGGTGTGTGGCAGCCCAGAAGCCTGGACAGGAAACCTCTGGCTGCTGGAAGAGGAAGTAGCACCACTCATTCCCTGGAGAGATGGAGTTCCACCCCAACTCACTGCAGGTGCATCCTCCTCTTGCAGGGAGCATGAGCTGAAGCTGGGAGGAAAACCTCAGCTCTGACTAGCTGGATGACTCTTGGGATGGAAGTAAAAGGATGCTGGACCTGAGGAGAGAGGCTCCTGGTGATGGACAGTGGGGCACACTCCAGAGGTGGGTGAGAGGCAGCCAGACTGCCTTCATTTCTTTATTTTAATTACAAATAGACTGTTAGGGATTCCCAGCATGAAGTCAGGTATTCACTTTTAGCAGATGCTCTGAGCTGGTGTGATGCCTGGAGCCCAGTAAATGCTATAGGATCAGGAAAAATTAGAAAACTACATGGAGGTCGGTGGTGGGAGTATAGGGGTGGAAGAGCTCCCAATCCAGATCTCATAAGGGTCATACCAACCAGCATATAAAGACAGGATGAGCCAACCAGGAGGCACACCTAGACTGGGTGAGATATCTCTTCTTGCAGGACAAAAATTCTAATTTATTTCCATCAAGTCATGATTGGTGTATCTCAGTGAGAACCAGGTCCCCAGGGAAGGCACCTGAAGGAGCAGCTGTGCCACTGAGCCAGCCTTGTGACACCTGGGATAACTTATTTGTTAACACTTATTTGTTTGATATCCGTAGTGGTCAAAACACTAATCCCAGTGCCAATGCTTCCGAGAGTTGTGGCAGCATCTCTCTTATGCCAAATACGATGCAACAATCTTTGCATTTTGTGCATCCAATTAGCCCAACCAGTGTTCACAGGCTCAATATAATCACCACATATACTATTGAGCCAATTGACATTGGCATGATTGACGTGAAATTAAATTCTCTACAAGGCGTGTATTGGTTCAGTGATCGATTTTAAGCTCTTGATTGGTTTTGATGTACATTAAACCTGCCTTAGAAATACTCAGGACCATAACTGACTTAATCATAAATGCATCAGATAAAGAATCCACATTAATGGACCAACATCCTGTCAAATTCTCATTCATAATAACATCACAAAAAGCATTATACACTAGATTCAAATTTCCCAAAGATGCATTATTACACAGTGTAGTAGATTTGTTGTATTGAGCCCCATCCAGTGATAACATCATAGGCAAATTTCTAATAGATCTGGTCATACGTACCGCAGGAGAAGGTGCAATGAAAGTAATCTTTGTTTTTCTGTTTTGTAGGTTACTATGGGGTGTTGGCACTGGATGTATGACCCAGTCCTGATACCTTGTTCAAGGTGAGCACAACATTTATTTAGACCAACCACAACTTCTTTCATTCAATAATAGGCAAATTGTATTCATGACCAGTGATAGAAATTAAGAGTAATGAAGACAAAACAAACAAAATAACTACCCAATACTTATTTACCAGTCCTAGGTGGTTTTTGCTTGAAGGACATCAGCAGTCTTGGAGATTGAGGGCTGATGCCCACCCCCTGCTGAAGTGAGTGGAGGGCATGCTATCGGCGCATTCACCACTTTGCGTTATCAATAACTTGGGACATCTTGATCAACCCACCAATGTTCCAGTAAATGCATTTTATGCCCTGTCACAGTCTTATATCCCATGACCTGCTGTTGTTCCTTGAAGGACCAATAAAATAAGAAGGAATTTTTCATCCCAACTAGTGCCCTGTTGATTTACCACTTTCTGGAGCACTGTTTTCAGAGTATGATTACTTCTTTCAACCAATCCAGAATTTTGGGAATGGCCAGGGATATGCAACTTTTGCTTAATGTTAAAGGCTTTGAATATTTCCTTGGCAATGTTACCCACAAAGTGTTATCTCTAGTCACTGTCTATGCATTTGGAAGTTCCTCAGTGTGCAAAAACCTGATCAATCAAAATAAGGGCTGCAGTGGTGGTGGTACAATTTTTTGTTGGAATGGCCTCAATCCACTTTGTAAAACTGTCTATGATTACAAGACAGTTCTTATTTGCTCAGGGTGTCTTGGGCAGTGGACCAATGAAATCAATTTATAATCTTGCCCAGAGTCTCTCTGTTCTTTGGTGCCTTAGAGATCCCTTATTTACACTTCTATTTGGATTATAAGTGCACAGTAGACTATTATTGATTAAATTTGCCACATTTTTACATATGGAGGGCCACTGTCCTGATGCTTCTACCTGCACTATTGTTGTATTGTTGTGATCACAATTTCAGGATGTCCTCCCTTGTAAACAAGTGCAATGAGGTCCATCCTAACTGCAGCCAGCACCACCCAGACTGGGGTTTCCTCTCCTCTTCTGGTGAAGATGAGGTCCAATGACTCTTGCCATACA
This sequence comes from Crocodylus porosus, assembly GCF_001723895.1. Taxonomy (NCBI): domain Eukaryota; kingdom Metazoa; phylum Chordata; order Crocodylia; family Crocodylidae; genus Crocodylus; species Crocodylus porosus. The sequence goes on from NW_017728931.1 coordinate 3,512,244, forward strand.
CTCCAGTCTTCTTTTGGACCAAATTTTTCAGATTCAAGTCCTGATGCTGGAGCCCCATCACATCAACAGCATCAGGAGGCTTTGGTGTTATTTTGACAGGTCAAAGCTCAACTGTGTTGGGCAACAGCCACACAGGTCCCACCCTAGCCCCTTATTTACCTGCAGAGTCAGTGGGGTTATTGTAAATACCTTCAGGTGCACCTTTACTTTGCCAATGTTAAGAGGAGTCTCTGTCTTCTGTGCAATATTTCACATATAGCTCAATAACTTAATATATTTAACAGGCTTACCATCTGATGTCTCAAATCCTCTGCTTTTCCAGAGGGATAGCCAGTCTAACACAGCCCTCATCACCCACTCAGAATGGTAAACAAAGTGCAGGTGCTGTTACAGGGAGTGCTTTCCAAGTCCACTGCAACCACCAGTATTTCAGTTGCCTGGGCAGAGTGGGGTTGACAACTCCCTTTCACCACACATATTGCAGTAAAACCTATATGAGGGATTCTGTCAACACAGAAACAACTGCCATCCACAAAGGACACATTCACTCTCCTCCAGGATCTGTTGTGAAAACTTGATTGCACCTGTGTATGTGTATATATCTAGTCTGAGAATTCATAATTAATATTAGGAAGGGGACAGTCATGATCACTACCCTTGATGCTTAAAGCACATGGTGTTGTTGATGCATTGCCCACAGTCTGTGTTGTCACATTTTGATTTAGCAGTGAAATACTCCATTTAGTCAGGCGTACCAATGAAATACTTGTATCCTTGATATGACACAAGAGGACAAACTTCATGGGTATACAGGCTGTACGAAACATGCTCAGGGATATGCCAATCAAATAGTTCCAGTGTTTCATTGCCAGTGCTGGACCTTTTTTCACATGACTTGAAATTTTTGGGAGATCATGGGGAGATAAAATTCTGAAGGAGATGGATGGATGGATTGGAAGGTCAGTGCCAGGAACAGAGATCTGAGTGAGTGTAGCACATTGGGGCTCTGGGGGTGGCCATGACACCCCCTGGTGGCTCTATGACAATACCCCTCACTGCCCCTAAGGCCCCTTCCTTTCTCATCTTCCACAGCTTGATGGTATAATAATGATAATAGGGAGCTCCCCAATGGCTTTTGCATGGCCCCAGTTCAAGTGAACCCCTGCTAGGATTCCCCTACACCCTACTGGTCTTCACTGGTCCTCAGGTCCCTTGCTCAGGCTCTATAGTTCACCGTGCCCTGCAGAGCACCCACAGCCTTAAGAGCTAATTGTGTGGCTCGAAATCCACCCCTACACCATGCCTCAAGCCTCACAGGTATTACTGTATCATTGTTCATTTATTGTGCTTTGGCCTCCTTGGCCTCTTTCTTCTCAGCATTGGACCTGGCTTTGAGGCACTTGCTCCACTTTGTCCCTTCTAGTCACTGGGCCCCTGACCCCTGTCTCACTGAGCCTCTGGCCCTGTGGCCTTAATGTAGCACTGTACCCACTCTGGGCTCAACGATCGCTCATGACTGTGCCCCCCTCGGGCATGAGGCTCCTGGCCTTTGTGTGGCTGTGCCCAGCTCAGGTGCTAGCCCCCTGACTCCTGTGTGGCTTTGCAGCCTTGCACTCTGCCCTTCTCTGGGCTCAACAGTAGGGCAGGGCTCAAGACAAGTGTGTGCCCCTTGGGCACTAATGGGAGCTCCGTAAAATGTCTCTGTAGTTCCAACCCAAACTGTTGGTATAACCATAATATAAACACAAGCCCTTAGGATATAACATAAATAACATAGTGAAAGCACCCCTCTGCCCCTTTTAAGAGGCAAATCTTCCTTCACCTCCTAGCCTGGGCTCCTTGTGAGCTCCCTGAGCCTCAGTGTTCCTGCAAGCAGTAAAACAGGCAGTCTGTCATCCCTAGGCAGGAGCTCTTAGCCATTCAGTTGCCAGGGTTAGACTGCTTTGCCAGCCTAAGCCCTAGGGCCCTTCCTACTTCCAGTCAGCAGGCTGCTTGTAGATGCCTGCTAATTGACTCATTTGCCATGTTGCCCTGGCAACCAATAGCTGCTGCCCCCTGCCCAGCATGCAGAACTCCCTGGCTGGGCTGTTTTTATCATAAAGAAACAGGGAGTCCCAGGATCTCTGTTAGAGAGGGATGATGGAGTAGATGGAAACAGAGACCTGGTTTGGTGGCTAAAGGTGCTGAGCATTATTAGCCTGCAGTGAAGTGAAGATGGATTGCTATTACCTCTTTGTGACCCATCATGCACATCTAACCCCATTGAAAGCAATGTGGGGCACCAACTCCAGACTCAGGTTGGTACCTAGCTTTGCAGCTGTAAGCATTTGAGATGTGCTGTTGAACAAAGGAATTACAATATGTGAATGAATGCATGTGAGGGTTGTTAGGCTTCTAAGAATTTTCCTCACACAGTAAAAGGGGAGGGTACCTAAGCTCTCACCAGTTCAGACTAATGAGTCCAGCCAGTGCTAGTGAATTAGCACAATGACCACAGACACTAATCAAGCGCTCAAAGAATGTGGTGTTTTATCAACACAACTAATCAACTATATACAACAAACAAGTAATGCAGCCCGCACCCTTAGCCCCAATATATACCACACATCCAACCAAGGGAGCTCTTGGAGATTTTGTCCTCCCATGCCCCCACCCACTCACACTCATACAAAGAGGAAATCTTGGCCTCCCAGGTCCTCAATCACATACTCAAGCCTTTTGCTCAAGTGAGACACCTCACACAAACAATCACATGGACACCAGCCAAGCCAATCACAGATCTGTGGGCCCAGGAACCTTGGGGTCAGGACCCTTTTATACATTCAGAACACATCATTCCTGTCAAATCACTGACAGACCAATCACACACCTGTGCACACATTACTACTTCATTGCACACCTCACCTTACCACTGCACATGGCTCTCTACCTGTCAATCACTCAGATATACTCATCTCACCTCACATTCTTTCCCACCAGAATGTGGGCACTACTGAACACGCTCAGCACTGAAAAGTAGTTCATTCATTACCTCCTCAAGGTTCATAAATTCAGCCCTTCCAGACACCTCTGGGCCTGAACTCCACTAAAGCAACTCAAAATAGGGAACAATTCTGGGAAATTGTCCCTTACGTTCCCCTCCTCCATGACTTTATGATGTTTATACTTAAGAGTCATTGTATCCAATTGAGCCCCAGAATTGGAAGCTGTCACCCCATGCTATTCACCAGCTGTGGCTGTTAGCCACAAAGCATAGATGGTATTGGGTGGTGCGATCTCCCAATCTAGGCTACTCAATTAAGTCAAAGAGATCAAAGTTTAACATGATTTAAACTCTTTACCATTTGACTATTCAGCAACATCCATAACCTTCTATACAAATGAATTCCACTCACTAACATAACTGTCAATACAACCTGTACACACAAAACAATCACAACAGGGCACAAAACAAAATTTATCATTGTGTTTGCTGTGTCAGACCATCCAAAAAGAGATTCCCATCAGTGATGATTCCCTACTCTTTTGATCTTATTTAACACAGCAATGATTTTTCAGGCATCATGATGGACTTCAATCATAACTAGGATTTTTCTGATTATTCTCTAAAATCTTATGCAAATCAGGATGCTTTAGTAATTGCCTTACCATGGCTAGGGCTCATGCTCATTGATATTGGAATAATGTTATCATACAGGTTTAGTTTCCCTGTAATATTTTGATAAATAATGTCTGGAACTATAAACTCAAAGTCACAGCTGTTTACTTTGGAAACATCACGTATACAAAATGTGCAATTATCAGTCTGAATAGACTACTTAAATATACTATTTACAATAATAGTAGCTATACAAATACAGTGTTGACCAGTATATTTAATTACTGAAGAGTTATAATTTCTCAGTTATAAGAAATCACACCTCTCTGAATCATAGCTTAAACAGATATCCATATGGTCAAGTGCATGATCTTCATAGATTGTGCCCATGGCCTTTTCAAAGATACACCCAGAAGTGGCAATTGCACTCCATCTGTCATTGAACATCATGGCCCATTTTCTATTAAGGATGAGATATTGTAATGTGTCATTGATCCATAACACCGATGTCCCAAATGGGTATATGTTGTATATGTTTGTGTATGTCATTGTCATTACATTGATAGTGTTGGTATCCAAGGTCTCAGTGTAAGTGAAATTAGTCAGTTTCCAACCTTAAGAGACTTCTCTCTTGAGGCTGTGCTCAATCCCAAATCAGCTTCAAAATTTCTGGGGGAATTATATGATTTAATGTCTGTCTAATAATTCCCTCCACTAAATTTTGGATTCTTATTTGCATTTAGATACATGATAAAGCAGAGAGGTATCCTTTTGCAATTTCTTGGGCACATCAAAATTTAAGTTGTGTTCAGCTTCTTAGATTTCTTCCCGTCTGATTAAAATTTCAGCTGTCTGTTGAATTTATGGATTCACTAATTAGTGTGGAAGATCATTTAGTCGATCAGTAATAGTAGATCATTTGTTCTGGAGCACTTCAAGATCTATTGAATTCACTATACCAACACCAGTTGCTACCCCTCTTAGAACCTCTGCAAATTTCTCTTTTTCCCAAGTGCCTGTGCAGGTGGGTTGAGTTGCAGTAGCCATTGATCCCGACTTTCCTTTAAAGGTTATACAAATAAGGTGCAGTTAGGTTCAAGTGTTGATATACTAAAGTCCTCTAGTTTTAAGGTGACTCTTTTTAATGACCTCTTTGGTTCAAGTATTAACCTCTGCTTTTGGTTCTTTTTCATGCAGACTGAACCTAAAATTAAAAATGTTGGCTATCTGGCAACCTTGCTTAAAAATACATCATTAAGACCATGTGGACCATTAATCACCCACCATCCCTCATGATTTAAAGTAACATTAATCTTAAAGATCTTGAACATTCCAGACATGGCTTCTTCACATGATGAATCATTGTCACAGTGTCCCTACTTCTGATGATACCATGTGCCTATTATGTGATCCAAAACTTAAGTATCCAATAAAGGTCTGGTAGTATGGATCAGTCCTGTAGGGTCCCTTAAACTAATAGGTACTAAATCAAAATAATTAGAAATCAGATTATCAATTACCACATCATTATCACTATTATTCATTACAGGAGTATTTTTTATCAGAGTAATAATTTGCAAAGTGCTATCCAAAAGGCTTACTATGGGTGTGTGTAAAAGTAAGGGGCTGGAGGGGCTGTTGGTACATAAGAAACACCTGTGGGGATGCCAATTCACTAATTAATCCAGAGGGTAGTTAATCCTCTATGACCCACAGGTAGTCAGGTTCAGGGCATTAAAGTAAGTTAATTTCCCTGAGCACTGATCTATTGCCTGATCCCACTCAGAGTTAGGAAGAGTAGCTACACACTACAACACAGGTAGGTTGAGCAATATAAGCTATATTACACAACAAAACCCGTGCAACTTCTACCCAACACAATATTCCTGTAACACCTGAGCTGCAACACAATAAAATACACCTGACAAGACAATAACCCAATGCACATCCCAAACCTAATGTCCCTGGTCTCACAGTCAGCTACACATTACAATGAGCTTTGGTCACTACCCAGTTAACTGCTATGCAACTTCACAGACAACCCAGAAACCACAGATGGCAGCAAGAACACCTTGGGCCTAGTCAGCTGGAGAAACCCTCTGACAGTCCCTGAGGATTTCTAGCTTTTCCCTGCTTAGGTACTCAGCACCTCAAATAGGGAAAGGGTGATACTTCACCCAGCTGTAGCTTCTACAGCCGAAGCCCAAAGGACAAAGAGAAAGAAAGCGAGCTCAATCCGAATGATCAGGTCACAGCAAGGAACCTGCACTCGATGAACTCCCACACCCAGAGAGCCTGGAGTCAGAACTATCCAGCGTGAGTGAGAGTGAGGCTGATTCTGAACCTGAGACCCCAGAGCTCCTGCTGGCTGCTTCAGACAGTATTTATATCCTTCCAAATCATCCAAATCATGCCACCTGTCACTCAGCCAATGGTCCAATCATTGCCCTTTGCACAATACCCAATCAAATTTAAACCTGGGCAACACTTAAAAGGACCAATCAATTTGAACTATTTCAAACCAATACAAGCAACATTATCATAACTGCCTTATTGATTAACATATCAACATCAATAAATAGTTGCATTACCATTATACGCTGTGCATGCCCAGACCTTAAAAGTAGGCCATGACTTCATCAAGGTTGAGAGTTCAAACCCTCTAGATACTTCTCACCTCTAGTTATATGACGCATACATGGACTTTCACTGTTCTACAGCACAGGATCAATATCATTAGAAGCAAAAATTATGTGTGAGGCAAAAGTCCCATAATCAGCATTCCAGCAGAAAACAAAAACACACTCAAACTGAAGTGCAAAGTACAATAAGAAGATCAAATGCATTTTTCCTGATGCATGCTTACCTCATTTTTGCAAATGTCATTGCTTACTTCTCCATTCCAGATATCTATATACACTCCAGTGTTGTCTTCTTCATCAATGGATGCTAATGTTGCTCCCTAGTTTTATGTTTGCAACAGAAAATCCTATGTTGTCTTGCTTAGCTCTGTTAGCACTGACCATTGATTTTGAACTGATTTGCCACCATTTAGTTTTAGTGACTGCTGTAAGCTCTTCCATGTCACCCTCATGATCTATCATTATCACAGCAATGTCAACAGACTTTTGAACAGCATTGATGGTGACCTCTTCTGGAGTCATCCTTTTGGCACTCAACCATCTCCAGCCAATTCCGAATCTAGCATCAACTAGATGACATATCGACAGCATAATGATTACAGTCATGATGTGCACCTTTATAATTTCCTGTAATTTGAAAGACAATGAATAAGCAATACCTAACAATTCAAGATGATGACTAAGGGCTATTTTTGCCTTTCTATCCTTTGAGTTGTGACAAATAGAACAATTTCATAGTTTTATAGTTTCATAGCTGTTAGGGACTGGAAGGGACCTTACAGATTTTCGGATCCAGTCGGCACCAAGATGGTTTTTGAAGATTGCCAGGGTGGATGACTGTACCACCTCTGGGACATTGGAGACTGAGTAATGTATTATACTTCCTCAGAAAAACAGCAAATTTTTTCAGCTGTTTGGCAGGTACTAGTTAGAATTACAGACAAAGCAAGTCCCAATTCTATTGCACAGAGCTTAGGAAAAACAAAAATAAGATATACAGCTGGAGTTCTGTGTCCAGTTTTGGGTGCTGCACTTCAGGAAGGATGTGAAGAAGCTCAAGAGTCCAAATAAGGGCCACGCGCATGATTAGAGGCCTAAAGACCAGGTCATACAAGGAGAGACTGAAAGACTTGGTACTGTTCTGTCTGGAGAAGAAAAAACTCAGAGGGGCTTGGTGGCAGCCTATAAGTATATCAAGGGCATACATCAGGGCCTGAAGGAGTAACTGTTCACCAAGGCCTCCCAGGGGAGGAAGCAGCCCTCCACCTGAAATAATTGCCCACCCCTGCTCCAGACAGAGTAATCCCCAGTATGAAGCACACCACTTTGGGTTTGATGTGAATTCAATATAACCAGAAGCCTTGCAGAACCCAGGGAGTGGGGTTGTGCCCCTGAGACTCTGGTCTTGTGATTTTGACCATGCATTTCTTTGCCCATCCTCTTCTGCTTCTCCCTGGGCCCATCTGCACAAGGTCCACCTTGCTAGCTGTGTGCAGGGTGCTAAGAATGCCCTTATGGAAGGTTCTCTTCCAAAGCAAAAGAGATAGTCATGCCATGGGTATGTTGGATCCTTACCCAGCACTGGTTCAATCCCCTAACTTTAAATCCTCTCTTGTTTAAAGAGGGGTTTCCCCCTGGAGGCTTCCTCTGGTTCAGTCCCAAGGACAGTCCTCCCCTTTCAGCTTCCCTGTCCCAGTGTAAACCATCTGGAATGAGCCTGGTGCTGTGTTCAGTCCTTGACTGGTGCCGGCTGAGTCACAAAACTTTCTGGATCCCAACATCTAATTCCTAATTGGGGCCTCCTTTCCTGTGGCCAGTCCTCACCTTTGATGTGGGAGTTTGCAGCAGCACAATAGAGGCTGGTTTATCAATTACTGGCAGCTGAGATTCCTCTAATCAGGATCCCCAAACCAGCAAAAAGCCAGCATAGTTGGTCTATGCAGTAAAAATTTCAGCTCCCAACACAGAGCATCTGGTTAAGTAAATAATACTTTAACTTTAATACTGTTCTTCATTTAGGTATCCCATTTAATTTTTTTTCTTTAACACGCTTACCTCATGTGCACTTTTCTCTGATTCCGTGTGTAGTTTATTTCCTATGCTTGAGGGATTATTTCCCAGCTTTCCGGGAGTAGCTGGGGCCTGAGGAGCTTAATCTGGCTGCCTGGTTCTTCTGTGGGAGAACTAGTTTTGCCAAAATAGTAATAATAATAAGTAAAATAAACCTTTACTTATCCTTAAACCAGACAAATCACCACGTTAAATTCACATGCACAACTTGACTGGATTGTTCTGAAGACCCACTGCTCTCAAGTTTCATTTGAGAAAGGATAGTGTCCCCTAAATGACACTCAGCTGAAAGAGCATTAGACTGAAGATACAGGTCCTTGGTTCAATCCTGGGCTTTGGCAGGCTCTTACTCCTCATTTAGTCTTACCAAAGAAGCCTTTGTGTGCCCCTTAGCTTTAAAATATTTGACAGGGGAATTACTAGTACCTCACAGGCATGCTGAGGGCATTCAGCTTTGGGTCCCACTTCATATGGTTTCTCCATGTACTGTACGCTTCTGCAGAGTGTCTGGTCAAGGTCAATTGAACACTAATGTAGCCCGTCCTGTTTGGGCAGGGAATATGTCAAGACTGTCCATTGCTAGGTCAGTTCTACGCCATCACCCTCAAGCTGTTCCTGTGTCTCCTGCATAAATGGATGGTGGGACTGATGATCTGAGAGCTGGCTATGAGGGTGGTCCTTTCGGTGCACACCACTGATATGCTCCTTGATATCCAGAACCCTGGGTGACTTGGCACAGGTGGAGGTCTGCAAGTCCACCTGCAAATCCAACCTCTTCTGCCCAGGTCAGCTGGGTCAATAGCTCTAGCCTGACAGTGGGTGACGGGTAGCAGGTGGGCTAACTCCCACCCATGCTTCAGGGCATCTGCTAGAGCATGGGCTTTCTGTTCTATCTGGGGATATTCCTATATCCCAGACAGCTCTCCCTGCTGGAGAACTGGTACCAGCTACAGGTGAGGGTGTCTAAGCAGCTGCAAGTGTGGGTGGGCCTGCTGCAGTTCCTCTTCCTCTGCAGGAGGGTGCTGATCATCAAACAGCTGATCATATCCATGCTGTGGCACCACTTCAACACCCTGCCTGTGCCCCTGGAACTCCTCCCCAGGCGCCAGAGATGGCCACTGAGGTACTTCTGGCCAGGATGGCACTGGGTCTCTGCACGAGTCCTAAGTCTCCCTTTGAGGGAGGGCAGGCAGGTCTATATCTTTCATCTGCAGGCCCTGCAGAGGCTTCCTGTATGGTGCTGGTAGCTGCACAGCATGGAGCCACTTGAGGGATGCCTTCCTATACTGCCTTTTGAGGGTTCCAGTATGACTGGAAGCTCTTCCTGTGAGGTCTCACCTGAATTGGCATGAGGCATGACCTGGAGGAACTGCTGGATTTCTACCAGGATCTCCTGGTGTCTGCCTTCAGGTCCCCAGAGACAGTTGTTCAGGGCACTGACCTCCTCACCAACCCCCTGATGAAAAACCCACAGCTGGTGGCTCTGGTGTTGGAGGCACCATGGGTGCACCAAAGGATGGTCCTGGCCAACATCATTTGTTTCAGGGACCTCTTCAACTATGCCAGGTAAGGGTGGGCAGATCCCTCTGCACTGGCCTAGAGCACTGAGCTGCCCACACTGTATGTACCCTGTTGGATTTTCTAGGAGGTGAATGCTACCCTGCCAGATACTGCCCTCACCTACCTTGACCAGGTCCTGCACAAGTTCAGTTCCTGCCTCTCAGTATTCCCTAGCCCCCCCAAATCTCATTAGGGGAGCCTCAGCAAGTCCAGATGCTCTCCCATACACCATCCCAGTAGGCTAGGGGATACCAAGTTAATCCACTTCTATACAGCCCATTGTGACCACACTTGTGGTCTGCACCATCCATCATCCTGTCCCTATGTCCCACGTGGACACCAAGTGGTGGGACACCAGCAAAGATAAAGGTTCCTGAAGGATAAGCCTGATCTCACAAGCCCCTGGTGACCTCAACTGGTGGCTTCTCCATGGAGCTGTCACCACAGGGATGTGCCTGGTTCACTTTATGGACTCCCCTTGATACCTGCCTCTTCTGCAAGCACAGGAAGACACTGGTGCATACTTACCTGAACTACACCAGGCTTCAACACCTTCACCACTTTCTCCAGAATTGCCTGATGAGGTTCTGGCTTACTCCCCACATGATTTCATTTATACTCTACATCTGTAGCCCCACCAAGTCCTGGGACCTCCTGGTCAATCTCCTCCTGGCCCTAGCCAGGTTAGAGATACTTGACCAGGAAGAAGGTTCTGACTGGGCTGGATTCCTGGGGACTGCAGAGCTGTTTTTCTGTCCCTGGTCCACTTGTATCTCTGGGCAGAGTTTCACTGGCAAGTGCCCACTGATTCCTTGGATGTATTCCAAGGCCAGTGGGTACTGTCTGGTATACTTTGCTCAGTGTCCCCCCTTGGTGCACCCATTTTGAATCTTTGATCTTCACTTCCATCCCTGTTTTGTCTCTTTTTTGTCCCAAGCAATCAGTGTTGTGCCCTTAGTGGCCCCCCCTCCTCAAAGAGGGCTTAGGCTAAAAGTGACTGAAAGAGACTCCCTAAATATTACTACTAAATATCAGTAGTAATGTGCTGTTAATAAGACTTTTGGAAATAGTTTATTTATAGCTAATGCAAGGTATACTTGAGTTATTCTTTCTTGTACATATTAAGTAGGCTTTTTCCTTCTGTTTTGCATAGGAAGTCGAAGTCTTATGATGCTTTATTTTTTGTGATATTCATTTAGCCTTTAGAGTATTACATAAGATGTACAAATATACTTGTTCTGCATTCTTCCCACACATCTCTTTATCATTCCAAAGAATGATAATTGAGGAGGGAGGGAAGCAAATGAATATGACCACCCTTGAACTAAGCTCATGGAATACCAAGAGCAATTATATGGATAGATTTGACCTTGAACCTGACATAAACAAAATAGCTATTATTTGGGGGCGGTATAATTCTTAACTTTGGCCTTGATTGTGGAACTTCAGTATAATGATGATTGTGCTGTCATTGCACATAGGGGGTGCATCTACATGAGACATGGTTATGCACATTAGTGTAGTTTACTGTACAGTAAGCATGCATGTTGACATGTGCAAGCTTTTACTGCAAATTTAAGTGGCAAATTTAAGTTGGATTCATTACTGTAGAGTAGCTCATGTGTAGACATGACATGGAAGCAAGCTTGCTTCCAGGTCTGCCCAGCCACTAGGGGGCCATCCTGAGGCCAGCCTCAGGGCTGTGGGCTAGGAGCTTCTTCTACCTACAGGGCTGGGCTGACTATGGCAGCCCCTGGCTGCAGGCTTTCCACACAGACAGCTTGAGGACACTGTAGGCCCCTGTATTCCCCTGGGCAGGCCACAGCCTAGCTGTGTGTGCCTGCCAGCATCCTAGCACTGCTGCCTGACACCGCACTACCGTGTGGCTGCCAGGACAGCGCTATCCAGGCCAGAAGGGTGCTGCAGGCTGTTGTAGCCTCTGGCTAGGCCTGCCAGCCCCAAGGGCCACATGCAGGGAGCCTCTGGCCAGTAGGGCCAGCGCCATCTGCCTGCAGCACACCTCCAGCAGCCTGCCCTGCAGTTACAGGTGCTGTGGGGAATTGCCTTGGCCACAAAGCTGACTGTCCTGTGCCATGGTCCTGCTGTGGGCACTGCTGACAGGTGTCCAGGCCCAGCATCTCAGGCACAGCCACGCAGGGGCCGAGAGAGCCAGCACTGGATCCACAATGGCCTCCTCCTTGTCCATGGATGTGCCCATGCCCGTGCCCTCCACCTAGGGCCCCAGCTGGACCAAGAAGGAGACTGGAAACTGTGGTGCTGTGGGGCACGGCAGAAGCGCAATGCCAGTTTGAGCAGAGCAAGTGCTCAACATATATATTTACGAGGCACTGTCAGGCTGGATGCAGGAGTGAGGGCACAACCTGTTGGTGCAGCAGTGCTTCATAAAGGTCAAAGCCTTGCAGGCACAGTGGGTTGCCATGACTGACCCCAGTTGTCAGTTCTTCCATGCCCCCAAGTCCATGCCCTTTATGAGGCAACTGACAGCCATTCCTGCACCCCAGGACCCAGGCCACAACTGTGCAGTATACACCAGTATGGGTGGCCTGCCTGAGCCCCCACCCTGGCCTGGTACCCCTGGTAACGTGTCACTGGGGAAGGGCCCCTTGGGTGCCCAGTGTCCTGTCCCAGCTAACTCCCTGGCTGCAGTTTACATCAGCAGCTTGGGGAGCTCTGGCCAGCACGTGCCTCACCAGCTCCACAACCCCAGGGCCAGCCACAAAACATGGCTGGCCATGGCATGGTCACCCACCAGCAGCACCAGCTCCTTGCCGGGTGGGGGAGGGGAGGACTCCCAGCTGGGCACCTGCATGTCATGCACCATGGGCCAAGGACACTGGCTGCAGCCTCATGCCATCATCACTGGTAGGGCAGTCTGTGCCAAGCTACCAGCCACACCAGTCCCAGCCCTTGCCCCTGCCTCCCCTCTCCACCCAGCCCACCAACACTGCCCTGCCCACAGAACACAGAGAGGCAGGAGATGGTGCTAAACTTGACTGAGCAGTCTGTGCCCCAGCAGCTAGGCTCTGACATGTCAAAGAACATGTTGATGCTGGCAGCGATGTCATCCTTGGCAGTGGGGGGGCAGGGATGCCTAGCACCACCACAGGTAGCTCTCCAGGTGGTGGCCCAGGTTGCAGGGCTTACCTTCCCATAACAGGAGCACAGGTGAGGATCAGCAACTGCAGGATGTAGTGAGCTGGGCACCCCTTGATTCATGCAAACAACTCATTGTGCACCACCCAGGGCATGCACAGCAGGGGCACACTCTCAGGGTGTGGTGGGGAGCTGGCCCTGGGCTGCCTCCAAAGAGACACCCCCAGCAGGGAAGGTGGGGGTGCACAGAGCTCCTTGTCCCAGTTCCATGTGTCCCCTGAGCCTGGGAGCTGTAGGCTGGGTGGCAGCGCAGTAGAGCTTGCCTCCAGGAGAGGGGGTCAGCAGGGTCTGGAGCCATGACAGCAGGTGCTGTCAGGAGCCTGACTGGTTCCACCCTGGGGACAGGGCAAAGGGAGGCAGGCTGTCTGAGGTCACCACTCAGCTGCCCACTGGCCCCAGGGGAGTGCATAGAGATGGGGGGCTTAGTTGGTACCCACCTGGGCCCAAGCCTGCCTGGCTGACTTATCATGGTCCCTCAGCACTCATGCATGCCCAACTCTGGATCTGAGGCTGGGCAGTGCATAGGCCGTGGTACAGATCATCTTATCTCTGAAATGTTGCAAACTCACAAAAAGCTTCTGTCGCATGGCTCTCCAGGTACTGTGGGAGCAGAATACTTTCCTGGGCTAGAAAAGGGCAGAGCAGGCCATGGATGACAACCGCGGAGTGTTGGACACTGTTCTGGCCCTGGCGTTTGCCTTTACGCCACCTGCTGCCTAGCCACTAACCCTAACCCTACAGACCTACTGACAGTCAGACAGTGCCCAGCAGCAGGCTCCTGCCTTGGGCCTGGGAGGAGATCCTGTGGTACCTCCAGGAGGCCCTGGCCCGGACCCCCACTTCCATCCATCTCCCCTGCCTGGGCCCAGGCCCACTGCTTGCCCTGGCTCCATACAGCTGCAGACCTGGAGCTGCCAGCAGTGGGGCCAGGACTACATGCTGGCCCTGCTGGTCATGGACAGTGCCTGGTGGAGGGGGAGCTGCCTGTACCTTGGCACTAGTGGCTGCCATTGCCCCTGGGTGAGTCCCCCACCCATTGCACTCATCTCAGCATCTGCACCTGTGGGGAAAAGCTCAAAGGCCCGAGTGCTGGGCATCTGTCCCCAGGCTCTTAGGTATCCCCACCCCATGGCCCCCCATTCTGGGACACTATAAACAACACTTTGTACATAGTTTGCACAGGAAAGAGGGTTTTTTCTTGTTGGTGGGTGGGGAGGGAGGGAGGAGTTTGCTGGGGTGGGAGGGAGCTGCTGGTGGGTGGGTGGCTCTATTGGTGCCTTGGCGGGGGAGGGGGAGCTTGCCACTGCCACACAGGTGGTGCTTCTGCCACCAGATGTCCTCTGGCAAGCACGTCTCCTCCTCCCAGGCCTCATGGGACAGCTCTTACTGGGCCTCACAGATGTTATGTGTGAAAGAGCCAGCGTGAACGTCCCTGCTTACAGCCCCGTCTCCTCTCGCTTCAACGCCCCTCCCTCCGATTGGTAGAGGGGCTGGTCTCCGAGCAGCGTACACCGGAACCACCTGCCACGACTTTGATGATTAATAGGTTCAGTGAATTCCTCCGGTGTTCGCCCGGCTAAGAACGAGACTGCCAATTTTTTTCCACCACCCCTCTGGGGGCGGGGGGGTGGTCCGAGAGGGCTCCTTCCTCCCCTACACCCTCGCCTGAGCCTCCGGGTCAGTTGATACCCAGTCTCTCCATACCCACACTCCTTCAACCGCACAGGGTGTGGGCCAACGTCTGAGCTCTGTGAGCCCCGAAGCCTCCCCGTCCGGGGAAGTCCTCAAGAATGTCCTAGCGAGTACCAGGTCTCGGTGGCCCCTGGTCCACCTGTCCGCTTGAGCCCCTACCAGTCTCTGCCACCGGACTCTTCCTACGTCTACCCGGGAGGCTTCCTCTCTCCTGTAGGAGGTACCTTCCGAGCCAGGATGTGCGGGGTCTCACCCACCGCCTTAATGGGTCTGCAGGCTGTCACTCTAGCCCGCCGAGTCGGGTCCCCCGAATCCCCCCCCCACAGTCTCTCCGCTACTTGGGGCTAGAGCCCCCATCGCCTTGCCCCTTCCGGGGCCTTACCCCTGCCCCAGAACGTTCGGGGCCGTCGTGGACCGGACAGCCTCCCTCCTGTTGAATCCCCGCCAGCTGTCCTCTCTGGCACCGGCGCTTCCGGTCTGCCCCTCCTGGAGTGTGGGCTGGTTCTTAAATCCGCCGGCTTTTCTTCCCACCTGCAAGGAGTGAGTGAATGCTCCGCCGGGCAGCTGCCACCACTCCTTCCGCCCCTCGGGTCTCCGCGTTCCCCCGCCGGAGTTCCCGGAGTTGCGGGCACACGGCAGCCGCAGAACCCTCTGCCCCGCAGGTCTCAGGTCTCCCCGGCCGCTTCTTCCGGGGGGGTGAGCGGGCGTTCAGTGCTGAGCTTTCCGATCCCAAGGTCCCGGGGCGTGCCGGCCCCTTGGCACTCGCACATTATGCAGCACACAGGCTGTGACGACGACATGGGAGAGGTTGTACTGAGCCAACTCGAGGCAGGCAGGTGGTGAGGAAGTGCCAGTGGCCCTTGAGGTGGCTGAAGGCACACTACACCAGGGCATGGGTCTGGCCTAGGCAGTAGTTAATCTGGGCTTGGAGGTGGACCAAGGAGCTAGTGTAGGGCTGCATCAGTCATGACAGGAGGGGGTAGGCAGGGTCCCTGCTGAGCAGTGCCATGACAGAGTCCAGCTGTAGGTCCAGCACCCCTGGTGTGAAGTGCCACTCTTCATGAGTCCCACCAGTTGCAAAACATGCCAGTGTCATGGGCACTGCCTGCTTGCCCAGCTAGTACTCATATGGGTGAATGTGCCACAGTGATTCATAATGGCCTTCAGGACCATGGAGTGAAAACCCCTGCAGCTGTAATAGGGGCAGTCTGCATAGGGCAGGCAGGTGACAGAGATGTGGGTCTTATCCAGGTCCTCCATACACTGGGGGAATCCCAGTGCACGGAACCCCGCCACCACCCACAGGGGGTCATGGATGCAGGGCACTGTGTGTCTCAGCACATCCTGGAAGGCCCCGCACACCTCCAGGATTGCCTCCCCAGCAGTTACCTTGCCCATGCCAAACAGTAGGAGTGTGGAAAGTGGGCCTATTTGATTTGGATTTGGGCTGAATCAGGAAGAGTAATTCAATTAATTGATTTGGATCACTGTCCCTGATTTGATTTGGCTGAATCCAAATCTGAAGATTTGATGCTGATTCAGAGAATCAGCAATTCGGACACAGACAACTTTAAATGTTTTTTCTACATACCTCAAGGTACCAGCCCAGCTCATGAATGCTGCAATGCTGGGGTGGATGGAGTGTCCCACAGGCAGGGGGGACACTCCATGTGCCTGGCTCAGTGATTGGACATGGGGGGGACCCTGAGTGCCCCCCCACCAGACCCAGGAGGCACCAGTCGTGGAGCCAGGGAGGCATGGGGGGACCCCCCAGCATGCTCCCCAGTGGACCTGGAAGTGGACTGGAAGTTCTTCTGGTTCACTTCTGGGTCTGTTGCTGAGCATGCTGGGGAGCCCTCCATGCTTCTGTGGGACACTCCATGCACCGCAGCATTGCAGCATTCATGAGCTGTCTGCTATCTAGAGGTATGTAGAAAAAACATTTAAAGCTGTGTCTATGTCCGAATTGCCAAATCTTTCCGAATCTCTCCACATCAATTCAGAGGGTTCTGATTCAATTCAGAGAGATTAAAGGGTCCTCTGATTCAATTCAGATTCAGAGATTCAACCACTGAATTGGGCTGAATCTCCGCCAGATTAAATCAGGGACCGAAGCTTTGCACAGCCCTACCAAACAGGTTTGTGATGTAGTGAAGGCTGGCAGGCATGGCCAGCTTGAGCATGGTGAGGGCCAGCTGGGTGTCTGAGGGGAAGGCCATGCACATGCTGGTGTCCTGCCACTCCAGGTGGGGCAGGAGGCAGTGGAGTGGGTCCTGGAAGGTGGCCTGGGTCATGTGGAAGCCATCCAGGCACTGCTTATTGTCCCAGGTGTGCTAGACGACATGCCATCACCAGTCCTGGGTGGCCCAGTGGGGCTGGAGGCTGAGGAGAGTGACAGTGGTCCTGGTGGTGTTGTCCAGAAACCCCCCATTGATGTCCCTGCTGGTGGCAAGTGCATGGTGGCCGTAGCTACCCTGGGATAGCAAGCTAGAGCCAGGCAGGCGGTTGCTGCACACTGGGGAGCCAGGTGGGGTGAGACGGCTGTGGGTGAAGCAGACATTCATGAGGTGAGACACCAGGGCCAAAATGGTGGCTAGCAGGAGTTCAGAGAACTGGTCATCGCTGCCAGGTGCAGAGGCTGGAGCAGCCATGGCATAGGGAGTCAGAATGGCCAAGAAGAGAGCTGCCACATGCTGCTCCTTTGCTTGGCATGCTGCATCTGGGCAAGGAAGAAGCTGGCCAGTGAGCGGGGCTGGCTTTTAAAGATGGCTGCCAGATGCTGGCAGTTGCAGCCAGAGCCTGCAGCACCCCTGGTGACAGAGGAGCCCACTGCAAGGCTGCAGGAAACTTGGTGCAAAGAGCAGCAAATCTGCTCCCTAATCTCCACATGTGTAGATGCCTGCCTGAAAGGTTTTACCACAGAGTAGCTTACACTAGAGTAAATTTAGTCCAGATCATATGCATGTGTAGATGTGCCTATGGAGGAAGACCTACAAGCATCCCTTCACTGCTTCTCTCAAGCATACTAGTGCCTGGGACTGACCTCCAACATTAGAAAAACAAAGGTGATTCAACAGCCTGCTCTAGGCCAATCAATACCCTGGTAAAGATCCTTACTGATGGACAAGAGTTGGAGAATGTTGAACACTTTGCATACCTCAGCAGCCATTTCTCAAAGAAGGCCAACATTGATGAAGAGATCCAGTATAGGATTTGATGTTCCAGCTCTGCTTTCAGAAGACTGAATCATCATGCTTTCAACAATCACAATATCAGAAGTCAAACAAAGCTCCTACTGTATAAGGCTGTGGCAATCTCAACTCTTCTCTATGGCTATGAAGCTTGGGTGACCTATAGGGACCACCTGAAAAGCCTGGAATGCCATCACCAGTACTACATCTGGAAGATCTTCGGCATAAAGTGGGAGGACCGTTGCACAGATGCCAGTGTCCTCACTGATGCTATCACCACTGGTATGGAAGCATTCATTATTCAAAATCAGCTGCAGTGGGCAGAGTGCTGTGCCCGCATGCTTGATGTACGTTTACCAAAACAATTGCTATACTCCCAACTCAGGCAAGGACAAAGGACACATGGGGCCAAAGGAAATGCTTGAAGGGTACTCTCAAGGTGAACATTAAGAATTGTGGCATTGACATCAAAAATTGGGAAAAAACTAGCCTGGGACCGGGCTACGTGGCAATGCCTTGTGAAAGAAGGTACATCTTACTTTGAGGAAAACCATCTTGCACAGAAATGGAGGCAGAAAAATGACAGAAATGGAAGGAAAGGAAACAAGACCTTGAAATCCATGGTCTGACTTTCCTTTTAACCATCACCTGTGGTGTTTGTCAGAGTCTGCAGTTCTAGGATTGGCCTTCTTATCCATCAACAGACTCATTTACAACCATTTACTTGGCCTGTGGGAGCGATCATCCTTGACCGTGAGGGATCATCACTACTGCCGAATTCTGAAAGTAAAACATCAAGTTATCTTTTAGGAAAATAAAAACATAAAGCTCCCCACTGGTCATTGATACTGTAGAGATTCTTTTTTGCAAATGAATTGTGGGAGAATGTAGTGCAATAATTGTAGCCTTCAGGATTTGCTCATCTCCCCTTCCCCTTTTTATAGACAACCATAACAAAAAAGTCATTTTTACTAACACAGCTGGTGTTCAGATGAAATTATGCAGTTAGCTCTGAAAATATATTAAAAGAACATTTTTAATTAACCCATACCACTGAGTCATAGGATAATATCTGATACATATAACAGGCAAAATATGATAAAATAATTATTTGTAATTAGATATGTGCATTACAGACAACATTGTAATTAAAATGTACTTAATGTCATAAGAGGTCCTTCATTATCAAAATAAATTGTTCAAAACTATGGAAACAATATGATTATTATCCAGAGCTGTGAAAATCTCAGAATTTACCAAGAGACCAAAGTATTTCCTGTAACACTTTCTCTTTTTTAAAACAGCCAGAGATGTATACACACAGCTGGACTTCTGTTTTCTTAGTATCTAATCCATTTGTTAGTGAAGTGGTCATTGGGTCACTTGCTTATTGAAGTTTTCTTTCATACTCCCTGAAATCTGATAGATAAGAGTAAGTACAAAACTTACTGTATTCCAATCAAATAGCTTTTAGTAGGGCATGCCTTTAAGTCATAAGTGGATATTTGTGTAAATTGGGGGAAAATAAAATTACATGCAGTTCTTATCATAAATGTGGATATTTTGTTTTCTAAATTGAAAAGTGGTCTAGTGTCAGTGTGCTAGTCTAGAACATGGGAGGGCTGGATTCAAGTTTCTGCTGTTCCATTGACTACAGGGCACACACTGATTGTCAGCCTGGTATTCTGTGCACCTCCCCCATATAGTAAATGGGGAAAATCAGTACTTTCCTATCTCACAGGGAAGTGAAGTGCATCCAAGACTGAGATGTCTTGGTCTCCTAGATCACAAGGTTTTAAGAGGGTGGTTGACAGTACTGGCATAGATGGATAAACAAGAATGTCTGATGAATCTTCCAACAAATCAGTAGGCATTCTTTTTTTTAGCTCTGCTTTCTTCAGACCAACCTCATCTCCTTCTATGATTGCATTACTCGCCACCTGGATGGGAGAAATGAGGTTGATATCATATACCTGACTTCAAAAAAGCCTTTGACCTGGTCTCCCACAAAGTCCTCATGAAAAAATTGGGAAAATGTGGCCTTGACTACTTTATGGTCCAGTGGCTAGGTAACTGTCTCTGTGGTAGGACCCAGAAAGTATTGATTGATGGAACTGAGTCATCATGGCAGAGGGTGACCAGTGGCATCCCTCAGGGTTCAATACTCGGGCCAGTGCTTTTCAACATGTTCATCAACTATTTGGATTTGGGTATTAAAAGCGAACTAACAAACTTCGCTGATGAACCAAACTATGGAGGAGTGTAGTCACACCTGAAGACAGGCTGGCAATACAGGCTGACTTGGATAGGCTTGCAAGGTGGGTGAACCTTAACCAGATGTTGTTTAATACAGAGAACTGTAAAGTGCTCCATCCGGGGAGAAATAACCCACAACACACAGGCTCAGCAGTGTTATGCTTGCCAGCACCACATTCTGAATGAGACCTGGGTGTTGTGATAGCCAACAAAATGAACATAAGCCACCAATGTGATGCTGTAGCTGGCAGAGCTAATCAAATACTGGCATGCATCTATCGAGGCATCTGGAGCAAGGCTAAGGATGTCACCCTCTCTCTCTACTCAGCCTTGGTGAGATCGCAGCTGGAGTTCTGCATCCAGTTCAGGAAAGATGTGGAGAAGCACAAGAGAATCCAAAGGAGGGCCAAGCACATGATTACAGGCCTAGAGACCAAGCCATATGAAAAGAGGCTGACTAATAAGAGAAACTAACAAGGGGCTGTTCAGCCTGGACAGAAGACTCAGGGGGGACTTGGTGGCAGCCTATAAGGATTTCAAGGGTGTACATCAGGCCCTGGGAGAGTATCTGTTCACCAATGCACCCCAAGAGAGGACAAGAAATAACAGGCACAAACTAATTGAGGATCACTTCAGGCTAGTCATAAGGAAAAACTTCTTTACAAGTTGAGCACCGAGGGTTTGGAACAGGCTTCTCTTAGTCATCCACCCTGGCAATCTTCAAAAAGAATCTTGATGCACATCTTGCAGGGGTCATTTGATCCTGGCAGTCTTTCCTGCCCAAGTGTGTGTGTGTGGGGGGGGGCTGGACCCGATGATCTGTAAGGTCCCTTCCAGTCCCTAACACCTATGAAACTATTAAAGCTAGGATTCATCAATGGTGAAAACAGTTTAAAGGAAATACAGAGATTATGATTTGTACTGGAGTTTATGACCTGTTGATTGTCATAAACAAATACTGTAAGATTTTTTGGGAAGGGCTTTTCCTTATATTTCTGGTCTGCACAGCTCCTGGTCTTTTTGGCTCTCAGTTCTTGATCTGTGCCTCGGAACACTGCTATATTACAAACAATAAATAATGAGCGTCTCCACTGATACTTTAGCAGTGTCATTTTGGTATAAAATTAGTCAGACCACAGACTGATTCTGACCATGAACTAAAATCTCAGTAGGAAGATTTACATAAGTGTACTTCTTAGCTGGGGTTTTTGAAAGCATCCTCTGCTTTTCCCAACAACATTAGGAATCTTGCCGTTAAGATCAATGGAATCAGCTGGCCAACATGAGAGCTATCAAAAATCCTTAAAGTCTTCATTTTACAAACAAAACACTGGTTAGAAAAACAAACCAATCCATAAATTGAAGATGGCCTGGCAGAGAATGCCTGACTAGATGACCAGAAGTTTGTTAGGCCTCTCTATGCCTACCAAGTGTCTGTAGATTTGAGGCACACAAACAGTTAATTTCCTCTGAACATTGGCCTGCAGCCTGGCCCCATCCAGAGGTACACCACATCAATAAAAACTTGACACCAAAGTTAGGTTTAACAAGACTATTGTTAGACCGTGACTCCGCATGATGCCTAATGACTAGGGAGACAACAGATCGATGCCATCGTGCATCACCTGCACACGTTGCTCATCAACAGCTTTATTCAAAATGGAGACAGCTTCAGACTAGCTCCAATAAACTGGGGAGCTGCGCCAAATATTAGTTATTTCCACATTTATACACCTTGGTTCATGCTTGTTAACATTTACTCCACCTTTGTCCCTCCTTTGTTCCACTCATACTCTCTCCTATCTCAAGCTCTGCCTCTGTTTACTATTTACTTCATGGAATTACCTATGTATTTTACTTATTTACATGTCTTTTTGCTATGAGCATATGCCTAAAACTATGACCTCAGCTTCTTTCTTGTGATTTCTTGCTGATTTCTTCACCACCTCCAAGGTCTTGTTTCTCCTTATCTCCTAATGATAGCCAGTGGCTGCATCCTGTTCTTCTTACACAATGAGCTATATATCTTACAACACTACTATATTGTTATCAAAATGCTTGCCTAAGCATCTTGCAATGTTACTTTTAATATATTATTCTGCCTGGTGGTTAGCAGCTTTGCTGGGCCACAGGCTATAGCCTTTTATTCAGCTGCAAATTCAATGTCCCCCAAGATCCAAATACTGTCACCCGAACAACTATATTATAAAGGTCAGTATCAAAATACAACAACAATGAATCCACAGTAACAACAGCAAACCAGTCAATAAAGAGTCAACAAAGCACTATATGCAATACATACAAAGAACGATCAACACCTGCCTGTCACCATAGGTGATGGCCAAGAGCACACTAAGGTGAGAGGCAGGAAGGCCTGCTGCAGGGCCCCTAACACTTTGAGGGGCAATGGCAGGTGTTGCTCTGCCAGTGGACCAGCCCAGCAGGGCCCCACATGGTCCTGGCCCTGCTCCGGGGATGCATGGAGTCGGAGTAAGCAGTGGTCCTGGGCCCAGACAGGGGGGTTGGGTGGTGGGGGCCTGAGGGCAGGGGCTCCTGGTTGGTGGAGGCACCACTGCACTTCAGACTAGGCCCACAGTGGGGTCTGTTGCTGCATGGCAAGTGGCTGACAGGGGACAGGTGGGCTGTGGCCAGGGGCAGGGAAGTGGGCAGCATGAAGGCAATAGCTAGGGCCAGGACATCCTGGCCCTTGTTGGCATTCCAGCACCCGGTGGTCCTCCTCCATCACCTGCCACTCCTGGGCCTCTGGGTTCCTCTCCTCCAGGGCCAGGAGCCTGTCCTGGAACTCCTGGTCTGCCTGGTCCTTTCACTGGTCCCTCACCTTCTTGTGGGCGTCCCTCTTCTGCTTGTGGGTGATGTCCTTCTCCTGCCAGGCCTACAAGTCCATCAGGTGTGCCTTGGCCATGGTGACCAGCCAATCCAGCAATCTGATCTGGATTCAGCCTGAGCTGTTTGAATGGACCCGACCTACTACATCCTGATGATGATGATCACCATGGTGCCCCAGGTGCACCTTTGAACCTGGCATGGGACCCTGAGCTTCAACAGTGTAGAGGGCAAGCCCACCCTGCCCTGCAACCTCTGCCACCACCTGGAGGGCTACCTGTAGCTGTGCTATATGCCCTGTCCCCCATAGCTGAGGAGGACATTGCCACCGGCATCAGTGTGTTCCACAGCATGTGAGAGGCCCATGCCCACCTGGCTGCAGGGGCAGAGGCTGCTCAATAAAGTTTTGCACTGTCTCCCACCTCCCTGTGTGCTGTTGGGGGTGGGGTCTCTAAGGCCCGGAGGAGCATGGCCAGGGCGGGTGGGGGGGCAGGAGGTGGGGCAGGGAGGGCCCTCCCCACACTGTGGGGCTTACCAGGTATGTTTCACAGGTGTGCCTGGCAGCCCAAGCCAGTCCCCACTGGTGGTGAGGGTGTGCAACTCCCAGCAGTGTCCTGGGGTGCAGGGGCATGGCATCCAGCTGCCTGGATAGGGGCCACCTCCGGGGAGGAGCTGGAGCTGTTGGCAGGTAGTGGTGTCATTACTGGCCTGGCCTCCTGGGTGGGGCTGAGTATTTGGAGCTGGAGAGGCAGGCACTGGCCCTGGCTTCTTGAGCTGCTGGAGGAGGCTGGGGTGTGGACCATGGGTGGAAGGCCTCCAGGTTGGGCAAGGGGCCCTCCCCCAGGGATGCCTCACCATGGGTGCTAGAGGCAGGGGTTCAGGCAAATTGCCCGTGCTTATAGACAGCACAGCTGAAGCCAGGGTCCCAGGGCATGAAGATGTCATCCAGCTGCTACATAAGGGTACAATGGGCTCGCAGGCAATCCCTGACTGGTGGCTGTAATTGGTGATGGTGACCCATTGTGCCTGCAAGACCTTGACTTTTATATGGCACTGGCACACTGACCAGTCATGCCTGCGCACCCACATGTGGCCTGACAGACCCTTCTAGATGTGTGCATTGGAGCACCTGCTCCGCACAAACTGGCAGAGGACCTCTGCCTCTCTCCACAGTGTGACAAGGTCTGTGATCTCCTCCTGGTCCCCAGGAGGTGGCATGTGCCATCAGGGAGGATGCCACTGTGGCTCCCTCAATGGCTTGTTGAGCCTCCATGTGTCAGTCCCGGTGTTGGTGGGGCTGGGCAGGAGCACACAGTGCCCAGTGCAGGGCCACAGCATGGGACAGGCAGTTGTGCTGTGGGGGTGTGCCAGGCACTAGTGGCAGGGTCTGAGCAGGCTGCTGTGGGTTACTTAGGGCCAGCTGGAGTGGGACCCAGCTGCCAGTCTGGCTACTGGTGGCCCAGGGTGCTGCCGGGCCTGGAAGGTGCTGCAGCCTCCAGTGCAGTGCAATGGTGTGGGCCAGGTAGTCACATGGTCACAGTGCCAGGGAGTGGTGCTGGGGTGTGGGCAGGCTGCCATAGCTGGCCTGGGGCCTCTGCAGGGACACACAGTGGCCAGAGGATAGCTGCAGGTGTCCCAGGGCCCGGGCATCCCCACAAGCTTTTAAGGGGCTGGGGCTACACCTCTCCTCCCTTCCTCCCACCTCCCGCCTGCCTCTCCATCCCTACAACAACTCACCATAGAGCTGTGGGCAGGAAGAAAACAGTGTTTAGGAGTTGGCAAGGCTAGGATCATGGAGCCAGGTTGCAGGATGATGGCAGCTCTGGGGGTGTGGGTGTGGAGGGGGCATGTGCATGTGTGTATGTCTG
>NW_017728931.1:3537238-3541886 GCF_001723895.1 Crocodylus porosus
GTGCAGCAGAGCTCACCAGAGCACTGCAGTCCACGCTGCTACCACAGTGCTCTGCATGGAGCTGAACCCCACCTGCTTATGCCAATGCATCCTGTGCTGTGCTCCTGCAGGTGCCTGTGGCCTGGGCCAGCTAAGTTCTGTTCTGCTCCTCCCACCTCCAGCAGCAACTGCTCCTGACTTTGCTGCTGCTGACTGCCCTGTGGTGAGTGGGCAAGTGTGTGGGCAAGCTTCAGCTTCAGCTGGGAGGCTCCTGCCCCAGTGCATGGAGCTCCAGTTCCCACTCCTGGGAAGGTAGCTGTGAGCAGAAGTCATAGCTTTGTGTGCTGGGGTAGGAGCCACCTGGGTGAAGCTGCCTGCCCGCCTGCCTACCCACCCACCTGGAGCAGGAGGCAGGGGCAACATCAGCAGCAGCTTCCAGCTGCGGTTTGTGGTGCGGCTGCAGCCAAATGATCCTCTGCTCCCCAGTGGCGGTTCCTGCCCCTGCCCTTGTCACGTCACATAGTGACACTCCACGCTGCACTGCACTGCACCACTCCCAGCAGGTGGGTGGGCAGCTTCAGCCAGGTGATTCCTGCCCCATTGTCTGGGGCTCTGACTTCAGCTCCTGGCCACCTTGTGATGGAAAGTGGTTGGGAGCTGGAGCAGGAGCCCATTCAATGGAGCAGGAGCTGCCTGGCTGAAGCTGTTCACATACATGGAGCGGCATACTATGGCATGGCAGGGACAAGGTCAGGAAGAGGATCCGCCACTGAAGGTGAGGGGAACAGACCAGTATCCAGCTGCAGCTGCGCTATGAACAACCCTGTGAAACTGGACACACTGTCTGGGGCTGGGTCTCCAGCAGCAGAAGCCCAGAGCATGCTGCCCTGGTACAAACAGATAGGGCTTGGCCCCATGCAGAGCACTGCAGGGGCAGCTGTAGGCTAGATCCAGTCACCTGGTGGGCCAGATCTAGCCCATGGGCTGTATTTTGCCCACCCCTACATTGGCAGGTTTTGCTATTGTGATGGAAGCTTCTTGGAACAATGCAGAATAACAATTTACTACTATTAAGTTTCCTTAAGCAAATATGTATTTCTTCAAACTGGAAATAATAAGCACAATTGTTCTAAACATATATCAAATTTAAAACTTCCCTTAGGGAGCTGTGAAGTTCCCCGTACTATAATCTGTTTCTTTTCTTTATCCCATAGTCTTCCACTTTATAGGTTTCAAAAGGACAAAGAAAATGTGCTAGGGCTGCATTGGGATTTTAATGAAAAATAATGAGAATTCATTGTTAATTAGGTCTCCAGAAAAGAAATAAATAATGATCTTTACTGGGGAACTCATAATGAATTCGTAAATTCCAGCTGAAGCCTTGCATCTCTAAACATTACTGTGTTTGTGTGTATTTGTGTATGTAAAACAGTAAACAAAGTCTGCTGGCCTACAAGCATGGGAGTGCCATAATCACTTGGCCCTTTTACAGGACTGTGATATTCCCTGCTGTTACTAGCTGTAGTATACATTCTCTGGAAAATCCTCAAACAATTTCAGCCCATACTAGAAAGAGACCCTATTCTTAAAGAGATCTTTCCAGAGCTACCCATCCTAGCCTTCAAACAAGCACCGAACCTCACTAACCTCATCACCAGAAGCAAACTTCCTCAGGCCCAGAACACACCGAATGGATCCAGCCCATGCCATGACAAGAAATGCAAAACCTGCCAACACATCTCCACCACCCCCACAATTACTACACCCCACAATAGAGCCATCAGCATTCCTGGATTTTACAGCTACCCCTCCAGAAATGTAATACATCTCATCCAATGCATCAAATGCCATGCTGGAAAATACGTGGGAGAGACCAAACAACAATTGCACATCAGAATGAACACACCCCGGAAATCTATCAAAGACAGGAATTCCCAATTACCTGTGGGGGCACATTTCTCACAAGAAAACCACTGTCTCTCCAATCTCTCAGTTCTAATCCTCAAAGGGAATTTACAAAACACTTCTCAGAGACGAGCCTTCATCAACCTCCTGGTTACTAAAAATCATGGACTAAATATAGGTATTGGATTTATGGCACATTAGAACCTGCCTGACATCTGACTCCTCAGGTACCTCTCCGCTATTTAACTGCTACGTTCATCCCCCCTCCCTGCCCCCATCCTGTCGCTCACCCACTGACTCCTCAATTGATATCTTCATTGGCTGCCTATCTTGTATGGGTACCAGCCCAGCCTCTGGCTTCTTTACTTTTCATTCCATCCAGGAGGAGCACACACCAACTGCTGACACTTCCTCAGCCTGATGAAGAGTTTTTAAACCTGAAAGTTTGCTTTTAAAAGAATGCTTTTCCAACTGTTTAAGTTGGGCTAATAAAAGATATCAGATTCACCCAAAGAACCTTGTCTGCCTTGGTCACTTTTGACATATGAACAGCATATGAATGATCACAATCGATATTACAAGAGTATATCAAAGAGCTTGGATGTTTTAATAGCTAGTATCTTGGTTGCATGCACTGGGTTTTCTTGTCCACTGGAATGGCAAATGCCCAGGAGCACTGTGATGTTCCCACTCTATGTGGATAACGCCTTCTTTACAATTTATGTCAGGGCACAGACATCATTCCATGTTTGAGAACAGCATTGTACTCGCCTGCAGGGTGAATTCCACACCTACACTCACGCAAATAGGTTCTGCGAAGGTGATCCTTCAGGGTGCATGCAAACTGAGACAATAAACATGCACAGAAAAGGCATTATTGGGAGTGGGGGAGGGGATGTCAGTGCAGGAAGACAAACACACCTCAAGCCATTGTGGGATGTTGTTACTGACTCGGATCCCTGTATACCACTTTTGCACTTTATATCAGAGCTTCTTGGTCCCATTATTTTACAGAAGTTATTCAAACCAACTTTACCCAAACAGCAAGCTGGGGAATTAACTGTGGCATGGACTTTTACATCCCCACAACCCTTCATGGCTTAGCCAGGTCTATCTAAGCTTACAGAACTATCTAACATTACAGCAGGTACTACATTTAATTTGTAACTGGGGAGTGGAGGCAGGTCACAAGTGACCAAGTTCAGTGCCCAATTTGCATGGTTTCCACTGCCTACTTATAGCATGACAAACCCTTTTGGGTAGTAGCATGAACAAGCACATTTTCCCACTGTTACACTGGAGGATTCTTCATCATTGAGATGTTTTTATTAACAAAAACCTACTGGCTTCATATCTACAGAGATAAATGAGAATGATTAATAAAGGGAATTGTATAAGAAGGCTCTTATTAAAACCTACATTGGAGGTTTAAACTGGGTTATTATCCTTATGAAAGCTTAGGTCTTAAAACCTTAATAAACAGCAGATTAAAACTAGGAAGAAGAATGATAATTGACCATAGAATTTAGTCACTCTTGATTTAATTAGGAAACCTTTTCCATTTATTTCTGTAATATGGCCTCTGAAAAGAAGAGTGACAGTTAATCAAGAGTGCTTCAGGGTAATTATGGGTGTGAGAGAGTACAATAGCACATAACAGGGAAGAGCCAAACTATACAAATCCATATATTTACACACTCTGAAGAGGTATTTAATTAGAGTTAATGGTTACCCCAGCCTCCACCCACTTTGCCTGGACAGTGGTTGTTAATTATACGAATCTTTTGACTTTTTTTCAATCCAAGGGCCAGGGACTTCAGCTGATATATTTTAGCACAAAGAAGTAAAGGAAAAAATAAAAGGATAGGGGAAAGTTTGCCTGTTTTGGTTCAATTGATCATTCAAAAACAAACTGAGCCAAATTTGTCCATCAAATGCAACAGAAGAGATGTGTAAATTGCAGTTAACCTGGATCAGGGGTCAGCAATGTACCATCCACAGAGTCATTGGATCTGAGGCATGGAGCTGGAGCACGGGGTGGGGAAGGACACAGGACTTTGTCCACAGCTTGGTGGTGGAAGCTTTGTGCATGATTTGCTCTGGAGAAGCAGTGATGGCACCGGCAGCTGGGTCCCAGCACAGGCTCACTTCAGACCCAGGCTGAATCTTTCCAGCTTGCTGCTAAAAACATTGTTGACAACTGATCAAGGTGAGCTCTGCTCTGCTGTGCTCTGGTGAGCTCTGCTGCATGCATCCCACACCCCCCTCCCTCCTCTCACCCATGGCAGGCTCTCAGGACCTAGTGCCTAGACAGCCCCCCTGCCCCACTCACACATACACACATGCACATGCCCCCTCCACACCCACACCCACACCCCCAGAGTTGTTACCATCCTGCAACCTGGCTCCATGATCCTAGCCTTGCCAACTCCTGAACACTGTTTTCTGCCTGCCCACAGCTCTATAAATAGTGCATTCCCATACAGAATATTTCTCTTATTTTTTCACTGGTTTTGGAGATTTAAGTGAGCACAAACATAAAAGATTTATTGATGTAGCATACTGATGTTTTCTAAAATAGAAATCTGACTAATCCTGGCATTCAGAAAGAGTAAGGCTGGATAATAAGCTTTAAGCACCCAATCCAGAAATTCAACGTGGCATATGGCTTCAGGATCTTCAAAAACTCCTGGTGCTCTGGTGTAGTGCCTGAAGACTGGAAGAAGGCCAATGTGGTGCCGATCTTCAAGAAAGGGAGGAGAGT
>NW_017728931.1:3547026-3554092 GCF_001723895.1 Crocodylus porosus
TATCTTGCTGGGATCCTATGACCCCAGCTGACTTCCTGCCCTTTGGGCAGGGGGCTGGACTCGATGATCTCCCAAGGTCCCTTCCAGCCCTGATATCTATGTCTATGAAAATCTATGGTGAATTGTTCTAGGGGTGGAGAGGCATGCGGGGGGTTGGAGGAAGGGAGGGGAGGTGTAGCCCCAGCCCCTGCTACATTGGTCTGAGCACTTACAAAAGGGCTTTGTTACACATTGATTTTAGGCAGTGGCAGCTCACAGAACTCTTAATCTCTGGATTATCCAAACATTAAGATGTATAAATTAGTTTTAAGTCCCCTTTAGGAGTCTTAAAGTTATGCCACTCCAGGGCAGGTTTATCTCTGATCTGTATTACCCAGCTCGTATTCCATGAATGTGTGGCCACTCCCAGAGATAAATCACCCAAATTTCAGCACTCCAGCCTCCCAGAATACAGTGTCCCCTATCCCTCCCCTCCTGTTTTGTGTGGACAGCTCACAGCTGTAGCTCCTAGTCAGGCTCCTGCTCACCATCCCTCTAGTGGCAAATTACAGCTGTGCAGGTTGGGGACACTAAGAAGGTTTTTAGCCTGAACATGTAATTACTCTAAACTCAAACTAACACTAATACTGGGTATGTCTACACATGCAATTAATGCAACTGAGTCAATCTGAGTCACACTAAACTAATACCGACATTATCGTCTACACAGTGCATTTAAGCTTAGTAATTTACTGCACTGCCAGACACCACTTGCATCTGATGGGACTATCCAGCAGCACAGTAAATGAGCCGCAATTGCTGCACATGTGTAAACGGTGATGCTTAACCGTACAGCAAATTAGTCTGCTGTGCAGTAAAGCAACTCATGTAGATGCGCCCATTGATCAACATTTGAGAAGCTTAAAGTGCAACGTGTAACAAGGTCCTATTACTGGTTTGGATGTGAGTGCTCCCACTCTAAAGCCCTACCTGTATTTCCTTGTTTCTGTGGTTTTGCACTGCATGCCTCAAGTGTCTGACGATTCTTTCCCATGATTCTTTGTGTTGAGGTACTTTTGGATTTTCCCTAGCAGAAAAACTTGCCTGTCCTGGGGGAATTGTGGGAAGGCATTGGAAGACTAACAAGCCTAACAGTCATTTAGCTGAGGTAAGCTAACTTGAATTTAAAGCAATTGCAAAATTAGGTCACAGGTTATTCGGTGTGGACAACAGAGAGTTAAGGCTAAAATATGGGTACAAATTTGTGTCAATTGTGTTATTCAAATTCCATTTTCAGCACAAACCAGTTTAACAATGAAGGCAGCATGATGTGATACGTACAACACTGACAAATGACAAGGACTGTCAAGGTGATTGTACTATAGAATTGGAAGGAATATGAAAGAACCATAGATCAATCTTTAGAAAGCATTGACTGTATCTAGTTTTTAACTAAAATATTTTAGTGTTATTAACAAAGCTGTCGTTCTTTTCCAATTAAAATTCCTATGAAATAAGGGCTAAGATGTACTTTGCAATTGCTTCTAAAAATTACAGCTACTTTAATTCTTATAGGTAAATTCTTAAAACATTTCTCACTTGTGTATGAAATTTAGAACAAAATTCAGCTTATTTTTGTGTATATATTGAGATTTATTAAACTCTACTTCTATTGTCTTGAGAAAGGCCATTGGAATTGCTGTAGAGAAGCACCATAAAGAACTATCCTAATAATTGTTAAAATAACCTTATTTTGTCTGGACCACTTGAAAAATAAAGATACATTATTGCAGTGTCCAATTGAAAGTAAATTACTTCACACTTTCAGTGTACTTGGAATTATTTTTATATAGCAAATGTGATTGACAGACAAATATGAAAAAACTTTTTCCCCAAGTTTCATGCCATTTAACTTGGATTGAATTTAGAAAGTGAAGACAAACTAGAGTGAGAGAAGAGGATACACTAGAAGGAAGGTTGCAACAATGAAAGATAAAAGGCCTCTTATCCACACAAATCTTCCTATTTAAAAGCATACTAACAGGATTTGGAATGGATGTATGTGTATAGCAGGGCTGTTCAACTTTGAAGCCCCCAGGGCCCAAATTACCTGGAGGCTGTACTGGTGAGGGCTGCATGCTCCTCACTCACTGCTGCACTGCATGCCTACATAGGCACCTTGCTACACTGCTGCACTGGATTACCTTCCCCCCTGATGTACCATGAGGGTCCATGAGTGCAATTACCCCAACCCTATTCCAGGAGGATGTGTAAGTGCATTCTTCCCTGCTGTAACACATGCCTTCCCCACTGCTGCACCATGTGGATGCAATCCCCACCCCTGGGCATGGCCCCAGGCTCAACCTTTTGTGATGCTGCACTGCCCTACCCCCTGGGGTGAAGACAGGAAGCAATAGCCAGAAGACGGAGAGGGGAGCTTGGAGATCCCAGATACTATTGTAACTGGAGAAATGAGCATAGCAGTGGCTGGATAGGAGTCTGGGAATTGCATATTAACCCCTTGTGGGGCACACGCAGCCTGTGGCCCACCACTTGGACAGCCCTAGTGTATATAACATATATATTAACGTGCTGCTTAGGGGAAGTGGGTGGCTGCTTGCCTCAGTCTGGGCTGAGGGTCAGAGTCAGAGCCACAGCAGCCACTTACACTCCCCCTCCCCCACTCTGTTGCATATGCAAAGGGGATTTTTCTCACATGCTGATTGGGGAGGGCGTGGCAAACCTCATCACAGAGTCAAGTAAATACTCTAATCCAGCAACCTTTGATTCCTCAGTCCAAATGATCCTAAACCTATTTGCAGCTGTGTTGACTTGGGTAGCAGCCTTGGGAAATGTACTATATTTACTTGAATAGAAGATGACCCTAATTATAAAACAACCCCACAATAATTAGATTCTATATATAGGAAATTTATACATTTGTTACAATTTTCCAAGGTATAGAATCTAATTATTGGAGGTTTGCCTTGAATTTGTCCCCCACACACTGCTACAACAGGGAGAATAAATTTAGGGGGTCAGATAGACCCTTTACTCTCTGCTTCCCCCCATCTTTTTCCTTTGGAAGCCCCTTCCTCCCCTCTTTCCTGTCAGATTCTGCTCTTCCCAAGCACAGGGAAATGAGGAACAAAATTGAAAACAATAACCCTGAAATTAAACTTGTCTACAGCAATTCGCATATAGGACCATGCACTTGATTTATCCAGAATTGATGCATGTTACCCTTTTTTTTTTAAGAGCAATTTTTAGCAGAGGTATTCCATTAACACACTTTTGAGCAGCCCCTTGTCACCTACTTATATGCAGTACAAACTATGCATAATATTAAACCAAGGGCTTGTGATTTACCACATGGTTCATTGGGCTGGGTCCCACCAGAGTGAACAGATTTCAAGCCATGATAACCCCACAGCTCAGCACTGCTCAGTACGTGCGTGCACTCCAGATACCCTCCCACCTCCCACAAAGAACCCATGTGCTTATTAACCCCTACTCATGACTAGAACCAGTTGTTCTTGTCAGAAGTCCTAGGATGCTCCAAAAATT
The DNA here is from genome assembly GCF_001723895.1 of Crocodylus porosus. Classification (NCBI taxonomy): domain Eukaryota; kingdom Metazoa; phylum Chordata; order Crocodylia; family Crocodylidae; genus Crocodylus; species Crocodylus porosus. Next base: position 3,550,573 of record NW_017728931.1, read on the forward strand.
TATATGCAGATGAGGTGCAGGGCAACCTGGTCTGACTTCACCTCATAGGTGGAGGGACCACACTAATCATATGCCCCAGGCTGAGAGAGGGGGCAACAGATAGATTCTGGGTGAACTGTGTGGAGCTCCATTTTGTGATGTTTGCCAGAAATTTAAGGCTGGTGGAGAAACAGGAATCATTGGAAATGGAAAAGAAAGGCACATCTCAGCTGTGGGAGTTAAAAGGAAGTAAAAATGATTCACCATGGCTTGAAAGAAAATCAGCAGTGATGGTGATTGCACTTAATTGGTACTACCTTTATCATGTCTTATTCAGATGGGCTACACTAATCTGTCCTTGTGGTAGGTGCTTGTCAGCGGCATAGCTTCTCAGCTGCCTTTGGCTAAGATCAAGTGTTGTGGCCTGGACTGATGCCAGAAGGACTGAGGGGATGCTGACAGAATATCAGGATGGAGGAGGAACTTTTGGAGCCCAGAACAGCTTCAGTGGTGGTGTTGGAGGGGAGGGTGACAGTTATGGAAAGGAAAGTGGGCCAAGAGATGAAAAGTGAATTATAGAGTGATTGCAAAGATCCAGAGTCTGATGGAGGATGGATGAGGGTGGGGAAGTAGAGACAAAAGAAGGTAGGAAAGAGGTTTGTGGTGGGATCAGAGGTTTTGGAGGAGGCTTTATTGAAGAAAGCAATGAGGGAAAAGCCCAGTAGCAGGAAGAACAGGAGGAGAGGAGTTTGGAGGGAGAAATGACGAATGAAACAGTGATTGAAGGGAAGAGGAAGACTAGTGGGAGGAATAAACCAGCTCTGCAAACAGAAAGAAGATGGGAGGAAGCAAGAGACAGAGGGGCAGGTAATTTATGCCTGAGGATAAGAGCATTAGTAACAGGGGAGGAAAACAGAAGTTGGACAATGAATAGATATGCATTTACAGAAAAAATATTGTTTGAAGTTTTGTATGTTAAAGCAGAACATTTTGAATAGTCTGCTTGCCTTTCCTAACCAAATTTCCTAATTTTGGGAAATTGTGTATTGAAGCTGAGAAGATTATGAAGATTTTTGGAAGATGTATGTGGCAATAGGTGAGAGAGAAAAACTTAAGGGAATAAGTTTTATTGTAGGAGAAAATACAAGAGAGAGGACAATAATTATTCCAATGTACATAGACATGGTTGAGATGGGGAGACAGAGAAAAGTTTGGAGAATTATGTACAAAAAGTTATGTATGTTGAGAAGATACATGATAAATACAGTATATGGAAAAGGACTGTAGACAGCTTGGGTGGTAACGAAGGTGGATGAGAGGCATTCTGGTGGGATAATTCACTTTCTTCCAGTAATCCAAGTAGAGCTACCCCAAGAGTTTACAATGTATTTTGGGCAGCCTAAACTCTGTAGGAAATATGGACAGGAAGGATGCTTGGCTGTATACTACCACTGTACAAGATGTGAAGGGAAAGGGCATAGGGCAGTGAAGTACCAAGAAATAATGAAGTATTGAAGTATGTTATTTGTAGAGAAGAGGGACGCCTACAGCACTGATGCCAGTGGTCCTTCTCAAATAAAGCTAGATCTACAGAGGAGCAGCAGAGACAGGAAAGGGAATATGGGGAAGAAGATGTTGAGTCAGAATTAATGACAGTGAAGGAGACACCACAAGAAGGAAGAGCAGGGGAGAAAAAGAGTGAAATGTCAGTAGGTGAAGTGGTGCAGCTGGCAATAGAGGAGGGAAAAGAAGGAAAGATAAGTGGAACAAGTGACTTTGAGACAGAGGAGAGAGAAGGGGAAGAGGAGAGAACTTGACAGTGTCAAGCAGTAGCATAGAAGATCCGTGAAGCAGTAGAGATGTGAAATTTAAATAGACAAGCATGGCTTTGTGTATTGCATCTATAAATGTCAGCAGTATGTTATTAAGGAAGAGGTGGGATAAGATTATGCCAATATTGAGTGGGGTAAAAGCAGACATTATATGTTTCCAGGTGTGTGAAATCCCATAGGAGAGGGATTTATGCCTTTTGTAAAGAGATAGGGATGGGGATCGTTGTGTTGGTGGCGGGGGTGGGCTTCATCAAGGCTAGCACATGACCCCAGGGGGCCCTGGTATTGGCTGAGGGGGTGGAGAATCCTCCATTTTAGCTCAGGCTCTCAGAGGCAAAGGCGGCAGTCTGCTGTAAGAGACCAGAGAGACTACACCGGCTGAGTGGATGCTCAGAAACACCTCGGAGGTAAGGGTGAGACTATGGGGATGGAGAGGGCCTCATTGGTCCTGGGCACGATGTGAAACTGCACCCTGCTGGGGAAGGGTGGCTTGGTGCGGCTCCTAGTGGCATGGGAGCCCCCAAGAAATGCCAGGCCAGTTATCTCCCCGTTGAAAGGTGGAGATAACCCACCTGAAAACCCCAGCTCCCAGCTATGGGTGGGTTAACAACCCTGGAGAAGAGTAGGGCCAGGCAAACCCAGCCTGTTAAGGGGGCTGCCTGAGTGTAGGGGGCCAGGCACGGTAGAAGCCACTTGAACCTAATGGGTGAGAGACCCTAGTATAGAGGGCCAGGCATGGGGTAAGCCACCTTGGCCCCAATGGGTGCGAGATCCCAGTGAAGGAGGCCAGGCACAGTGTAAGCCACCTGAGCCCCAATCAATGAGAGAACCCACTGCAGGGGGCCAGGTACAGTGGTAGCCACCTGAGCCCCACAGGGTGCAAGACCCTGAGTGTGGCTCAGTGAGGGGGCTGGAGTGTGTAGAGCAGCCCTATGGGGTGATGAGTGTGTAGAGTGGCCAAGTGAGGTGGCCGGTATATAAACAGTCCACTTGAGGGCAGTAAAATGAGTGGCCCTAGTGAGGGGCAGAATTACTGAAATGGGACTACAGGAATACTGGATGTGACAATGTAGAAATACTGGATATGCTGATGTAGAAATACTGGAGGTAAGTGTGAGGGAGTGGGGCCTAGGAGCAGCCGTGTACTCCCTAGCGCCCCCTACCGTCATGTAAGGTGGACTCAGCACCCTCGGATTCTAGCCCGCTACGACTTTGATGATAAATAGGTTTGGATGGGAGGCTGCCTTTATCCCCCCGGTGAACGGTGTGAATGTCTCTGCCCCTACTCCGTATGGGGTACCTCTGTGCACCCCTTCCCTTAAGGGCTATGCGTGCCTCCAAACCTCCCCTTTAGCACACCCCAAGCCTCGCAGTTGTTCCTGGATGTTTATTCTGTCCTGGTCCTCCGACCGGCCCTCACTGGCACCCCTTGGGCTCATCCCACCCTGGTGCCCCTTTCTGGCAACCCCGGGTTTGTCCACTCCCTGGCGCCCCTGGGGCTCACCACGCCCCGACACCAGTCTCCAAACTTCCCGAGGCTATCACTCCGCCTGGGCTGTCTTGCTAAACCTCGGCTAGTCACTCGAATGTCCGAATACTGGTGGATACCGGATTGGGCTCAGGCGGCCGGAGCCTTACCTGGCCTCTCCGACCCTACTGGGTAATGTTCGAATACTGGTGGATACCGGACTGGGCTCAGGTGGCCGGAG
>NW_017728931.1:3554490-3555743 GCF_001723895.1 Crocodylus porosus
GGTCCTCCGGGGTAACTACAACTGAAACCCAAGCCAACTGGCTACAACACAAACAATACAGAGCCTCCCTGCTCATAAAGTAAACTCCAAGGCCCTTTAGGGCTTGCAACCCTAACTCCCTTTAGGGTGTTCTCCTCCCTAGCATCATCACAGCCAGTCAGCACAGCAAGGCTGCAACCACCAACTCAGGCTGCTCAAAAAGAGACAAAAGAGAAATGGTAGCCAGAATGGAGTTATACAAAGCCAGGGAATTAGGAGGTTGGTGAATGCCAAATTTGGCAAGTTTTGTGTATCCTTACTTTTTAAGTATGTCAGTAAACAGACAATGGAGAAGGTAGGGAAGACTACTTGTTTCTGCTGTTACATGGTAGGAGGAACGTTAAGAAGATGGGTCAGGTACAGGGGAGAATGGAAAAAGCTGTTGGAGTGGCAGCCACCAGCCCACTATTGAAAGAGGGAGAGTGCCATAAGGGTAAATAAACTTGAGGGAGTGGGATTAGAGTGTTTGAAAGACTGTAAGAAGGTGATTAATGTGATAAGAAAGAAAGGTAAGATAACAACAGCTGGAGATCTGATGGAAAGACATGGCAAATGTGTGGAAAGAAGTGATAGATAACAGAGTGAAAGGAGAACATATGGATATCATGTGGATGATACTATGGAATATTCTTTACTTATTCAGCATAAGTGGAGCTTGGTAAGACTGGCAGCATGCTTGAGAGAGGGATGAGGGATTGAAGAATCTGTATTGCATGTATTTTGGGCTGCCCTTTTGTGCAGGAGGTATGGGAAGGAGTGTGTAATTTTGGAGGTAAATTGATATAAACTGTGACTTAACATATGAAATGGTGTTGTATGGATTAATGCACAAAGAACTGGAGACATAGGGTGTTTTTACACATGGTCCAGAGGTGGAGGAGTGCTTTAATTAAAGCAGCTTCAATAGCCACTCTAATTAAACGCCTGCAGCGTCTTGTGGGCTAACAAAAATAGGATGGGTTTCAATACTGACAAGTGCAGGGTGCTGCACTTGGGCAGTAGTAACCAGCAGCACACTTATAAGCTGGGAAACTCCCTTCTCGAGAACACAGTGGCAGAAAGAGATCTTGGAGTCATTATTGACTCCAAGATGAACATGGGCCGGCAGTGTGGGGAAGCAGTCAGGTAGGCCAACCACACATTGTTGTGCATCCACAGATGTATCTCAAGCAGATCCAAGGAGGTGATCCTCCCCCTCTATGCGGCACTGGTCA
>NW_017728931.1:3555843-3693017 GCF_001723895.1 Crocodylus porosus
AGAGGAGGGCCACCCGGATGATCCGGGGACTACAGGGCAGACCCTGCCATGAGAGACTGTGGGACCTGAACCTGTTCAGCCTTCACAAGAGAAGGCTGAGGGGGGACCTGGTGGCCATCTATAAACTCACTAGGGGGGACCAGCAGGGTTTGGGAGAAACCTTGTTCCCCCTGGTGCCCCCGGGGTAACGAGGAGTAACGGCCACAAGTTGTTAGAGAGTCGGTTTAGACTAGACATCAGGAGGCACTGCTTCACAGTCAGGGCAGCTAGGATCTGGAACCAACTTCCAAGGGAAGTGGTAATGGCTTCTACCCTGGGGGTCTTTAAGAGGAGGCTTGACGTCTACCTAGCTAGGGTCATTTGATCCTGGTTTTCTCTCCTGCCCAGGGCAGGGGGTCAGACTTGAAGATCTACAAGGTCCCTTCCAACGCTACTTCTATGAATCTATGTAAATCAGTGTCCCCGCACTTCAAAATGGCAGTGGGGGCACTTAACTAAAGTTCATCAAACAAGCTTTAGTTAAAGCAGCCCTGCTGCCATTCTGAAGTGCAGGACACTGATACACAAGATGTTGAGGCTGCTTGAGCACTTTAATTAGCATGTTCCAGCAGAGTCTGCTCTGACACACTATCATTATAGCATGTCAGAGCAACCTCCCTGCACATCTGTAGGCACCCACATGGACTGAGAACCATACTATTTGTGCAACAGTAGTGATATGGAAGGTGAGAAACTAACTGTTGGTCAAAGGACTGACCTTCACTGGAAGAGAAGGTTTGGAGTTAGCAGTTTATGAATTGAAATACTATGTGGATCAAGATGCAGACAAGATGGGAAAGGAGAAGGCAGAGAAGAGATGGAGGAAGGAAGAATGGTAGTGTATATTTCAAAAGGACAAAGGGATGGGGTGATTCATGGGAGGTTAGTGTGTGAAAAGGGGTACAAGAATAATAAGGTATTGTGTGGGGGGGTGGTTCTTAAATATTGTGTTAATGTAATTTCTTTTAGTTGTTTTGAAATAATACATAAAAGGCTCCTATTAGTATGTTTGCCCAATGCCAGTCATGTGTTTTATAGTTGTGATCAGTGCTGGCTGAATTTAATAAGCTTCATAGTTGGTTTCTATTGCTGAGCACACGCTGCTTTTGCAGCAGTTTAATGATAGACCATGTATTTACCAGGATTTCCTCTTATACAACCATAAGATGAGGGGCATTTTTCCCCATGACAGTTGAAGGGAAAAAAAAGTATCTTGTATTGGAGTAAAAATGGTACCTTATATGACTAAAAGAAAAAACAAAAATGTCAGAGTGCTAGTTTAACAAATCTGCCACAGGTGTCTTGTTTAGTGTCTCCATACTCTTTACTCAGCTTTGAAAGGCTGCTTAGTGTTTATCCAATTGGAGTCTCAAGTATGTTTTTCTATTCCTTTCAGGGCCCTGAAAGACCCTGATGGAAGCACTTAAAGGTTGTTGGGTCAAGTGTAATCAGTGGCACCTAAACAATGTATACTCCAGAACTTGCTCTTGAGCTGCACAGCACTTCTAAAATTTGCCATAACTACTTTGCACTGCTCAGTGCTATTTGGTGCCACATCTGCAGACAGAATTTTAGGAACTGATATATGGTAATACTTGGATTGTTTTCCAGTATGTATTGTGAGAAGAGTAACTAGGGTAGGGAAGAGGGGCACCTGCCCCAGGCACCAAGTTAGAAGGGGTGCCAGAATTGCCTCCCATCCCTGCAAAGTCTGTGTCCCAGCATCAATATCAGCTCCATGGCTTACCCACAGTGTCCCCTCTAAGCTGCGTGGTGTGCTGGCTGTGCAGGTGTGCCTGGCAGCACAGCATGAGCATGCCTGTGCAGCCACGCACACCGCACAGCTTAGTGGGAACACTGCTTACCCATGCTGGGAACTCCAGAACAGTCCCTGGTGGTTGTTGCTGTTATTCTAAGAGCAATAGCCAGAGTGGGCAGCAGCAGCTCAGCTGGGCACTATTTAGGAGTTCCTGGCATGGATAAAACTGTTATGCCTGTGCCCCCGCCCCTGAACCATGCACCTTGCTCTCAGAACTATATATTAGGCCTTCTCCTCCCTCCCTCTGCAGGGTCTGCCCTTGGTGTCAACTTTGTTTGTTATAGATTTCATAGATTTTGTAGACATTAGGGCTGGAAAAGACCTCGCAAGATCACTGGGTCCAGCCCCCTGCCCAAGGGGCAGGAAGTCAGCTGGGGTTAAATGATCCCAACAAAATAGGCATCCAAGTGTTTCTTGAAAGTGTCCAGAGTAGGTGCTTGCACCCCCTCTGGGGGGGGATCCTATTCCTGGCCCTGGGGGCTTGAACAGTAAAGAAGCTTTTCCTCATGTCCATCCTAAAACAATCTTCCAGGAGTTTGTGACTGTTAGACCTTGTCTTCCCTTGGGGTGCCCTGATGAACAGATGTTCTCCCAGTTCCTGATGCACGTCCCTTGTGTACTTCTAGGCTGCCACCAAGTCACCCCTGAGCCTATGCTTCTCTGGGCTGAAGAGTCCCAGGGCTTTCAGCCTCTCTTCATAAGGCCTGCTCTCTTATCCTCTGATCATGCACATGGCTCTCCTCTAGGCTCTATCAAGCTTCTCCACATCCTTTCTGAACTACGGAGCCCAGAATTGAATACAGCATTCCAGCTGTGACCTCACCAAGGCTGAGTAAAGCAGGAGGATGACTTCCTGGGTCTTGCTTGAGCTATATTGGTAGATGCAAACCAGTGTTTTATTTGCTTTGCCAGCTGAGGTATTGCACTGGTGGCTCATATTCATCTTGTGGTCAATATTGCCCCCCAAGTCTCTCTCAGTCGTGGTGCTAGTGAGTGTAACACTGCTAAGCCTGTAAGTTTTTTCTCCTGAGATGGAGCACTTTGCATTTCTCTGTGTTGAATGCCACTGGTCACTGTGCACCATGTTTCATAGATTTCATAGACATTAGGGCTGGATTTGATTCAGTTCCATCAACTATCACTTTCTCAGTCTGACCTTGGAGCCAGTTTCCCAGCCATTGGGCTGTAAGGTTGTCAAGGCCTCAATTCCCCAATTTTGCCGTGAGGACATCATGGGACGCCAGGTCAAAGGTTTTTTTAAAATCCAAATATATGATATCAACCTCTTCTTCTTTGTCCAAGTGATGTGTCACCTGGTCATAGAAAGAAATGAGATTGGTCAGGCAAGACCTACCTGCAACGAAGCTGTGTTGGCTATCTCTCAGAACATTGCCTTCTGTTAGCCTGTTGTTAATGGTTTCTTAGGTGATCTATTTCCAAGATCCTTCCAGGGATTGAGGTCAAACTGTTGGCCTGTAGTTCCCCGGATCTTCCTTCCTCCCTTTCTTGAAGATAGGCACCACATTGGCCCTCTTCCAATCTTCAGGTACCTTGCCTGAGCACCACAAGTTCTCAAATATCCTTGCCAATAGCTGTGCTATAATGTCAGACAGTTCCGTTAGCACTCTTGGGTGCTATCTATCTGGACCAGCTGATTTGTGGGGGTCCAGCATCTCAAGATGCTCCCTCACAAAATCCATGTCAATGGTGGGCATATATTCATCCTTACCCCGGTCATCCTGCATCATGTTAGGCAGGATGGTCCCTTTGGGCTGGGGAAAAACTGACATAATGTAATCATTAAGGAAATTGGCTGTTTCCTGATCAGCTACCCCATTTGGTTTAGCAGGGGTCCAGCGTTGCCCTCGTGTGTGTGTTTTTTTAAATTCCCACGTATCTAAAGAAGGATTTTTTACTGTCCTTGATTTGTGTAGCCAGTTGGAGTTCGGTTACAGCCTTGGCCTTTCTAGTTTGCACCCTACAGGTGTGGACCAGTGCTGAATACTCCTCATTAGTGGTGTTTCCTGTCTTTCATCCTTTGTAAGTTTCTCTTTTTGGATACAGAAGGTCCATGAGTTCCCTATTGAGCCAACGAGGTTGCTGAGCCCTTTTATTACATTTTCTATGGGTTGGAATGGACTTCCCTTGTGCTTCAAGGATTGCTTCCTTAAGGAGCAATCACTCATCATGGACTCCCTTCCCTGTCAGATCATGGCCCCTCAGGGCCTCGACAACTAGCCTCCTCCGCTTGTGAAAGTCGGCTTTCCTAAAGTCAAGGATTTCTGCATTGCTGACTGACTTGCCAGCTTTGTGATGGATAATGAAAGTGATCAACTCATGGTCATTGTCTCCCAGCTTCCCTCTGAATCTTAGGTCACTAACTAGTTCATCCCCTTTGGCCAGTACTAGGTCCAGCAGCACATTACCTTTTGTCAGCCTGTAAACTTCTTGAGACAAGTAGAGCTCATTCATGCATGTGAGGAAGCTTTGCGACCAATTGGAATTGGCTGAGTGCTCTTCCCACGAGAGGTCAGGGTAGCTGATGTCTCCCACGACAACCATACACCAGGAGTGTGCAGTCTCTGCCAGTTCCCTAGAGAAATTGTGCTCAAGCTTTTGCTCCTGATTTGGAGGTCTGCAGTAGATTCCTACTGTTACATCCCTCCCCTTCACCACGTTCCCCTTGTATTCTAACCCAGAGGGTCTCAGGACTCCTCCTTGGGTGCCAATCTCCACTTCTAGGGAAGTGTACTGGTCCTTCACATATAGAGCTACACTCCCACCCTTTCTTGCAAAGTGATCTCTTCTGTACAAGGTACAGCCATCTATACCTGTAGTCCACAAGATGAATGAGTCACCAATGTCCCGATTGCAACTTTGTGGACTCAGTGCTGCAAATCTTGGGTGGTCATTGGTCCTGTTTTATACTGGACCATTCTATTTTTAAACCCTTTGATCCCTGTACATTTCTGAATTAGGAACGCCGCAAAAATCTTGTTTTTCAGTTCATTGGTGGAAATACACGTCAATCATTTGTCCTTGCAATTCTACTGGCTGTGTCTAAAGGTAGGGTGGTACATAGCCAGGAGGAGCAGGGCTCTAAGCCAGCCAGGGTGGGAGGGAGAGGGGTAGGATCTCACAGGGGCTGGTCACTTTGTGCCTGCATGAGGAGCTGTGGCTGATGTGCATATACAAGCACAGCCAGAGCTGAGGTCCTGCTATGTCCCTGAGTTCCCTGACCCTGGGCTGTCTTTGGGTGTGTGTGGGTGGGCTGGGCCCTGGGAGAAGCTGAGCATCCAACACCCACCAACCCCACTCAGCCCAGCTCTGACCAGAATGTGGCCAAGGCAGATTCCTGGGTGCCATGAATGACTGGTTCCTCCCAAGACTGGTGGGGCACCATGGCGGTGAGCAGGGACCAGTGTCAGCAGTGGGGGGTGGCGAGTAGCAAGTGGTGAGCAGGGACTGCCTGCAGATGCCAATGGCAGTGTCGGCAGTTGGGGGGTGAGGCAGGTGGTGAGCAGCAACCACCTGCAGAAGTCAGTGGCAGCTTTGGTGGAGGCCAGTCTCATGGGGTGCACATGCCCCCTCTACCCCACCATGTGTCACCTGTGCTGGGTGCCCACTCTCTGTGCTGAATGCTGATAGTGTGGGAGGTGGGGGTCCCTGTGCAGTGTGTGCTTCTGGCTCCCAATTGTGGAGCTGGGCTGAGTGAGGGAATAGGGTGCTTAAGCCTAACCTACTATGCCACCGTCTTTCAAGGCTAGACTGTCTGGAGAGAATGGCAGAGCTGTGGGATATGTGAAACCATGATGTAAGGGGAGTGAGGCAAGGCTCCCTGCTGGCTGAACTGCAGAGGCTCACAAACTTGCTGCTGATCCTAGCGCTTGTTCTCCTTTGTTTCACAGGCTGCCAAATGATTATTAATTACTTTTTATTAATTTGGTGCTCATGAACAAAATTGCTACTGTCTTCATTCAATATCATTAAAAGTGAAAAATAAAAAAGAATGAATATTTTGATCATAACAGTCAGCAATAAGTCAAGGCCAGTGCCATTTTCCTGGTTGTTTTGTGGTGGCCCGGCCCTTTGCTTCTAATTGGCCAAGGGACCTGGCTACTCCTCACTGCTGATTGGTCAAAGAGGCAGTGGCCCTGCCCCTCATCACTGATTGGCTGAGGGGGCTAGTGGTCCCACCTCTCACCAAGGGGATGTCCTGTATTCTGGGCGTGCATCAGTGGCCACCCTAGCTGCAACCTCCTCTCATTATTCCTGCCTGCCTCATACCCACCTGCATTTGTTTTTCCACAGCCATGCAATAAAAGTTGCGATGACCATAGCTCTTGCAATACACCCAGAAGAACTATAAGGCATGTTCTCACCAAGTGAGCCTGAGCTGCAGGATGAAGAGATCCAGACCATAACTAAGAACAACATGCTCTGGGACCATCTCTAAACAGCCAACTGCTGGTCCTGGGTATAAGAAAACAACACAGACTCTTGGGAGAAAGTAGTGCAGCAAATGTCTGATTGCCTATGGTATGAGACCTTTAGGACAATAAAGGCCACCTTCTTCATGATCTGTGCAGAGCTGAGTAGGCAGCCCACAAAGGCAATCCTCCTTGAGCATGAAGATGAAGGTGGCAATAGCAATTTGGACACTGACCAACTGTAGATATTACCAGTCCATGGTCAACCAGTATAATCTACTGCTGCTACTGGCAAGATATACACAGCCACCAAGAAGGTACTTGTGCCTCTCCATTTCCTCAGGCTCTCCAACCCTCAGGAAGTGTTCATGAATTCACCCAAATGCATTGATTGGACCAGCAAAAAGCACATTTCCAACCTCTCCCCACACCATGGTAGCTCAGAATACATCAACAGGGCAGGCTGTCTCAGCTATACTGCAGCAGTTGTACTGCACCATGTACTGCATCATGGATCACAGAGAGCAATGTACAGCACTTCTGAGTTGTTCGGCAACACACTCCTATGCTACAGTTTTCCACACATTCAGTCTTGTTCCCCTCATGCAGCAGGGAACCCTTTCCTGCAGCACTTCCAATGCTGAGATCAATGTGTGGTTAGCCTCTCACAGTGATGGATGACCCAGGCTATCCACTCTTCTCGAGGCTCACAAACATGTAAATGGGGCAGCTGGACTCTGGAAAGTTGCCATTTGGTGCCTTTTGGCATCCAAAGGACAGAAGTGAAGTGTTCAGTGTTTGCCAGCATGCATCCAAGCCCATCCTTTCCAGGATTGGCATGGCCTGATGCATTCTGCATAATATCTGGAAGACAAAGGGTTAAGTCTGTGATGAAGTCTAAAGTTGGTATTTTGTATCTGTTTGCAGTGGTGTTTAAAGCCTTTGGCCATGACCCAACAACATTGCTGTTGTTGAAGTTGTGGCCTCTGGCAGCCATGTGCTCAGTGATGGTGATATGGCTTGCCTGCAGTTTTTTGTTTTGTTTTCTTTACTTTTTCTTTATAAAGTCTTCTTCTGAAAGTTATCTTCCCCACAGAGGGTGATGAGGTGAAGAAGCTGTTTGTACTCCCAAGTGAGTTAAGTAATGGTTAACACTGGAGAAGATGGTGGGTTGTGGAATGGTAGGCAGACATCTGAAGAAAGATGGTAGCAAAATGGCAGCACTGTGTCTGACTTACAAAGGGCTGGATCACATGTGGTGCCTATAACTACAGACCTTAGTTGAGGTCAAAGGGGAAATCAGAGTGGCTATATCATGTGAAGCTGCAAAGCAGGGTGGGATTTCATTGGTCTGACCCAGGGGTGGGCAATTATTTCAGCTGGAAGGCCACTTAATGAGTTTTGGTGAGCTGTTGAAGGCCACAAGAATAGTCATGCCCCTTGACAGGTGCCCCGCCCCCTGGTCACCATGCTGGGGCTGGAAGTCCTACCCCTAGCCCCTGTCCTTTGCCACCAGAAGTTCCTCCCATTGCCCCAGAAGTACTCCTTTTGAGAGGAGGGGCTTGCCATCTTAGACCCGGGAAAAAATATCTAATACTAAAAATCAAACATTTACTATAACACATTTTAATTTTATTTCAAAAAATATGTTTGTCCTGATTTTGCATAGCGTATATAGAGGCAATTGCATAAGAGCTAAAAATAAAGTCTTACTTTTGTATATTGTATAGAGGGTTGGGGATGTATGTTGGGCGGGTGGTTTGGGGAGTGTGTGGTTGAGGAGTGGGGGTGGGGTGTGTGTATGGGATGTGGGTATGGTGGCAAGTGGTGTGTTGGTGTGTGTAGGGGTGTGAGGGTGTGGAGGGAGGCTGTGGGTGGATGTGTGGGTGTGGGGTTTATGTGGGGGTGTATGAAGATGCGTGTGGGTATGGTGAGGTATAGGGTGTGTGGGAAGGTCTGGGTGTGTGTGGGTATGGTGCAAAGTGGGGAGTGTAGGGTGTGTGGGTATGTGGGTGTGTGTGGAATCCCTGGAGTTGCATGTGGTATCAGTGTATGGGGCCAGCCCACCTGGGCTGCGTAGCATGCAGCTCCTGCACCCCCACCCAAGTCCCCAGCCCCATGTGGTGGCAGTGTGCAGCGTTAGCCCAGGCCAGCCCCATAGCATGAAGCTCCTGTGCTCCCACCCAAGTTCCCAGCCCCACATGGTGGCAGCATGCAGGGCCAGCCCTATGTTTCTGCATAGTGTGCAGCTCCTGCGCTCCTTCCCAAGTCCCCAGCCTCACGTGGTAGCAGCATATGGGGCCAGATTGACCCTGCCCCATACAGCATGGCTCCCGTGCTCCCTCCCAAGTCCTCAGCTCCACATGGTGGCAGCATTCCGGGCTGTCTCCATACTGCATGGATCCCTGCGCTCCTGCAGTTACAGGACCAGCCTAACCTGGCCCTGTAGCATGTGGCTCCCCATCTTCCTAGCCCACTTGCCACCAATGGGGGTCCTTGGCCCCCGGCCTGGTGGGGCTTATACTTGATTTCCATTCTTGCAGGCATGGAGGCTGGAAAACAACCACAAGGTCACCAGGCAAAAGCCTTAAACAGGCAGAAGCTTCTTATCTCCAGGGCCCCTTATCTTGGGGCCAGTGGCTAGGCAGGCCAGGCTGGGGTGGGGGTTGGTTGCTTGCCAGAGCTCCTATTGCACCCACCAGATGCCAGCTTTCAGAAGCCAGGGTCAGAGGCAATGGTCTTTTGGCCTTTGGACTGGCCCTGTGGGCTGGATGGAATCATGTGGCAGGCCAGATCCAGCCCACGGATCATATTTTGCCTGCTCCTCGTTTGACCAAAGGCAGGTAAAACCTCCATTTAAGTATTGTATACTGATAGGGATTTAATCCTGATTCATCTTGGATTAAATCTATAAAGCCATTTAACATGGTATAAATGTTCCATCTTTCCCCACTCCAAGGTAATTATTCCATTCTACTTGACTCTGGCATTCTAGAACCAATTATGGGGCATCACATGTTAAGAAAGATGCCAACGAACTGGAGAGAATCTAAAGGTGAACGGTGAGAATGATAGAGGTTTAGGAAACATGAGATTTGGAGAGTGGATGAAGGGATTGTGTTGTGTCTCTTTGATCTGGGATAGAGAAGGTTTAGGGGAGGCGTGGTAAGCCTTCCAATATATAACATGCCTACAGAGAAGATGGGGTTCAGCTGTTTTTCATGTCCATGGGGTTAGAATAGGACTCAAGTGCCTTAATTTGAAGCAATACAATCTAGACCCTATCAGAAAATGGGAGAATGTAGTGGGTAGGAGATTTAACCATGACTGACTCCGGGAAAGGCTGCCATATCAAGCTGTCTGCTCAAATGTGGATCTCTTGAATTTCTGGTTAAACTGAAGTGCCTGCTTGTTTGCTTGCATTCGATATGCGCAAAATCTTGGCATGTTAGCCTGTGGGTCAGTCAGCAGCTTCGCTTTCTTCTTCTTCTCATTAGCTGTCACAAAATATAACTCTACTGCAGGGCACTTGAGCAGAACGAGATTGATTAGTTTCACTGGTTCTTTCCAATTGCCTACAGATCCGTTTTGTGGCAGTCCATCTTGCCAGAGTTCTCGGCTCTTGCTGTGCTGCCATCGACTCTCATTCGTAATGCTATTGTGACTGTAGAATACTGTTCCATACTCGATTTACAGTTAAAAGGACCTTTCTGCAGCTCTGTGCTATAATATGGACGGCTTGTTTACCCATTGAAACACAGAATGTATTATTTTGTGTGTTAACAATGGACGTCTCCTCCTTAACCTGACCGAATGCAAATAACAGCAGCTGATTGACTGAATCCCATACATTCACTTGCAGCAGTAGAAGATGAGGCAAAGGCAACATATTCATGTTGATTTCTCAACATCAGCCCTAGCAATAAAAAGCAGTCACAGACTGACAGAAGCTGTCTCTAGTTTGGCAAGCAGCTTCCACAACAACACATAATTTTTTGCACAATACAAACAAAAAGCAGGTGCTTTCCCATTTTTTTTACACAGGTCACGACCCTGTACAACTTTAACAAGAGAAACTGTACCACAGTATGCACATGCTTTAAATGTATCTAATAGAAGTACCCAAGTGGTGTAACATTATGCAAAGCATTTGCATTGTATAGTGGGGACAAGTGTTAGGCTCAGTCACTGCTGTATACTAAAAATAAAATAAAGGAAGGTTGATTCACAAAGGCAGAGGTTCTCAACATTTTTGGACCTGGACCCATTTGTAAACATCAATGGCCAGCCCTGACCCGATACCCCTCACTTGCGACCCGCTGCCCCCCACCCCCGGTTCCCCAGTGTGTGAAGCAGGGGAATCCCCAAGCAGCCCCTTGCAGGCTAGCAGCCTGCCAGCCTGCAAGGGAAAATCCATGGTTTCCGAAGCAATCAGCCTGCAGAAACATTGCATGCCCCTTCACCCCCACATAGGCGAGGCTCCGGTATCAGTCGCAGCAGTATAGATCCAGAGAAATTCTCTTGAATTCCAAGTTCCTCTGCCTTTGTCTGTCCTGCTGCACATGAGGGAGAGATACTGAGGGGAGACCATGGCTGGAGCATGCTGCAATCTGGCTATCTCCAGTTGGTACCAGGCCTGTTGGGGATCATAAGCAGACGCTGCAAGTTACAATTGCAGGTTACTCTACCTGCTGTGGAGCTGGGGCAGACAATAAAGGAGCCACAACTGTGGTTTGCTTCTCAGCTACTTCCCATCCCACCTCTCTCCCCCTTGTCCTAGGTGTGTGGGGAAAGGCATCTTTTGCTAGGTATGTCCCTGGCCTATAGCCTAGAAGAGCCAGCTAAACTCCTGATCTCCCTGAGGGCCTTGAACAGTAAGCAGGCTCATCCATGCTGTCTAAATTGGAGGAGGGAGTTATTTTTGTGTCTACTTCTTTCAGGTGGAGCTCACCTACCAAAATACTGGATGACCTTCCAAGAACTTGAACAGGTAACTTGAAGATTTGGAGTCAGATGTTTGCATTCTGTTCTGTCTGCTTTCTGTGTAATTTTGCATGGCAGTTCCCTTACCTGTGAACAGAAACAGAGACAGTACCATCCAACGGGGGGTTTGCCAGTTGTTAGTCACGTCAATCACAATTTTGTTTTACAACACACTTTGATCTCCTCGGGTGAAGGGTGCTTCAGAAGCCTAGAATATTTGCATCATACCCTCTCATATCTTCCAAATTACTGTTTCATGCCAATATCTCTCAGTGTGATGGGATGGCATTAGATTCATGACCAAAACCCAAATAATGAACTACTGTTCAATAATAAGCCATGTACAGCATGTCCTAGTTCAAAGACAGTAATGGAAAAAAGAGAAAATTAAGCCTATCACATAAGCAGAACTCTGGCTCAGTTTTCACCGAAAGATGTGAGAAGAGTGCCTCTATTAGAGAACTGTATTCCTTTAAAGCAAAAGAAGCCCATAGGTCTTGACCTTCATGGGAACAGAAACAAGCAAGCACCTGATTAGAGGGCTCAGTGTGCAAATGTACGAGGGGAAATTATTCCATACACAGAGCTGTGATACCTCTACTGTACTGATGTCAGAGTGTTCCAATAACATATACTCTATGTATTATTCTTTGTCGTGACCCCTAGAAAAATATCTGTGAACTCTGCTGTCAGATAGACTTGTGCAGGGGATTAATGTTGCATGGCTGTCAAGCTGTGACAATTTGAATGAGGGAGATTTCTGATGTCTCATTGAAACGCACAGCAGAATCCCTCATTGTAAATCACAGATATACTTTTAAGACTATCTTAACTATAATCCAAATGTGGGAGTTTCCCCCTCTGAGTGTTAGAACTGGAATGTCAGAATACTGCCAAATTATCTGCTTTGTCAGGTGGACAGCTGGTTGGTTGGTATGGCTTTTTTACTGTGCTGAGGTTGAGATTTTCAGACAGGTTCAACATCTACATTTGGGGCTAGACTTTTCAAAATGTTCAGATTTTCAAATGTGCCAAGAACTAGATCCTCTGAACTATCTAGAAAACATAGCCCCAACTGAGATGGTTGAGCCCTTCAAAACTTGGCACTGTACTTTTTTTGAAAACTTCCTCCGACTGGCTGGAAGGAACACCAGGCCCATACCTACTCAGTTCTAGCCTGTGTGAAGGAACACACACTCTTAGGAGATGCTAAAAATCAGCAGCAGGTCCAGGAACAGGGCAAGAGAGGTGTGGGCCTTCCACTTCAGCTGTGCAATGTACATGTAGTGTGTCCAAGTTCATGAACTAGGGTACAGTCCTGGAGTCTTCATTCATATCAAGTTCAATTGAATTCAAAATGCATTAAGACAGTGAGCTTTCCAGGTCACTGGTGGTGCATAGCTCAGAAGCAGCATCTCTGTTGTTGCTCCTGCCACTTAAGGATGGGGAGGTATCTTCCTCAGCGCATAAGTTGAGACTTGACAGTGGGGGCCCTTGGGTTGATGCCTTTGCTAAGGAATGGGTTGGTTAATATAGATTACTTTCTTCAGCACAGAAGTAGTATTGTGAATGGTGAAGTGCTGTTGGTGGTGTATCAGGGAATTGCTGGCACTGGATTTACCAACCAGTCCTGTTACGTTGCTCTGGGCAAGCACAACCTTTCTGAATGAGATTGACCATGACCCCTTCTGTTCAATAATAGGCACATTTTATTGATGCACACTGATAGCACATAAGACTAATGCAAGCAAAGCAAGCAAAATAACTAAACAGTCTGATTTATCTACCAGTCCTAGTGTTTCACAAGTATGTGTGATGCTCCTGGGGTCTTACCAAAAGGGAGGAAACGAAGTCCCTCTCTATTCGCCCACCACGACTTCATGATATGTAAAAATAAATTATACAAAAAGGGAGGCTCCAATAATGGGAAATGTCAGTCCCTTTAAATACGGGGTTCTCCCTTTTGGTGTGCTTTCTGAGGCTCCACCTCCCCCACACCTCTTCAGCATGCCGACCAGGTTGTAATTCAAGTGGTATTCATCCTAACAGTATTTAGCAATGTGGCCTGCCACCCGCTATATTAGGGCAAAGGCAAGTGTGTCAGTCCAGCTAATTAAATAATAATGACTAGGCAGTCGCCTACTTAGTCCAGAATCAGTACTGACTCAAATAAATGAAATAAAATTATCAGCATATATCCACACCTTGCCCCAGCATTGGGCTTTTCACTACACTCAAGACAAAAAAAGAAAATTACACTAGGGCAATTCAATTCATTGTCTCACGTCACCAGATATTTGGCACTTTTTGAGCTTCTAACTCACATGTCCCACCTTGATGATCTTCCAGCTATTTGTGAATCTCCAGTTGTCCAAATTCCTTCATTGGATGTCTGCTGCATAATTGAGGACTCCTCTGAGCCCTCTTCCAACAAGCCTCTCTAGGCTAAAACCCTGGAGCCTCTATCTTCCGGCTGTGTGAGGCTCAGGACCTTTCCTGCAGCCCCTGCCCAGCTCAGCACTGTAGGCTTGGGTCAGAGCCAGGCATGCAAGGGTTTTTGAAGCAGCTTCTGTGCTGCTCCCCTGCTTGTCAGTCTTCAGCCAGTTTAAATGCCTGGGTTCACTCTGTCTCCAGGTGTGTCTTTACGACGTCAATCCCTGCATGCCCTCCAATGCCCAAGGAGCATGTGCTTCTAAAAAGCCGTGCTGGCAGCACAGGCCACTCTTGCTTTGCCAGTTCAGGACCTAGAGGTAAATACTCTCTGTCGGCAGCCCTTCCTGGGCTAATTTACTCCACAGCAGGGGTCAGATTTGGGTACACGCTGCCCTGTACCCTCCGGGCCCTGCATGTGAGTTTCCTCAACTCGTGACAGTACATTTGGCTGATACGTGAGTGGCACTTCATGGTTCTGCTTAAATGAGGATATCAGCAGCCTTGGAGGTTGGAAGTCTTTCCTACCTTTTGTATTCTCTTTCTCCTGATGACTTCATTTCCAGGTACTGTTGACTGGTTTTCCTGTGGTTGTCATGCTGCCCATGTTCTGCCGTGTTAGCCTTATTCTTTGTTTCTTAAAACAAACCATGTGTGCACATCCTAATTTGGTCATTTGCCAGTAGCTTAATCTGGTCGTTTCCAGTCTCCTAATTTGTTCATTCCACCAAAACTGGGATCCCAGGGGCTGTCTGTCAAGTTACAGCTGGTTACTGTAACCGGATGCTAATTCTGCATGTTCCTGTCTTGTTATGGGTTCTAAGGGAACACAGGGCTTGCATGTTTTCAGTTTGCCTGCTTGAATGCTAAAATGCAGAGAACATGAATCTTTGCCACAGACTTTAGAAACAAATTAACCCTTGCCATTCCCCTGGATCATCATTCTAATGCAAACCAATTTCTAAAAGCACATTTCTAAATATCATTCTCTAGCCATCACAGGACACTAGTGATGTCCTAGCTCAGGACACTAGTGATGTGTAGCTCAGCTGCAGATGCTGTTGCTCCTGCTACCAAAGGATGGGGAGGTATCCTCCTCCACACACAGGTTAGGGAGGTATCTGCCTCAGTATATAGTAATATAGAGTACTTGCTTCAGCACAGCAGTAGTATTGTGAATGGTGAAGTGCTGTTGGTGGTGTATCGGGGGGAAAAAGCACACTAGGTATTTTCATAATGAATTAAAATAATTCTGGTCATACTGAAGTCAATGAGGAACTTGCCATCAAGTTCCAGCTGGCCAAGAGTTCATTCCTGGAACATAGACTATGAGAGCTTTGACTCACAACAGTGCTGCTACCAGCTCAGCATTCACTGAACTTACTGATATCAAGCAAATATTAATACATTAAAATGCAAGTATTAATGCTGTGTAAGTGTCAGCACTTTGCTGCCTTACCATTGTGTAGCTTGATACTTGCATTTTTAGGTTTTTATTTCCAAATGTGGCTGCTTCATTTCTGGAGTCGGTATCCCTGCTGATAACATAAATAATGGGGCCACATAAAAGAGATATTTATACACTTTTTCTATTATAAAATATGTCCAAGAGTTTGAAAGACTGAATACTAGTTTGCCATTAAAATACCTGTCTATAAAGCCTTGGAACTTTTCAATCAGTAGAAAAGTACACATTACCTTTAGAATGATCTTAACATTTTTAAAGTAAGAGAGTCTGGATTATGTCTAAATTGGCACAAGGCCCTTCAGGATAGTATGCTATGAAATAATATACCATTTCATTTTCACGTAGTCATAGACCAAAATATTGATTCTCTTACACAGTGTAAATTTCGTGTTTTGCTAAGCATTGGTATGCATTTTGGGAGCTATAAGCAAATAATAAAATATAAACAAAGCATATTCCAAGGAAAAAAATCTAATTTCCTTCCACCTGTTATGCTAGGTCTACATTTAAGTTTTCATGTAAGGCTATACTGGGGCTTTTAAATGCTAAGCCAACAGAACGAATGATGTCCAATGCAGATACATTGAACATTATTCTGTTCTTTCTCATGCTGGTGGAAGGTTCATGGTCAATGCGGTTGAGACTCAGGGCCTTCCCTTCTGGTATGAACAGCAGTGCTGGATTCTCCCAGTCCTGGTACTTTCTGGATGACAGGATATGTTGGGCTCATCCAAAGGCAGAGAACACTAGCTCTCATGTAAGTCAATGGGAATTTCACCATTAGCTTTGGTGGATTTAGGACTTCCTCCAAGACTTAAACATGACTAAAGTCATATTTTGACAGTGAATAAAATGGAGTAAGACAAAACTCTGGCAATGGGAGGGTGAAAAATTGGACATACAGGGCTGCTTCTTGCTATAAACAGCTGGTTGCCATAGTAACCCTGGCACTAATTCAGCCAAAGACAATATATGAAAGAGGGCTTAAGGATTTAAGGATATTCTGCTAGTAACTGAACAGCAGGGAAAGGGGCTAATGTTGACCAGAGCAGAGGTATCAGAAAGTTCAGTGAGCATGAACACATTCAGAATGGCTCTGCAGGAAAAGGAGTGTCATGGCATTTAAATGTGCCCATAACACACAGCCTTATGGAGCGGTCCTTCCTTCGATGGAGTGCTGCGTTGACTCTTACTGGTGTTAAGTCAAAAAAGTGAATCTTTCAGCATCAGCCATATTAGAAAAGTCATTTCCCCTCCTTGCTTCATTCTTTGATACCTTGATGTGGTATACAGTAATTTCCTAAGAGAGGAAAGGGAATTTTTGTCTGTCTCCTGACATCAAAGGTCTCTGCCCAAATATTTCTGTGACTTCCTGAGCAGTGTTTTAGGATAAGAGCTCTGACTTGGGGATGGAAAAATGTCTCTTACAGTGATGAAGGAATGGAAATCTCAGGTAGGCAGCCACAGGCCAAGAGGTAGCACAATTGTTCCATGTCGAATAAGGGGATTTTGATGTGCGCATATCTGCTTGACTACATATATTGGTAGGGGCTCTCCCTGTGTGTTGTTAATTCTAACCTCTTTATGCATGTCCCTCAGCCTTTGAGATGGAAGGAATTCAACCAAGTAACACTCTAGTACAGGGGTAGGCAACATTTTTGGCCTGAGTGCCAAAACCCCCCACAATGTCTACCTTGCCGGAGTGCTGGCATGCCAGAAAAACAAAACCAGGGTGAGGGGGCTACATGGCAGGACACACTGCATATTAATATAGTTAATAATAATAAATGTTGATTTTTTTTTACAGTAAATACCAGGTTCTCTAACCATTCTAAACCTTGTGACAATAAATAAAACTTCATATACTACTTTTGTTCTTTTTTTGTTAGATAAGAGAGAGAATGAAGAAAAAAGATGAGAGCAAAAAATCAGAGCGAGAAAGAGGAAAAGAGAAAGAAAAAGAAAAAAGAAGAAAGAAAAAAAGAGGAGACAAGAGAAAGAGAGGGAAGAGAAAAAGGAGAGAGACAAAGAAAGGAGAGAAAAAAGAAGAAAAAAGGAGAGAAGAGAGTGAAGGAGAAAAGAAAGAAAAAGTGGGAAAGGAAGAAGAAAAGAGTAAAAAGAAGGGAAAGAAAAAAGAGACAACAAGGGGAGAGAAAAAGAAAGAGACATGAGAAGAGAGAAAAAAGGGGAGAGAAAAGACAGAAAGAAAAAAGGAGAGAAAAAAGAGAACAAGAGAGAGAGAAAGAAACAGAAGAGAGAAAAAAAGGAAAAAAAGAAAGAGGGTGTGTCCCTCACCACCCACGTCTCCCACTGCTGCCAGCTGTGGTTCAGGCCCGCTGCTCCAGAGCAGTGTCTGGTGGAGGGAGGCAGTGACACCCCAGCAGCAGCTCCCAGGGTGCTCAGGCCTCCCCAGTGCTTCTGGAGCAAGGGGAGCCCAGGCTCAGGGCTGGGGCAGAGGATCTGGCTGGGGTTCAGCCAGACAGATGTCCCATCCCACCTGGGCAGGGGCAGCAGAGGGGCGCTGAGTGCCAGGGCTGGGTGTTCAGGGCAGGGTCCGGGTGGTGCAGGGAGAAGCAGGTGCAGGGAAGTTGCTGTGGGCAGGCTGGCCCAGCCAGACCCTTGGGAAGGCAGCAGCTGGAAGAGAACAGGGGCCAGGCAGGAAGCAGGGGCTACCCTGGAGCTTTGCGGGTTCAGACTGTGGCGGGTGGGCAGAGGTGCCCAGCCCAGCCTGAACAGCTCTGCAGGGATGGGCTGCAGCTGCCCTGCCCACGAGGGAAAGGGTGGGGCAGGACACAGAGCTTGGGGGGGCTCCCAGCTCAGCCTCCCCTCTGGAGACCCCAGAATAGCAACTTAAAAAAACCCGAAACACAATTTCCTTGCACACCACCTGGCATGCTGAAGAAAATGTCTCCATGTGCACTCTTAAAATATCTTGACTCTAAGTATCAACAACATGTGTCTGTAGGGATGACATAGAAGGGTCAAACCCCTTGCAATGTCCAAGTTTGCATAGGGAGTGTTTCACTGGAAATCCTTAAACTTACTTGACCATAATTAGCAAGTACTTCATTAGCAAGCTGCAGCCCCAGCTGGCTTTGTAGGCATGTGTGCTTGGATTTTGCTTAATTTTTCTTCCTTAACTTGTGTCTGCAGCACCCGAGCTTTGGCTCTTGTTTGGGATGTTCAAATTCAGATTGACTTGACTGAAGCCAAGGGCATCAGCGCAAGCTTTCAGAACATCTTTTCACTAGCAGCCTGGAAATATCTTTGCTGCTGAAGGGAATGGAAAAGAGGCGTCATGCTATAATGACTGAACAGATATACTGGGCAGGCAATCAAACAGCCCCATAGATGCACAAACTTCTCATTCCTTTCTGTGTATTCAATCTACGCCCAATGGATGTAATTTTAATTTCAGCCCTAATTACTACAGATCACAGTGAGTTTTATGCAGGAATTACTTCTTAAAAGGCCTGGCAGATCAGAATAAGAAGGAGGCACCTTTGATAATGCCAGCTTTGCTTATAGGAATAACATATTCAGCTCCTCTTGAATCCCTTTAGGGATGTATAGAAGGTTCTCCCATTATCAAGAGCCAGTGGGTTGCTTTTCTGTTTTCCCTACTCTGATGAATTTACAAGCCAGAAACTTAGATTGCTGATACCTTGTGATCTCAGCAGCTCTTTTTCATCAGTGTGTACTCTGCTTTCCAAAGATTTGGGTGGTCCTATCCTTCACATTTAACATGAGAGCTCCACTTGAGCAACACAGAAGAGGACAGCACCCAGCCTGCAAAGCAAGACAGTGCATCCTCTCCCAGGCTGTATATCTGGGATCTGGTTGTTGATCTCCCCTGCTCTGGGCTAGGCACCCAGGGCGTGGAGGCAGCTTCTGTCCAGAAGGTGCTTGTTGCAGGCCATAGGGGTCCTGAGAACGTGATCCAAGGGGTGATTTCCAAGGACCCATGCCCATCCTTGCTTGTAAAAGCCAGCCAGAGGAACATGGGGCCACTGCTGGTAGGAGTTGTCAATGCCTCCCTTTAGGGGGCAGGGCACTGAGCACTCTTAAGTCTGCAAGTGTCCAGCCCTTGCTCAATAAGCCATCACTTAATATTGACTCCCAATTCAGTTATTGCCCTATTCCAACCTTTTTATGGGGAAGGTCATTGAATGGGTAGTTGCCTGACAGCTGCAGGTACATCTAGATGGCACCAGTTTCCTGGACCCTCAGTCTTGCTTTTGTCCTGGCTTTGCTCAGTGATCTTCACCTGAAGATTGATAGGGAAAATTGTGTCCTACTGAATTTACGCTTCCTGCAGCCTTTGATACAATTGACCATGAGGTGCTGCTAAAGAGCTTATGTGACTTGATGGGTACTTTAAGGGCAGTTCTAAATTGGTTCTGCTCTTTCCTAGCAGGGAGATCCCCAAGGGTGGTAATGGGTGAATTCTCATCATTCCTTTGGGGTCTTTTCCATGGGGTCTCCCAAGGCTCCATCTTGTCTCCCCTCTTGTTCAATATGTATATGAGGCTGCTGGGCAAGACTGTTGAGATCTGGAGTGAGGTGTCATAAATATGCTGATGATACTCAGTTCTACTTCTTCTCTTCTGACCCTGGCCCTGTAGTCTCAGTCCTTTCCCACTGCCTGATTACATCTGGTGGCTGCATGCAGGTGAACCAATTGAAACTGAATGCAGACAAGACCGAGGAGATGGTAGTAGGCAGACCCTGTGACTTGGAGGGACTGGGACACTGGTTACCAATGAGGTTCAGCTTCTTCTTGTCACTCAGGTTCACAGCCTTGAGGTGTGCTGGATCTTCAAGTGGTGGCCATGGTTAGGAGCACCTTTCACTAACTCCATCTGGTGAGAAAGCTGCGACCCTTTCTTTCAGATTCTGATCTGGCCACTGTAACAGGGAGACAGAGGGCTCCTGTTACTTTAAAAGAAAGCATCAGGCCAAGCTGGCTGTGTGAGGCTGCAGCAACAGGAACACCAGGCTGGCCCTCAATTAAAAGAAGGGAAACTCCTGTGCATGGCTGGGGAGCCACATGACAGAAAGGGAGCAGGGCTACCAGGCATGCAGGGACAGGAGCTCCCCAGGGAAGCTGACTGCAAGAAGGAGACTCATGGATACCTGAGCAATGTGTGAAAGTGAACCTAGCACTGGGAAGTATAGCTTGGGTAGGGTATTTACCCAGAGTGGGGAAGGACTTGGTAGAAGCAGTCTGCTAATATTTCTCTTATACTGATGTATGTTTGTTTAGCACTGGAGAACTGGGTTGTGGCTAAAGGGGCATGAAGAGGCCACAGAGGGTCCCTCGTAGAGTACTCAGCATTAGGCCTAGGCTGAGGACTGGAGAAGCAAGCAACCCATCCTGGGGTCGGGGACCACAGGGCTCAAGGTGGAGATGGTGAGGGTGGCCCAGCCTGGGGTCAGAGACCCTGAGGGCTGGCCCAGAGTGAAAGGCAGGGGCTGGGGCCCAAAAGCTAAGGTCCAGGACAGCGTACCTTGGGCTAGGGTCTCAGAGAGAGGAAAGGGACTGAAGTTAGGAAGGTGGAAGCCCCAACAAAGGTTTGAGGCTTTAGGGGCCAAGTGCAAAGTTGAGGCCAAGGTCCCCCACTCTAAACACTGACTAACTTCTGTGAGGCATGGCCTGACTATGGGGTGGCTGGAGAGCAGAATTATTGCTCCTAAGGTGCAACTGGATTTCTCTTAAAAGGGAAGCCCATCTCATACAGTTTGGGGCAGAGAAGCCTGGAGAATTGCACACCAAAGACACCTAGGAAAAGGTGGCCCCGGCCTCTGGAGGCAGCCTCCCCAGTTAATAGACCTAAAGATCAAGTTGTGGCAGGTGAGAGATAGGAGGTAAAGGAAGACTGGAGAGCATGGGCAGGCTGAGATGACTGCCAGGGGGTGTCAGACATCAGATGGATGGCCTGTCACAGCCACCATCATCCATGCCTTTATAACCTCAAGGCAGGGCTGGATTAACATGTAGGCAAACTAGGCACATGTCTAGGGCGCTGAGCTGCAGGGAAGGCCCCAGTCCTTCCCTCTGCAGTGGCAGCATGAATAGCCCCACCTGCCTCACTTCCCTTCATTTCCCTTTGCTTTGTTTTGCTTCCCTTAGCTTTGCTTCTGCTGGCCTTGCCACTTTGGTGGCTGCTTCCTAGCAATGGCTCTGAGCCCCGCTCTCTGTGGGCAGCAGCACTAGGGTGGGGAGGGGTCTCAACCATCCCAGGGCTCATGAGTTTGTTTACCTAGGGCGCACTAAAGGGTTAATCCGGCCCTGCCTCAAGGCTATACTACTGCAAAGCTGTCCAGATGCTAGCACCTTCAAAATTGTCCAGAGATTGTAGCTGGTGCAGAATGTGGTAGCCCACTGTTTGATGGGTAAGAATCTACTCACCAGAAGCATATGACACCAACCTTCCAGTGCCTGTATTGGCTTTCAATAGCTTTCTGGGTGCAATGAAGGATGCTAGTTTTGACCAATAAGGCTCTAGACAGTGTGGAAGCTACAAACCTAAGGGACTATCTTCTTCCCTCTGCCCTATCACTCTCCTGTGATGTTAGGGATCACACCCTCCTGGAAGTACCAAGAATACAAATCTGCATGGCAAAAACTGTGGGAGATTGCCCACAGCAATAGCTCCTCAGCTCTGGAACTTTTTCCCGCTTGAGTCCACCAGAGTCTGAGCCTGGACATATTTCAAGTGCAGTGCAAGACTTTTCTGTTTGGGACAGGCATTTAGCAACTAAAACTAATCTGAGATGTTGTTTGGTGGGTCTCTGCTTTATATTTGTTATTTTGTTTCCTTGATTAAATAAAAAAGGCTAACAGCATGCTGGGCTGCATTAGTAGGAGTTGCCAGGAGACTGAGGGAAGTAATAATTCCCCTCTGTTCTGCTATACCCTGTACAGGAGGGATTGTGAAGATAAAAGGGGCAGGGGTGTAGCTCTCTATGTTAAGGAAAGCTATGCATCCCTGCAAGCTGATATTGGCAACCAGGGTGGATGACTGTAGATCCTCTGGGTTAAAATCCGTGGGGAACACGACACAGAGGACACAACGGTGGGAGTCTACTACAGACCTCCCACCCAAAGGCCTGAGCTTGACCAAGAGTTTGCCTGGGAACTGGCTGAGGCCGCATGCTCCAGGACCATGGTTGTCATGAGTGACTTCAATTACCTGGACATCTTGTGGGAGAATCATTCAGCAAAATCCGAGCAGTCGCAAAGCTTCCTGTTGTGCGTGGATGACCTCTACCTGACCCAAGAAGTCTATGGGCCAACGAGAGATAAAGCACTGCTCAACCTGGTACTGGCTACTGGGGATGACCTAATGGGCGACCTGGTGATCGATGGGAAGCTGGGTGACAGCGACCATGAGCTGATCACCTTCACCATCTACCGTAAAGCTGGCAAGTCAGTCAGCAACACGGAAGTCCTTGACTTTAGGAAAGCCAACTTTGACAAGCTCAGGAGGCTTGTCAGTGAGGCCCTAAGGGACCATGACCCCAGGGAGATGGGAGTTCAAGAGGAGTGGTCCTCAATGCATAAGCTAAGTCTATTTCCTCTTGGAGAAAAGGCAGCAAGAAGGCACAGCAGCCTTCCTGGCTCTCTAGGGAAATAGCAGACCTCCTGAGGCTAAAAAGAAAGGCCTACAAAGGATGGAGGATGGGATCCACCTCCAAGGAGGGTTATTCTGCACTGGTCCAGTCCTACAGGGAGCAAACCAGGAAAGCCAAGGCTGCCACTGAACTCCAACTAGCTTTGAGCATCAAGGACAATAAAAAGTCCTTTTTCAGGTATGTGGGAAGCCGGAGGAAAAGCAAGGGCAACATTGGACCCCTGCTAAACCAGATGGGGCAACTGACGCCCAGGAAAAAGCCAATCTATTAAATGGGTACTTTGCGTCAGTCTTTCATGAGTCACATGGGATGCCCATGCCCGCTATGGGACAGGGAGGTCCGGGTGAGGGAGATCCCCTGCCTTCCATTAATGCTGATCTCATGAAGGAACACCTTGAGAGGCTGGATACCTTCAAGTCAGCTGGCCCTGACAAATTACACCCCAGGGTACTCAAGGAGCTCACCTGCATCAAAACCCAGCCTCTGGCATGGATCTTTGAAAACTCCTGGCACTCTGGTGTAGTGCCCAAAGACTAGAAGAAGGCCAATCTTCAAGACTAGAAGTGGTGCCTATCTTCAAGGAAGTGGGGAAAGTGGATCCGGCTAACTATAGGCCCATCAGCCTGACTTCTATCCCGGGGAAGATCTTAGAAAAGTTTATTAAAGAGGCCATCCTTAATGGACTGGCCAACGCCAATATCCTAAGGGATAGCCAGCATGGGTTTGTTGCAGGTAGGTCTTGCTTGACCAATCTCATTTCCTTCTACAACCAGGTGACTTACAAGGGAGAGGAGATTGATGTCATATATCTTGACTTTAAAAAAGCCTTCAATCTGGTATCCCATGATCACCTCTTGGCGAAACTGGCCAATTGTGGCCTTGGGACCACCATGATCTGCTGCCTGGGAAATTGGCTCCGTGGTCCAGAGGGTGGTAATTGATGGAAGTCACTCATCATGGTGTCCTGTGACCAGTGGGGCTCCTTAGCCTGGAAAAGCACAAGCTCAGGGGTGATCTGATCGCCACCTATAAGTTTATCAGGGGTGACCACCAGTATCTGGGGGATGTTTGTTCACCAAAGCGCCCCAAGGGATGACTAGGTCGAACGGTCACAAACTCCTGCAAGACCGTTCCAGACTGGACATAAGGAAGAATTTCTTTACTGTCCGAGCCCCCAACGTCTGGAACAGCCTGCCATCGGAGGTGGTTCAAGCACCTACATTGAACACCTTCAAGAGTAAATTGGATGCTTATCTTGCTGGGATCCTATGACCCCAGCTGACTTCCTGCCCTTTGGGCAGGGGGCTGGACTCGATTTTCCGAGGTCCCTTCAAGCCCTAATGTCTATGAAATCTAGTCTGGAGAAGAGAAAACTGTGGCGGGGGGGGGCTTTGATAGCAGCCTTAAACTACCTGATGGGATGAAGCTGGACTGTTCTCAGTGGTGGCAGATGATAGAACAAGGAGCAGTGGTCTCAAGTTCCAGCAAGGGAAGTTTAGGTTGCATATTAGGAAAAAATCTCTCACTAGGAGGGTGGTGAAGCACTGGAACAGGTTACGTAGAGAGGTATCTCTATCCTTGGAGGTTTTTAAGTCCCAGCTCGACAAATCCCTGGCTGGAATGATCTATTTGGGGGTGGTCCTGCTTTGAGCAGGGGGTTGCGCTAGATGACCTCTGAGATCCCTTCCAACCCTCATTTTCTATGATGCTATGATTTTGGGTCCCCTTTTAAGAAATTCTCCTTCTCTTCCTGTAAGCCTCTCTGAGCCTCTGTTGGGAAAAGAGCCATTTAAATTACATGAATCAGGGGCATATACTGGGTTCTGCTACATCAGCCTCCTTTAGGGAGGACACTTGACATGCGTGGGAAACAAGACCATGACTTAGAACCTTATACATCTCAAATATGGAACTTGGCAAAGTGCACTGCCAGCCACACTCAGTATTTATTCACTCTTGCTGCTTTGCACCAGAGGGTTTGAGGAGGGAAAGCAAATCGGGGATTATTCTAGGTTCGATGTAGAACCCTACTGAGGGCTGCATGTAGTACAGTAACACCATTTTTTCTTTTGGAAAGTGGATAACATTCACTCCTTTTTCTTCTGGCTGTCAGAATGCAATGAAGTAGATTCTTCCTTCTTGTGGCTGCTGCTCAGGCAATGGAAGACCCTGAACAACAGGACAGATAAAAATTCCACTGAATTCTGTTTCAAAGTCAACTGAATCTTATGGGATCAGAAGGATTCTCACAGGGGAAAAACTCCATAGAAGAGGCAAAGGGTCTACCACTTTAAATCATCTGAAACTGTATGCAAGTCTCTCAAGTCCCCTGCTCCCCAACAAGCTTCCACTGTGAGTCTCAGGGAGAGAGTGACTTTGTCTCTTTGTGCCACACAGTTCCCCCTCTGTTAAGTAGGGAGACTTCCCTGCCCAACAGGAAAAACATAATGTGACTATGATACCTTGTGGTAAGAGCAGGACTACTTGAGCAGAAGTCAAGGGTATTCTTGGAAAGAGCCAGGCTTCTGAAATAGAGTCTCTTCCTAACCTAGTTTGTTTGATCTTTTCCATTCTGGATCTATCTGACTGTTGAAGAGAAAAAGGTCTTGAGCAAGAGATCCTTGAAGATTAGAGAAAAGAGGCATCCTTCCCACCCAGACTGGGTGAAATTACTAAAGGATTTTAGGAATGCTTGGATAGCAGATCTGCTTTCCTTACTGCCATGGCTTTATGGGCTTTCTAAGGGCCAACTTGAATATTGGAGCTCCCTGTTTTATCTGATGCATCATCATCATCTACATAGGGATATCTGTTCCCTGAATGGAGCACTTCTCTCAAGATGTAAACAGAATATTGTGAGAGGAGGTTTTCTGCATAAGTATTTAAAGTGCATCAGCTTCTGCACCAAAAATATCAAGTGAATAACAGGAAAGGAGGTAACTCCAAGCCAAGTGCACTGATCTATTGAGCAGTCAGAGCACAGATGCACCGCATACTTTACAATTACAACCATTAGTGAAAAAAATTAACAGCACAAGAATCCAAGTTTTCATGACAACCAAAGAGCAACAAAAATGATCCAGAATAACTAACATGGACTAGGAAACCAAATCCAGGGAACAGCAAGTTTCCTTGGCAAACCATGGGAAAAGCAATATTAATAGCAGTCACAGATTCTGATTGCTATGTGAGAGGGCAAAACAAACAAACAAAAAATGGTACCCTCCACCTTTTTTTTTTTTTTTTTTTTTTTTGGTACTAAGGCAAGTAGAAACATTGTTAAACTTCTAGAATGCTGCAGTTCCTCCACTTTAGGATAGTTTGTGGATATAATTATAATAAGAGAACTAAGTGCCACTAGAGGCTTGGTGCATATCCTAAAAATTGGATGATGTGTCTATGGTCAAAGTGAATTGATTTATTTAAACCTTCATTCGGAGTTGCTAGAAAGGATAGAAATGTGTAATCATTTTTTTTAATCACAAGAATTAAATGGCTGCATCCATTTCTGTAAGAATATAGCATATCATTGTAGGCAAATTTGATCCAAAGGAAAATCTTTTAGCTAAATTCTTGGCTGATGTAAGAAGCCACAGCTTCATTAATGTCTCTTTACATTAAGTATTTTGGGCCTGATTCACTAACAATTGAAGTCAATAGGAGCCTTTTTCCAGTAGTATAAACAGATGTTGGAACTGACTTTTATAGAACACCAAGCAGGGGCAGATCCAGAGTGGGTGTGTGGTGGGAGCAGAAGCCCAGGACTTCTGTTTCCACTTTCAGACCACACTGTGGGAGCAGAAGCCCAGGATTTGAGTAAGAATCTTTCCCTTCCCAATTCTTGACACTCCCTCCCTTCCCCTCTAGAAGCACCTCCCCTCCCCTCCCCTTCCTTTTTATTCTCTCCCTGCCTCCCCCCACTCCACCTGCAGCTGCCACTGACCTGGGGGTCAAAGAAGCTCCATAGCTGCTCCTGCCCTTCTCCAGCCAGGCTGTGAGGGGAGCAGGGCTCAGCTGAGAACAGCAGTAGCAGTGGTACATGGGTTCTCCCTCTCTGCCCAGTCCTCTCCAGATATTTCCAAAGAGCTGCAGAACAGGTGCAAGGAATGGGAAGCTGCTCGCTGCCACTGCTGTCCCCAGCTGAGCCTGGGACCCCACACAGCTACTCTTTGCTGGTGACACCTTTCTTTGCCCAGAGATGTAAGTAGAGAGAGCAAAGGGAAGGAGTGGAGGGAAGGGGAGGTGTTTCTGAGAATGGAGGGGAAGGCAGAAGGACCAAGAGCTAGGGGAGAGTCTTACCTGATTCAGGGACTTAAAAAAAGTTCCCAGGTGCTGTTCCCCCAGCATGTTTTTTTGCACACCCCGGTGGAGCCTTGTAGATCCTCAAGGAATCCATTTCTAAGCACTTGGAGGAGAAGGTGGTGATCAGGAACAGTCGTCATGGATGCACCACAGGCAAGTCATGCCTGACCGACCTGACTGCCTTCTATGATGAGATGACTGGCTCTGTGGATGCTGGGAGATGGGTGGATGTTGTGTACTTTGATTTTGCCAAGGCTTTTGATATCGTCTCCCATAGCATTCCTGCAGGCAAGCTAAGGAAGTATGGGCTGGATGAATGGATATAAAGTGGAAAAAAAACTGGCTGGAGCATTGGGCTCAGAGACTAGTAAACAATGGGGGGTTTGGGGTTTTTTTTTTTTAAGTGCCAGGAGGCTGGGGCCAGGTGGGGCTGGAGCTGGGCGGGGGATGGGGCCAGGCAGGGCAGCCGTGGAGGCTTCTCCTGTGGCTCCCCCCACCCAGGGAGAGGCAGTCATAGCTGAAGGAGAACCTGCAGCCACCCAGCCATGCCTGCCTCTCCCCAGCCGATCCGGATCTCCAAATCAGCACCAGATCAGCTGAATCAAATGGGGACAGTGATTTGAATCACCAAATCGAATCACTGTCCTCCAAATCAGCTGAATCTGAATCGAATACTTCCCTATTCGCAAAGGCCTATCCAGCAGTTCCTAAGAGTATCATGAGGGAGTCAGTACTTATCCACCATTAATGTAATTGTAGTTTGTCTTCTATATTGTACCTTCCTCTGAAACAAACTATCTGTCTTATTATTCCAGCTATGGAAACAGATCTCCCAAGATCAGGCAAATCCAAAGCCTGACAGTTTTTTGAGGCGTTGCATAGTCTTCATTTGTGAAAATGTCTCTTCACCACAAGAATCATTCCTGACACTGATTCTCCCTTCTACCCTAAAATAATTCCCCAAACTATTAAATTGTCTTGTCCAGTGCAAAATTTTACCCTACCAGGGAGAAGCGTAAGTGACAGCAGGAAGCCAACGAGAGACTTATTACTGCTATCAATCTGACGTGAATGGTACACACCTTGCTATGATGGTAAGCAGCATAAAGCCCTAAGATTGAAAATGTTGTTGTTACACCCTTCTAAGCATGTAGCCAAACCCAATGAAAATGTCTGCTACTGAATTTTTGGTTAGTACACTTAGCATATCTCTGACAATTAGACTAAGTTTGTCCAGCACAGCTGAGTCAAGCTCCCACTTTTCCCAATGTTCAATGCTTCAGAGGATAGTAAAGAACGCCCCCCCCCCCCCCAATAACTGAAATCAAATAAAGCATTCACAAGGTTAAAAAAATGACATTTGTTTTCTGGATCCTACAGATGATCAGCAGAATCCCGTAGTCACGGGGTTACCATATACCTCCCATGTGGAGATGGGAGTTTCCAGGAGTGGGTGCTAGATGCTGAAAAAGGGGGTGCAGCAGCAGAGAGCTCATTATGAATGTGTCCAGCAGCCAAAACTGGAGCTCTTGGTGGGGAAGGGGATGGGGGGAAGTGTGACCACTACCCCCTGAATCTGCTGTGAGTGTTTTCTTTCAGCCTCATTATCTGAATACAGAAGTGGACAGCAGTGTTAGTCTGAAGGCAGGCAGACGGTAGGGCTGGGTTGCACCTTGGTGACTGACTAGTTTAGAGAGGCATGGGGTTTCATAGGCAACAACATACTTTTTCATATCTCTGACCAAATAGGTTGTTGCCTATGAATGCCTATGCCTGCCTGAACCAGTTACTTTCTACAGTGCCATCCTGCTCTACGTCATCAGGATACCAGATACTTTAATCCAAAGGATATTGCTCCAGAATATCCTTCTCCTATTATAGTATTCCTTCTATAGACTTGTCACACTCCATCTGGATGCACTTCAGGTTTCTTGCCTCTATAACTTGGGAACTGGCAGCCTCTGTATGTGGCATGTGGGAGATCAGGGAAGGAGCAGGGAGCACAGGGAAGGAAGCAGAGAAGCAGATCAGGCAGGGATAACAAGGCTTGAGGGAGAAAGGAGAGCAGCAGATTGGGCATTTGCTTGTCTACTGGGATTCTTAGCTGATCCTCTCGGGAGCAGGCCTAGGATAAGAGTGTTTGATACTCTATGAACAGTAAGACATGCAGTTCTGTAACGGAATCAGTGCCACCCATTGGTGGGGCAGCTGCGTGAATATATGAGCTGTGGAGGACCAGGCCCTTTACAGTAGTAGGGGTAGGGTATCTAGAAAGCCACCACTGCTGACTAGGGGCAGCACAAAGCCAAGAAACTTCATTTTTCCTGAATATGTTTAAAGACTGAATGTATGTAAATCACTCCTAGGCTACAAGGTAAATGCAGGCATCTCACCTTTTTTTAATTATTTATATTTTGGAAAATTATTCTTGTTCCAGATCAAATTAGCCAGATCAGTTCTGAATCCTTTGAATCGTTGAAAAACCATGTATGACCCTAATACCAGCAAGTATCCTCAGTTTCAGATACTTCCAAATCCATTGGCAGGCATCCTACATGCAGGCCCAAGCCCAGAGGCTTGGGGTTCGGATGCCCCCAGGTTTCACTTGCCCTCAGCTACATGGCCACAAAAGCAAGCTAGGGAGGATTCCCCAATTTCCATGAAGTCAGCATGTAACCAAGATCCTCCCACTGGAAGCTGGCCAGTGGGAAGCTAACTATGAGGCTGTCATAGGGAGCCCTGTCTACATTTGGACCAGGGTACACCCTCCAATACATGGTGCCATTTTACATTTATCTCAGCTCCGGTATCAGACTACACTTGATCTTAGCCCACAAGAGGCTAAGAGCTCAGACTTTAGATGGCATGACCTTTTCCAGGGAGGAAGGGAAGCAGAAAGGCCCACCATGGTGAACAAGGGGGTACCTTTGATTCTTAAAAGCTTACTTTGCCTCTGACTAAAGAGGTTCCTCCCTAATCATAAGTACAGTACAAACCCATTCACATGGAAATGAACCCATTTCCCTTTTCCTTAACAGCTAGCATTTGCCAAGATAAAGCAAAAATAACTTGATTTGAGCCAGGTGGCTGTCTTTGCTAGGGAAACTGTCAGATGAGCCACAGGGATGGAAAGTCAAATGAATGCATATCCTACCAGCTGGAAAGCATGCTGCAATTTTGGAATTGTGCAGTAGCTAAACCCCAAGTCTTGTCTTAGCATTAATGCTACCTTGAGATGAGAGCTTTAATGCCAGTAAGTATTGCCACTGCAGAAAGATGACTTAGGATCCTTTGGATGGCAAAATCTTTGCTGAGGAACAGAATAAATGAGGAAGACCTTGGTGGCCTCAGTGCATTTCACAAAAACTCCCATCAATAAATTGAGGGAAGTGGAGAAGAACCCATGAAAGCTCAGCCTCCCTGTGATAATTAACATCCCACTGCTGGTCAGGATTATTCAGCTTTACATGATACTGTTGCTTTCCAAGACTTCAAGCCTGTGCCTGAAAAACACAATATGAAACTCAGAGGAGTTTATTTTCAAAGGGTCAGAGTCCAGGTTTATGGCGCTCCCAGTTGTTTATTTTAAGTCCACAGGCACAGGGTGTGTGGGAATTGTTTGGGATTATATTTCTATGTATATGTGGGCTGCAGAATTGTACTGATACATTTGTTTAGACAAGGATCTTGTATTAAGGGGCTGGGGACCTTTAGATCCAGTGAAGTCAGTAGCAACTAGGGGTCCTGAGCCCCTTTGAAAATTATAGCTGTAGATAGTTATGACCTGCAAGTGAAGCTGTAAGCAGTGTTTTATGTAGGACAAATAAAAGTATCAGTCAGTGCTTTCTCCAGCCCTTCTAAACTTTTCCTAGAAACAAAGACTAACACAGGTGTCACTGGTTACCCAACATTCAGCTCTGCCCCTTATGTTTACACCTTGCATCTCAGTGTTTCTGCTTAGAGAAAAGCTCCACTTCTGATGGATTTTCATGCATTCATTTTAAAAGCAATATAGGTGCTGAGGCTTATGGTTACTGAACAGCTGTTGTTATTTTGTCAGTGTAGACTGAAACCGCAGTAGAAGATCAAGGGAAGAAAGAAGTGTCAGGATACAGTGTTTACTTCCCTCATGGTGTTTACTGCAAGTACGTGCCTTTTGTGCGAGACAGCTGATTTAATTTGCTTTGCAAGAAACTGAAGTCAGAAAAAAACTGCTCCTCACAGTCAAGTTTAGACAGTGGATATTTATAGTGGACTTGGGCCTATTTTTATAATTCCCTATCAGCTAAACAGCAGCAGTGAGTTTGCATGAAGTTTTGCCTCTTTCACTAGCTGTTGAACTACTATGACTTGTCTTGTAATTTCAACAATTGGGTAGGCTCCCATCCAGGTATTAGCCACTAGCCAGTCATACGACTGCTCAGCTTTCAAAACTGGGTACATGCAGGTCAGCCTGGTAATTGGAAAACAGATTAAGCCATGGTCTAGAAATCTGTGGGGCAGCAGAAATTTAGCCAAAGATTCCAGAATTCCAGGCCAGTATCCTAAGGACCCGACCATGCTTCATTCCCTTACTGTAACTCCACCTGAGAGCATAATAAAAAGATATCAGGATACAGATTAAAATACACTGCTTCGGGAAGTTTGCTATAAAGAGTTTTAAAAAATAATTAAACTTATTGTATATTGGAAATATCATGTAAAATTTCAAGAAGGTCTTGATATAGGAAGTATCCCTATTAAACTCATGTGTTTATGCTGGCTGGAAGTCTCACTGAATTATATACTCACGTGCTGTTGTGAAGAAGAGTGGACTTTATTATGTACCCAAATATTTTCTGGACCTTGAGAGCATAAATATTTTATGGGTATAGGTTGTAGCTGTGTTGGTCTAAGGACATAGGCAGACAAGGTTCTTTGGGTGAATCTGGTATCTTTTATTAGATCAACTTAAACAATTGGAAAATAATTATTAAGCAATAATAGTCACTGACTATCTGTCTTGTATACATACCAGCCCAGCCTCTGGCTTCTTTGCTTTTCATTCCACACAGGAAGAGCACACACCAACTGCTGACACTTCCTTAGCCTGACGAAGGGTTTTTGAACCTGAAAGCTTGCTTAATAATTGTTTTCCAACTATTTAAGTTGGTCTAATAAAAGAGATCAGATTCACCCAAAGAACCTTGTCTGAATATGTTATGAACGTTTTACTAGTTTATAAGATTAGTACATTTATATGCTAAGTTCATGGGGCTCAGTTATAGAACTAATCCTGTCCAGGGCTTCACAGCTTATCATACTTGTGTTGCTCTCATAGTATCAATAAGACTATGCATTAAAAAGACAACAGGCCTTGGCCTTGCTTTTTTTAATATTCAAAAGGGAGAATATGCCTACAGCAATGCAGTGCTATACTGTTAAATACCAGTAAGAGTAATGGAAATAAAAGGAAAAATATTTTAGGATAAAATATAATCAGTTTGTGAAAGGGACTGTATGACATGACTGTCTGAAAAAGCAAAACCCCAGAGACCAGGAGGTCACTGTCAGTCCTGTATTACTAAATTAACATGTGTATTAGCTTTCTAGTATGTCAAATGTAGAGCTTTGTGGGAAGCAGGGCTTTGATGCAAACATGTTTAACATTTCATCAAAACCACCAATATTTTTATTTTTGGCAAGCGGTGACTGGAAGTTACTCAAAACCAAAGAATTTTCAGCTGAAAATGCCAAACCCTGAAATATTTTCTCTTCTTCTTCTCCTTCTCCTCCTTCCAGTAGGGGGAAAAAAAGAAAATCAAAGCAGATGCTTTTTGTGAAAAATGTTTGTTTAGTTGAACACCTAGGTAGCACTCCAGCAAAAAAGATTCTGATGAAATAAATGGAGCCAATTCTAGTAAATGCAACAAAAAAATCATCTGCTAGAAGAGACCTATTAAATATATACATTTTCAGTGGGTTCAAGCAAAATATGAAATGATCCTAAAATTTCTGAACTTAACCTTAGGATGTTAAAGGAAAAGAGAAACATTAGGCTACAACAAAGTGACCCTTTGATCTATTTCTATCATGTTACCAATTGGATTTTAAGATCAGAAGAACTATGAGGTTCTTTCTATATTAACCTGCCTTGTGTCATGAAATCAAAAAAGGAGATGCATAGATATCCAGGGCAAACATATCTGCAGGATAGTAACAAGTTTGTAAAATGCTGAAAGTGACAGAAGTCTAAGTGGGTCCAAATAGTTTTGGCCTATAAAAGATGTAAGTCTTGAGGCCCTCCTTTGGCTAAAAGTGATCTGAGTACTAGATGGGTGTATTCCTACAAGAAAATATTGCAGAGCAGTTTTTATTGTTTTTTTACAGTGCCCTCTGCTGGATATTACTTAGCATAAGATTTATAGTATTTCAAAGAAGACAGCTCTATTAAATAAACATAGATTTCATTGTGGTTACAGTTCAGACCTTTTATAGAGGGACTATTTATGGAAATGCAAAAGTATAACTTCAGCTGAACACTCTTAACAGTATTCATTGAAAAAATGATTTATTAATAGATTTGTTGAAATACAAGGTTTCTAGGAAGTTAGGGTAGGATTTTCAAAGGAGCCTAGGGGAATTAGCTCCCAATCCCATGGAAAGACAATAGAACTTAAATGCCTGCCACTGATTTATATTTTAGTAAATCTTACCCCTTTTAAGACCCCATACACACCTTACTAGCCTTACCCCTGAATTCCTCCAAAACATTATTCTGACAAAGGTGTTACTACAGGTTTGCTGAGAACAGAGTAGCCCCAGGTCCACCATTTTCTAGCTAATTAAATAATTCCCACTCTTTCCTTTACCTTCCTCCCTCCACACAATTCCCAGTATAGAAGAGAGGCTACATCATGTTCTTTTTACCAAGTCTTCCCAAAAGACATTTCTTGAGTCTCATGCCCACCATGGACTTCTTGCATTAACTGTAGTTCCAACCACTATCAGTGGAATAAAGGCTGGTTTTTTGCATGGGATGCAGTATATGGAAAGGAAGGAAATTCTAACCATTAAAATACTAACCTATGTTTCAGGAGACCCAAATTTGGTTTCCTGTTCTGGCACAAACCCTCTTTGTGGCTTTGAGCAAGTCACTTAGCACTAGAACCACTAAGGGACTAAATGCTTAAGTCTTGTCTAGCTTCCACTTCAGGCACAGAAGTTTAAAACCTTAATCCTCAAAATTCACACTCAGCTGATTCTGAATTCCCAAGATGCCTCAATTTTCAATATTAAGGT
The DNA here is from genome assembly GCF_001723895.1 of Crocodylus porosus. NCBI lineage: Eukaryota > Metazoa > Chordata > Crocodylia > Crocodylidae > Crocodylus > Crocodylus porosus. The sequence goes on from NW_017728931.1 coordinate 3,590,234, forward strand.
TCCCAAAGTTCTGCTTTTAGGCCTGCCCATAAGCACCTTAATTTTTTCTAAGATCAGTTAGAAACCCCATCAGGACCCACAGACTAGACATTCCAACCCAAGAGGCTTGATTCAGTCTGAGCACAGCAATCTGATCTGGCTCTTCACAGAGTAAGAGGAAAAGGTACTCCCTCCCTGTCCCTTTGTCCAATAGCTCAGTGGTTAGCACATTCCCTCAGGATCATGGAAAACCTGGCTTTCAGTTCCCTCCTCATCCTGATGGGATTCAAACCCACATCATTTGCCTCCTAAGAAAGGGCCCAAACCACATGGGTTAGATGTTTTTTGAAAGTGTCTCAGTCATTCCTATAGAAGATGCATGGAAGTTTCTAAAATGCATTAGGCCAGAGAAAAGATGTGAGGGTGAGCATAATTTTCTAACCTAGCGGCTAGAGCACTCATTGGGGAGGAGACAGGCTTAGGTGTCAGCCCTACTCCATTGACATTTTATTCTAAACAGTTAGTCACAGGGCAGAAATACATAAGCAGCCCAGGGAAGTAGCCCAACCCCTACACTAGCATGAAGGTCTTAGTATTGGTCTTAGTCCAATGAATATTAATTATGCCATGCAAACTTGAACAGTTTCAACAGAAGTGTTACCTGTCAGCTCTGTTCCTGAGAAATGCTGGTGCAATAACCAGCCTGTCTGACCCTCCTCTCCCCGCCTGAACCATGTGTAGCTGGTGAACTCAGACTAGTGGGGCCGAGCAGCTCACAGGAACAGGGGGATGGGATTGCAGCCGGCCACGGATGAGCGGGTTGCTACCCACAGCCAGGAGCGATCAGTTCCTATTATCCAGCATATGAGCCATCGTTTACCCATAAACAAACCTAGCGCTCTCTCTTGAGCCATTACAAAAACCCTTACCCAAGCTCAAGTTTCTGTTCTGGTGCTTGTAGCCAAACACTGCACCAGTTCCACTTCCCTGCCTGGAACACCTCCACTGATCGTGCTGAGGGATCTGACTGTCTGCAAACTCCAACAAACACCTGGGAACCTTGACTGGTTCAAGCTTTGCTGAGTAGTGAGATCCCAACTCTCTTCCCCCCCCCCCAGCTTTTTAAACCTGACTTTTGCTGATCAAACTTGAGCTAGACTTCCCCAAATACCCAATTGAAACTGTGTAATATTTTAACTGCCTGGTTTGTTTGTCTCTCTTTGTATGGCTACTACTACTAGTGTCATTATAAGTTTCATATACCTGGCAATAAAATGACTTTTATGGTCAAGCTGGTTGCTATACTCTCTCTCTCAACCTCATTTACTCTTCCTTCTCCTCAACTTCCCCATTTGCTCTGCAGCAACGCTTCTTTTACCTAAGCCAAAGATCCCTGTAAAGCCCAAAGATCCTGTGGGGTCTGCTCATCAAGGGAGTTATTACCAGGACACCTGTGACAAGAGATTGGGATGTGCTAAGTCTGAAGTACATAAGGGTATCAGCTAAAAGTGCTGATTGGACCCAGCCTGCCCAGATGTACCCTGTTAATCTGCGTGCTTGTGTTTGACTGCATTTTATTGTTGCCCTGCTGAACTGAGTCCATGCCTTATGAAGTTGTCAGCTGGAAGTGCTGAGAAACCTGGCCTGACTCAGACATGCTCTGTTAACCTATGTGTATGTGTATGTGTTCACCTGACTCTGTGGCTGGAGGAACCCAGCCCTATTGAAGCTAAGCCCTGCAAGTTAGCTCCTTTGGGAGTGAGAACTTGCAGAAGGGAGAGAGAGAGCTCGGTATAGAAACACAAGTGACACAAGCAGCACATTGACAGAATTACAGAGACCCTAGAAATGTAACTCTAATAAATGAATGCACCCCAAAGTGATGGGCAAGTCTGGTAACAAGAGACAGCTCTCATCCCCCAGACAGCCTATAATCTGGATATGAGGGCACTCTTCTGGGAGATATTGGTTTGAATGCTCTCACCCAGGTCTTCTGTTTCCCAGGCAAGTCTTCCAGTCTGTAAGCTACTGGATAAAGAGCGAGCAGAATGTCCCCATTGCCTCCAGAAGCTATGTTTTAAAGGGAAGTAATAACCTTTCTGTTTTAGAAAGAAAGGCTTTTAGAGACCTAATCTAGAAGAAGTCTTAGGTCTGTAAAACCTAAGCCATAGGCAATGCAAAGGAGGGGAACAAGGGGGTAGGTACCCCCCCCCCCAACAGTGAGCACTCCGGCTGCTAGAGGGACACAGAGAGTGCTAGTGCCCCCCTCCCTCTAAAATTGGCTTTGCCACTGGGGCACCTTTCCCTGGTTACCAGTTGGCCACTGGGGAATCACCCCCCGTTGTGCTCCATTGGTGCCCCTCTAGACTGGGGAGGCACCAGTCACACATGATCTAAGCAAAGAGAGATTCTTTCCTGCAGCCCCGAGGAAAACATCTAAGCTCACAGAGGGACTGGGTTTAAGACAGGCCCCTGTTCAGTTCACCAGTGTTTAAGAGTCCTATCCTGAAGCACATAATTCCCCTCAGGCATTGTGGAGGAGCCTTGATAGCTACCTCAGGACTGTGAATTCTGCTGTGGTGGCTGGGTGGTGCAACACTCAGTGTTTTCATGCGTAGGTTTTATTCTTGATTTAACCCTGAGTGTCTAAGCCTCAAAGTATATTTCATTAATTTACAGGGGTGTTGTAAGGTACTTACATATGATAGTGATGTAGGTGATACAACTATAGAGATTTTGGGCTATATTAAATTTAGTTTCACACCTACAGCAGAGGTGTTGACAATACTTTGCATTCCTCTCCTTATTTTACTCCCAGTAACTGCAAGACACATCTGTTTTCTGTTAAGCTCTCAGTCCACTCAAATTCCATTTCACTGAGTAGTATAAAAATCTATAGCATCTTGTGGATAAAAAGAAAAAATATATATGTCTTTTCACTTGAAGACACAAACCTGGTACTTGAAATTCAGAAACACATAAGAGATTCTCCAGGAATGGACATCACAAAGATGCAGAAGCCAAGTCTACTTTAATGTGCCTATCTTGTTTTACTTCACAGTATTCCCAACTAAACAAAACACCTTGCTTCTTTTATATAATTTTTCCCCAGTCAAAAAGAATTCTTTTTTACCGGGATATCTTTAGCAGTAATGAAGCAGATTATAGCAGTGCCTGCCTACCAGAAATTGTCTCACATCAAATCGATCTCATAGCAGGGCATCTCTGCCAGTGTCTGTACCATGTCAAAGAATTCATCTAGTGAAGTCTACCCAGTATCAGAGCTGTTCCCATAGCCTGAAACCTGTAATCTTTTGTGTTGCTCCTTCTTGTCTGCAACAATTTAGGGTTAATGAAATATACCAGTTAACTTTTGCTCCAGAGATGATACTCCACAGGTTTCCTGAATCACATAGCTGCAAAAGTTTTTCTTGAAAAAAAAATCCCAGAAGTTTTAATAGTCAGAAATAAGCCAGAAGCCTTTTCCCTGCAGCTTTGGAATGACCAGTTCTGGCCTCCTTTTCCATAGGTTGCAGTCTTGTGGATAGATCTCAGCTGGTGCACATCTTTATAGCTCTATTGAAATCAGAATAGCAACAGCACTGTAACTCTCCTGCCAGTTGCTACTTGGAACAAACAACTGACAGGATTCAACTACCCAGGGCTTCCTTCTAGAGAATTAACCAACACCAGCTTGAGCCTCGACCCAGAAACCTGGGGAACTAAATTATGTCACCTGGAGCCCTTGATGATTAAGACTTCCCCATGTGCAAGCACTAAGTCCAATATCTGAAACAATGATAACTTCACTGGAGGGACAACAAGGGATGCAGAAGATCGGAGAAGGCAAATGCATTTCTTGTTTCCTTCCATCACCTGACAGGAATAATAGGGGTTTTTTTTTTTAAATCCCTACATTCAACATTTAATGGAATATTGAGCAACATACCAAAAGCTGGAATTAGACTGTTGTCAGTGGTGGCAGATGATAGATCAAGGAGCAATGACCTCAAGTTGCAGCAAGGGAAGTTTAAGTTAGATATTAGGGGAAACTTTCTCATTAGGAAGGTAGTAAAACACTAGAAGAGGTTACCCACAGAAGTTGTGGAAGCTCCATCCTCAGAGGTTTTTTAAGATCTGGCTAGACAAAGCCTTGGCTGGGATGATCTAGTTGGGGATGGTCCTGTTCTGAGCAGGGGGTTGGATTAGATGTATTCCTGAGGTCCCTTCCAATCCTAATTTTGTATGATAACTGAACAGTGAGTGAGGCCCAGCTCATTCAGTCATTTCCTTTTTTCTGCAGGAAACTCTTTCCTGTAAGGCCTCTTTATAACTGCAGACCCTAAGCTGCTTTGGGCAGCAAGTCTGGTAGGTTCCTTGAACAGTGCATGGAAAGGGACAGAAACCAGAGAACAGGGATCTGAAACAACCCACAGGGTCAGCAGGGAGCTGCTAGCTAATAGACAGCACTGAATAGAGGGGTAGATTTTTCATCTTGCTCCCCAGGTGCTTCCTTAAGGCCTTTGCAGAGCCTTCTCCATCTATATGAGGCCCACAACTTGGAAACCTCTGGTGAAGATAGGGGCCGATGCCCCAATTTTTTTCGCTCCAAAGAAACACTTTGGATCTGGTTCCTGGACTACAGGGCTTACATCAGTTTTACAAAAGCCAAATATTTGGCTCAGTAATTTTGTTATGCATGGCACTTAAGCTAATGGGAATGAGAGTAGGGGAAGGCTGTGGTGAAGAACAGGTTCCAGCCCTGGTTTGGAATAGAAGGGCCTTTGTACATGGCACATTTCTTGCCCTTTCTTGCATTGCAACAGCGTGACTGTTTGCAGGAGTGGATTTTCTGGATGCTTTAAAAGTGTTTCTGGTGCATTAAAGTAAAACTCCTTGGATGTAGTTCCATTTGATTTGCCACGAATGAAAGCATTGTATCCATAGATTTGTTGCATGCAAACACAAAAGCAGTCAAAGACATGTAATGAGTCTCTTTGACCACCAGATGACACAGTAACTTTTTTGTGGTTCACCCTGTCAAATTACTTCTCCTTTTTTTTTCTTGTGCCATTTGCCAGCACCATGCTCCCACTGCTGCATGGTAGGGCATGGGGTGGGGAGCCTTCCTGCTCTCCTGTGGTGCCAGTCGGGGACCAGGCTTAATTCTTTCAAAAACCAAGTGCATGGAAACACAGGTGTGACACTCCAAAGCTTAATTAGTTAAAAAACCTAGTGTGTGCAAACACTGATATGATGCTCCAAAATAAACAAGTTTAAATTTTATAAACCTATTTAATTTAATGAGGATTAAACCCTGTGGTGTGTATAGGCACCCTTAGGCTTCTACTGGCAGACAGCTTGTTTTTGGATGTGAGTTTATGTGGAGGTGAGCTGAAAGAAAAAAGGCCATGTATTGACAATTATCTTCCTTCCCTGCCCCTCAGTAGTGGAGGAGGAAGTCTGTTGACTCAAGGTTGAGTTTGGGGAGGTTGGAAGAAGTGTACACTAATGTAGTGTTTTTGTGACTGAGGTAAATGTCCAAGGCACTTCTCTTTAGCATAAAGTTTCCTTAATGCTCATTATTTAATATGATGTCCATAAAGAGAAGTGGCTTCTCCCAGACAGTCTAGCTTTGGGGTGCTCTCTAAAGGTGTCTGTCTCCTGACTTGAGCAGCAAACTCTTTCATGTGCTTTGCCAGGCTTGAGAAGAGAGACATGTGCCATTAATGTTTGGAGATGCAGCAGGCAGAACAAGTTAAAGGATAGAAATATTTATCAGAAGGAAGGCTGGCATCACATACTTAGAGGCCTGTGCTTGTCTGACAAATTACATTTTTAGGTTTGCATGGCTTACCCTGCTACCCCCTGCCTTGTGCCTCACCGGACTGGGACCATTCTAAAACTTAACTTTCTTTCTTTAGATCCACCCATCATGTTACAAGATGGACATAAGACATTTTTGAGCATGGTTGTGAGCAGTAGGACCAATTGGATTCCCATGTAAGCCGGTGGCAAAACCCCCATTCACTTCAGCAGAAAAAGTATTAAACCAATGCAAAGTGCTTCTGAGCCCTTCTCCAATATCCTTAGGCTTTCATGATGTGAAAGGTGCTATAACACAACAGGATTAGGACCAACTTGTTGGTTGGAATCCTTTACTTCACCCATTGCTAAATAAAGCCCTTATGTAACCCAGTATACTGTCACCAAATACCTTCCTAAATTTAAGCATATAAATAATCCTAATTAAGTCACCAGGACTACTCCAGTGTGTATAATTAAGATTACAGCCATAATTTGTGAAGACAGAAGGGTTTTCATTATTAGATGGAGCACTTAGTAACAATCAGTTTAAATCGCTACAATCAAAGTGACATAGAGAGTGTAAGAGAGCTTCTTGAATAAAATTGCAAACCCAGACTATCTTGCCTTCCCTCCATTACAAGCCAGAAATGAAAGTTTAATGCACAAAACAATAATTTAGCATGTGGCATCTGCAACTTAATTAGGCTCCATTCATGGCATTTACTAACAATTCAAATTCTGAGATAGCAAAATCATTGCTTAGGCTTCTTTCAAACAGCAGCTACTCTTCACAAGGGAGGGGGGGGGTTGGAACAATTAAAAAATCAAGTCAAAAGCCCAGCCATATATATGCCTAACTGTAACCCTGATTGTTCCAGTGTATTTTCATATCAACTCTTAATAGAGGTCAGAGTAGTAAAAGTGATCACACTCATTATTAAGTGCACCCTGTTCCCAGTTGTGAGAAGAGTAGAGTAAGGGGGAATTTTATAATTGCTTTCAACTATCTGAAGGGTGATTACAAAGAGGATGCAGCTTGACAGTTCTCAGTGGTGGCAGATGACAGAACAAGGAGCAATGATCTCAAGTTGCAGCAGGTGAAGTTTAGGTTAGGTATTAGGAAAAGCTTTCTCATTAGTAGAGTAGTAAAGCACTGGAACCCAAAGAGGTTGTGGAATCTCCATGTTCGGAGGTTTTGAAGACCCGGCTAGACAAAGCTTTGGCTGGGGTGATCTAGTTGGGGCTGGTTCTGCTTTGAGCAGGAGGTTGAACTAGATGACCTCCTGAGGTCCCTTCTAGCCCTAATTTTCAATGTTTCTATGATTCAGACCAAACAAATATAATGTCTTGTAGTTATAAAACTGGGATGTAAAATAAGACTGAACCTTGTAACTATTGTGTGGTGTGCTAGATTTACTTCTGTACCGGATATTTGGGATAGTACAGCAGTAGTTGCTACTTCTGGTCTCTTCTTATCTATTTTTGCTGATGCCACTTCCCCCTTTTTTTGAGCAACAAGGTAATTAGCACTGGCTATACCATACATGCAGACCCACTGGTTGACTTATCATTCACTTTGGATGCATCCTGCATTTAATTACTTGGGGAAGGAGAAATTCCCAGAAAGTCTCATCTCTGGCCCACTATTAGTAAATTACTGGTATTTGCACTGTGGTGATGCATAGGCCAAGACCCCCATAGGGATAGATAGTGTACAGACACAAAACAAGCAGACAGTCCCTCCCCAAAGAGGTCACATACTAATTAACTGTGGTCTAATCTGATCCCAGTTTAAACCTTCCTTTCATTTTAGGAATCCCTAAAGTAAGTTTTCCTATTGATTAGTGAGTATGGTCAAGGTTATGAGGAGCAGCTAGTGGTTTGTGTTGCCTTAAGTCTGAGCTATCTGACTTGAGATACCAGGGTTTATCTTTAAGAAAATGCTGAGCTGTTATAAATTGGGATCTAACAAGGTGCATCTACATGTGCAATTAATGTGATGCACTAAACTCTGGAGTTGTTTGAGCTGGAGTACTGTTCCCAGGTTCAGCGTCTACACATGTGCTTGGGACAGCAGTGATTTGAGCCAAGATCATGGAGCCCTCTGCTGGAAGGGGACATGGGCAGGGGATCATCCCTGGACTCTAGGTGGTGGCATCAGGTGATTCACTTTCTGGGTTGGTGGTTGGCCTGCTGAAGTGCCTTTGTGCAAACTCTTTGTGCTTCAGTTTCTCTGGCTGTAGGATAAGGAGAGGAGTTTTTGAGGTCCTTTTGCAAAGCATTTTGAGAGCTACTGGCAAGAGTCCTCTATAAGTACTAAAGATGAATATGACTAGGATATAAAATATGGTTACTTCCATATTTTTGAATAGGAAGGGGGAGTAATTAGTAAAAATAATTAATCCACTTAAGCATTTGCAAAATGAGATCTATATCCAAGCATCAGCCCAGACACTTACCCAGCTTCGGAAATTATGTTTATAATGCAAAAGATGATAGACTCTTAACTACCTGTTTTAGCTGGTACCACTATAATACTCTATAATTTTAATTACTATCTGGTTTTCTATTCTACACTTGTTGGCAGCTGCTATGCAGCATCCTTGCTTTAATGTTTATTTGAATGTTTAATTACTCTATAATAGCACAATAATTAGCATGTAGCTACAGAGGAATTACACGGTTGCCTGTACTTTGTAAACTGCAGTGTTAACCCCATCTGCAAACAAATAATTATGCAGCAAACATACCTGCTTAACATAAACAATAATTACCAAACAATTAATACAAATATAAGAAGTGTAAGTGCTTCCTCTATACACGGTATTTTGAATGTAATTTCTTGGTAGTTCTTACATTATTTGCACCCTTTCCATCAAAATGTTGTATTGTATAATAGTACTGAGGAAGATATTGTTACTGTACTTTAGTCACAGAACTGTATTTTTAAACTCATCCCATAAATGATGTGATATATTATGCAAGTTCTTATGTTTCTATAGAAACAGATTAGAATCAAGTGAATGGAAATATTTCTAAATAAATCAAATATGCTTTAGATGCATTTGTAGGTTTTCAAGTCTATTTGAGAAAATTAGCAATAGAACAGCCAGGAGGTGGCAGTGTCTACAAGGAAATAAAAATTCATTATTTCAAATTCTATTCCCTGAAAGGCACAGTCCCTTAAACTGCTGAATTAAAACTCAATCAGCGTGGACAGTTGTATTATAGGGATTTAACTTAAAGATTTCAGTAGGGTGTCCCTTTCCCTCCAAACTCTTGATAATTTCAGCAACATAGTTGAAAGCAGTCACCCCATTCTGCTATGTAGTTTCATACTCCAGAAAAGGGGTGGCTTACCTATGGCACTGGTGCCACAAGTGGCACAGGTGGCCTCTTGTGTGTGGCACATGACAGTTTGGGGAGGGGACAGGCAATACAGCAGCAGATAGGCCAGGAAGCAGAAAGCACAGCACCAGACAGAACAGGCAAGGAAAAGGGCCTGGAGTAGTAGTGGGAGAGTGTGCAGGACTAATTTATGACACTCCTGCTAAAGAGGTTGACCCCAAAGTGCTCTAAAGTATCTTTATTAAATCAGCTTTTTAATTCTGAAAGCTCAGTGATGACCCATGGTATATTTTAAGAAATTTCCCACTTAAAAATAGGTTTTCCCCCAGGTCATGTTTCCTATCTGAATATCAAATATAACAAACTGTATTTGTGTTTCCCTTAATGCAACCATCACTCTGGCTGGGCATCATTTACAAAATGAAGAAGAGCATCATTTAGTCTACAAAGGACTGTTTTCTCCACCTCTCCATTACCTTAAAGATGATGTACTTAATGGGGTGTTGTGTTTTAATGAGGAGTGTTGCTGGATCATTCTTCCACTACAATTCAATGAAGATGAATTTACAAAAAGATGGGTCTATCTAAAATAAAAAGGCCCTGTCACATCCTGCCCTTTCGTACTAAAAAATTCATGGCCAAGAACACCCTAATGTGCCTGTTAGCTGCACTCTTGTTGACTGAAGAGAGGGCTTGTAAGACTGATGTTTGAAGGATTTAAAAATTAGGATTAGATGGAAAGTGAATAAAGTGCACAAAAAAATACGTATGCTATGCCTTCATGAGCCATTCTTGAAAGGTAGGCTCCTCTCGCGTTTTTTAACAACTGTGGCTATTTGTATAAAACCAAAGTTTGTTTGTTCCTATTGCTTACCTGAACTAAGAATTACTCTGTCTGGGCAATACGTTTGGTTGCTGTGGAGATGACTGTGACCTCACAAAAAAAAAAAAAAGCTGGCACCCTGAGTTGTGGAATAAACATGATTAGATCAACCTTAACGGCTAATTAGTCTTTTTGTTGGGTGAATCTTAGGTTACTGTTTTCATGTAAACATTACTGGTAATAAAAGAAGAGAGAAATAACATGGATTATCAGTATGAGATCCAAGACAGGGTGATCATGATCAGGAACAGAATAATTTTTATCGATGAGGAAACTGGCCACAGAACTGTGAAGTGGACTGTACTGGTTTTGCCCTAGGAAAGTAAGAACAGTGTAATCCCACTTTTAGATAACTTCTCTGTCTATTCCACCAAGTCAACAGAACTATTTCCAAATAAAACATTTGCAAGTTTCCCGAGACTTTGAGAGATTAAGCAATATGTGATAAGACAAGGCTCCTCTGAGTGAACTCCTCAAGCCATGCACTCAGTTTGTCTTAGGGATATTCAGGGTAATGTGTCCATTGCTAAAACATGCTCAATGCCAGTACTATTTGTCTTCGGTGGGATGGGTGTATTTGTGTTGCCCCTCTTAAAGAAGGGCCTGAATTAAAACCTTGAATCTGGACTGCTGGGGTACAGAGCCCAACATTTTATGGATCCAGTGGTTTTCAATTACTGAATGAAGAGTGGTTATAGCTCTCATATACCAGCTTGTACAGGTGTTGGCAGTTTGTGTCTGCAAGTAGACACAACACCTGTTCTCTGTGTTGATGATTGGGCTTGTGCCATAATTTAACAGATACAGGATCTGACATTTTGTAGCCTTTGTGTCTGGGCTGCTCCAAAATCTGAGGTTTTAAGGAGCAACAGGAGCTGCTAAACACATTTTTTATTTAAGTAGTGGCATAAATAAAAGTGATTGGGATGAAACACTGGTTCTGTGCAGCTGGATTTAGGTGCCAGGATCAGGTGCTAATGATGGTGATGTGTATTGTCTCCCATATTATTTTTTCCCCCTGAAAATGAACAGTAGGTTTATTCTTTAAAAAAAAAAATCATTGCAGCTTGTGGAGTGAAAGCCAAAAAAATGGCTGGATTCAGCAGAATCTGAGAACCAGATTCAGGATTCTGAGGTGCCGTCATGCTGAGATATGGATTGGTATGAAAGCAGCATTTGTAGTTGTTCATTATTTGGGAGTTAGGATTTGAGGACTGGGGATTAAAAACTGTGTGGATCCAGGAGAATGCAGGGGCCTGATTTGTATCCTAGTACACAGCGGCACTGCGATACGTTGGCATCTGGGTATATTAGAGGTATAACGAGTCTTGTTCACTATTTTGCTAGTACACTTTGGGGGCTCATGTACAAAAAGCAGTGGGATACAGGTAGATCTCTGTGTTAGCTATTTCCTACTGTTGCCACTGTGCAGTTGCTTCAGTCTCTCTCCCTTTCCTGGCCTCTTGCCAGGAGCAAAGCACGTGCTTTGCCTGTGACTTTTGCACAGAGAGATTTAAGCCCGGAAGGCCAGCACAAAGTTCCAGCTCCCGGTGGGAGTGCAGGGAACAGACCGGCATTGGTGGGGGGCTCAAGAAAGTTCACCATGGTGAGTTAAACTGCCTCGCCTGCTCTGAAGCCACCTTTATTGCCTCCAGTAGGAATTTTATTAGCTTGGATAATGAGGAAGCTAGCTCTCATTTGCATTTCACACTGCTCATGTAAATGCATTGTACACTCATTTTTTTTCTTGTCCTGGTCAAAGCAGTGTAACAGGGCCAGAGAGTACATGAGTGTTTGGCTCAATATTTCTCCCTTTTTTGTGAGTGTCTCTGGACAAGACTGGGGCTCCCTAGCTACCTTTGCCTCAGTCCTTAAAGGGCCTCTGCTTTGGTCCCTGTGGGGACTCGGGGCAGGGGTTTGCCTACACAGATCCTGTTGCAAAAGCTAGCACTAGTAACGCACCCATCCTTTTCTTTCTGTTCTGTTCTATTACACTTTTCTTTCATGGTAGTAACGTGTAGGATTTATGGCCTTTAAAGTTGCTATGCTACTGAGAGTTCTGAGGATTTTGTGGCTGGTCTGAGAGATTGGCCAGTACTGAGCCCTAAGCTGAGTAGCAAGTACTTTTCTCTCTTTATAGCTGACCTTGTTAGGCTGGACACCTGCTTTCTGACAACCTAGTTTTCAACCCAATGCTTAGGCTTTTAAATGATGAAGAAGTATCCCCTGTATCATTTGACCAGTAGATGAGCAAGGTTCTGGAACAAGTTTCCTTTTAGAGGAGTGGGTGAAGGATGAGAAATGTAACTGGTCTCAAGTCTGAGTTTGATAAATGTATACTGGACCTATATGACAGGGCCGCCTGCTGTGGCAGGGCCTGGAGCTGGTGACCCAGAAGGCCTCTTCCAGTTCCTATTTCTTTTGTGCCTACCTGGATGAAAGAGTGCAATCAGCTTCTCAGTCTTTTCACAAATTAGCTCTCTGCATAGAGATAAGGCAAAGCACTCCCTTTACAGCACTTTTAGATATTATTTGGACATCAGTGACAGGTACCATATCACTAAAATATGACCTACTGGGCAATGGTGAGATGCTATCCCATTTGCTAGGAAGTGGGAACTTAAGTGTTGTATTCTGATGTCAGAACACAGTGTTGGATGTCACAATGCCAGATCTAGATACTGTAACGAGCACAGTCCAAAGATGTTTATGTCTGGGTTTAGAGCCAAACCTTGGTTCTGATGAAGTCCTGAATAACATTTCCAATATTTGTCCCTCAAAACCCAGTTCTCCTTTCAAGGAGTAGCATTTGGTAATACAGCTCTTAATGTTTATTAACTTGACTGGGTACAAACTGGTCTGACATGAGTGCCAATCTTTAGTCAATACAGCTGCCATATATTCAGTGTCTCAATAGCTCCCAAAGCTACTGTTGCTTAGAATGAAGCAGAATTTACTGTGCTATGGAGGAAATTACACAATGATTCCACATACATTGTCACACTTATTAATCTGCATAGGAAAAATACCATGTTATAGTATTCTGTTTCTCATCAAAGCTATATTAGTATCGTGTGCTTAGAGGTGTTAATATATGGCTCCTTCACTGCTCATGTGTCTGTTTTCAAAGGAAAATAATCTCAGACCTACCTTGTGCTGCACCAAGAAACTCTACCCTATAAAAGAACCCCAGTCCCATCAGGAAGCTCATGATTGTTAGGGGTTCATCCATGGGGATTGTGTTGCAAGAACAGTGAAGGCCTTCATTATCTTGCAAGGACCATGTATGATCATAGAGAAACAGGGCTGGAGGGGGCCTCAAGAGGTCACCTAATCCCCTTACCCAAGGGGAGGACCTTCCAGGTCTAAACCATTCCAGACAAATATTGGGCACTTTGCTGTTTCTTTTCTGCCCAAATCATTGCAGCGCCCAAACTATCTAAATTATGGCAAGCATCAGCTCCAGTCAAAATGAGACAGCTGTGTGTATAAATGAACAGAGTCATATTGTCAGATTTATTAATCTTTTTTGGCCTCAGGGCATGCCCCTGGGCAGGGAGCACTAGCTCTCAAAGCAGTTTACCCATGTTAGTGTGACGCTGTGGACAGGTGAATGAGCTCTTCTTTGCAGCATAACTAACTGGCCTGTGTGCAGCAGTGCCTCAGACTGGGCTATGCAGCTGCTGGCTTGGGCTGTTATCTATTTGTAGTGCTAGTGTTCTTGTATCCTTTGTGGCTGCCCTTTCTCACCACTCACTGTATGGCTCTATGAGATTCACAAGGTAAGGCCAGGTCTTCAACAGTTACCCATGTGAATGTTATCACTCTTGGATTTAAAGTAAAGCATGTGCATGAGTCATAGAGTCATAGATGTAGGGTCGGAAGAGCCCCTGTAGATCTTCTAGTCCAACTCCCTGCCCTGGGCAGGAGAGAAAACCGAGTTCAAATGACCCTAGCCAGGTAGATGTCAAACCTCCTCTTAAAGACCCCCAGGGAAGGAGCCATCACCACTTCCCTTGGAAGTTGCCACTAGATCCTAGCTACCCTGACTGTGAAGTAGTGCCTTTGGATGTCTAGTCTAAACCTATTCTTCAACAACTTGTGGCCATTATTCCTTATTACCCCATGGGGCACTAGGGGGAACAAGGTCTCTCCCAAACCTTGCTGTTCCCCCTAGTGATTTTACAGATGGCCACAAGGTCTCCCCTCAGCCTCTCTTGCAAAGGCTGAACAGGTTAAGGTCCCATAGCCTCTCTTCGTAGGGCCTGCCCTGCTGTTCCCGGATCATGTGGGTGGCCCTCCTCTGGACCAGGGATGTGCAGCGCATCCCTCCTGAAGTGCGGCACCCAGAACTGGACACAGTACTCTAGCTGTGGCCTGACCAGTGTCGCGTAGAGGGGGAGGATCACATCCTTGGCCCTGTTTGTAATGCATCTGTGGATGCACGAGAAAGTACGGTTAGCCCTACTGACCGTGACCTCACATTGTTGGCCCATGTTCATCTCGGGGTCTTTGCGGAGTTGGGTCCCAACTGGTTTTATACAAGTTCTGTCATATTTCTCAAACCAGGAAATAGTGACCCACACAAATAATTGGGAAAATAATTATTTATATAGTAAACAGGAGTGTTCCTATGCTCCATTCTCGTGCCATTGCTGCCAAAATATACATCATGGCTTACCACCACAATTCTTTAAATTCCTGGTCTACTTGCCTCCTGACACAGGGTTGAAGAAAGTCAGATGTCTTTCTGCATTGTGACCACCAGGTGTCTCCTGTTAGGGGAGACAAAGCCTCTGAACTAAAAAACTGCTCTGCTTGGTTGAGTTTCTGGGAAGGGTTCCAAACACTTAATATCGTTTTTTCCCACCAGTCGTGTTACTGATCTAAACTTTAGTCACTTGAGGTGAGGGGAAGGGAGAACCATTTACAAAATAAGGAACAAATTCTATTTCAATTGGGTATGCTATTTTGGGGGTTGCTGGTTTGTGATACGAGGCCCCAGTTCTTCAGTTGAATGTATCAAGAGACCCCTGTGCCTGTGAAAAGTCTCACTGAGGTCAATAGGTTTCTGGGCTGAACAGGCAGCTTTTTACACAGAATTGTAGGAACATGACTTAAATCACTCTAGTGCAATGCTGACAGACTGCACTAAAGGCAAAACAATCTGCCTCTGGAACTGCATATTGTGAAAGATGAGCCTTGCTAATGTGCAGAGTGCTTTTATCAATTCAGCAGAACCCGGGCTAAGATTTTCAGAAAGAGCCAATGACACCTGGGTTCCCTAAATGGGCTGAGTCAGAACATGTTCAGCACCAGTCACCTGAAAATCTTTTTCAGATAGCTCTTTTTGGGCACCAGAAAATTGCAGCTAAAATCCCTGGTCACTATTGAAAGTGTTGATTTTTGATGCCTCTGTTGCTAAATGGGTCCCATCATGTTTTTTTCCTCTCCTGCAAGAAAGCTGTTACCCTCTCCCTTTAGACCAGTGCAAGCTGCTGCTGGCAGAATACCTCTCCCATCTCCCCTGTCCCTTCAGTGTATGAGACTGACTTTGCAGACTGCATGCATTATAGTACACATAGGAACTGTTACAGCTTTCATTACCAAAACCTTCACTCTTGATTTTTGTAGAACAGATGCTTTCTGGAAAACAGGCCTTGGATCAGAAGTAAATATGTTTAGCATTCTCTGAAAATTGTATATTTATTTTAAAAGCTTATTCCATGCCAGGTGGCTAAATTCACCACCACCCTGGGCAGCCCAAACAGCATGGAGATCTGCGGAGTCATGCTTGCTACACCCAGGGGTAAGATTCTTTACCAGGCTTAATCATATTTGGACAGAAGGGCCTGTCCTAGTCCCATACTCGTTGGCTCCCTTTTGCAGAATTTAGACAGCTATGGGGCCTAAATGATGGCACGCCCTATGGCTGCAGCCCTGCCCCAAATACAGCCCTGCTTCTCTCAACCCTGGTTCTGGCAATGCTGTCTTTGCCCTATTTTTGGGAAAGGGTCCTTGGACAGCAGCATTATTTTTGGCTTCTACTGTGTCTGCTCCACTGGAATCTTCCCATGATTGGGTGTGGAGCTTATATGGTACCTTGATGGTGCTCTAGACCTTTTACCTGGCATCAAAAAACAAGAGCTGGAGTGAGCATCTTGCTATAATTGCTTCACTATTAATGTATATGCAGGGCCTTTCTGGTGTGGAGTTTCTCTCTGTTTTAGTGACTGTTTTACAAAGTTATTAAAAAGCACATAGGGCTGAAGGGGCGTGGATCCCAGATTCCTGTTCTTCACTGTTGCAGGTGCTGTATGACATGATCCCAGTCTTTCAAACCTGAAGGGTAAAAGGCTTGTGGATCTTCAAGAGAAACTAATACTCCCATGCGTATCATACAAAGGTCATTAGGAGTCTTCCTTGCTTGCATCTATTGATTTTTTTTTTTCTTTTTCCAAACATTTCCCCATGAATTCTAATACTTGCTAAGGGGTTGAGTTTGAGTCACCTTGTAGTAGCAGTGAAGGAAACAGAGGTAGCATGGTCTTTTGTGCTACAGGCAAGTTTTGGCCACCAACCACAGAGGGCAATATTGAGGAATGGAGGAGGTGCATGTAAAACTCCATACCTATCAGTAAAGCGCTCAAATGTTTTCTTAAAAGGCACTCCCTGAATCTGGGACCAGAGAGAGCAATGTACCATTGCCTAATGAGCCATTGGTATAGTAGAGCAGCAACATTTCGCAGTGGCAGGCGGGAATGGTCCAGCTTGGGTCTTGGCTGGACCAATACTAGGACACAGCCACTGCCACCGCTTCTCCCTGCTGCCAAGTTATGTAGTGGGTTGGATTTTGGACTGGATCTTCCACTCAACTAGCAAATCACCACAGATACCTGAGAATACATTCACCAAATTTGAAAAGTAGGTATGCCAAGCAGTTCCTGAAAGACTTAGTTCCAGCCAATAATGAGTTTTAGTGAAACAAGAACAAGAGGAAAAAAGGGACTGCTGTCTCCCAAATGCCTCCATGACAAACACAGGCATTGTAGGCATGCCATTTTTCTACACATGCACACAAAATCCTTCCATTTTTCTCAAACCAGTTAATTCTATGTTTTACAGTTGTCTATATTATATATATGTATGGATGAATTTTTTTGTTGTTGTTTTTCACCCAACTTCCTGAATAGCTGAATTGTTTTTTATCATTTAAGATTTTGGCAAAAGAATCACATTAACATTGTTTGTGTGTGTGTGGGGGGGGACAGGACCCTACCTTCTTCCTGCAACTGTATTAATAATGTTGATAAACAAAGCCCCCTTTTCATCAGCAGTGATACCCAATAGCGACAGGTACACAAGAGGAAAAGGCTTTCTGTGTTAGCTAAGACACCTGAGTACTTGATTTCAAACAACTGGGTATATTTTTGCTGTGGATATATAATAGTCCAGTGCAGCAGAGAGACAAATAGCAAAGATGATGCTTGCTTATATTCCGTGCTTCACTCCATAGGCCCATTCAGCTCTAAGGGAGGAAACCAGGCTTCAACAGCCCAGATGATTTTGAAATGAATTGCTGGGCTGGGTGTGGAAGTCAGTAGCTCTTTGCAGAAGAATAGAGCCTTTAGTGTCTGAGCTGCAGTACTATTTTCTTTTTGTTTTTTCTCTCTTTAGCTCTTTGTTATGTCAACATCTGTAGTCTTGAGTAAATAGCATAAAGGGAGAATGCATATTGTATTTCTATTAAAGAGGCAAAATTGGGTAGGGGCCAGATTACTGTATAAACTATGCAGTCTCTGTGTGAAGTGAGGAGGTTTGGAGGAAAGGCACTCCTTTCTTTGTGACATCCTCAGCCCCACCATGAATAACATTGCTTAGTGTTTATATGGTACCTTATGGACCAGATCCTCAGCATGTACAAATCAGCCCCACTGCTTGTAATAGGACTATGGTGATTTATACCCCACTGTCAAGCTGATCTATATGTTTGGAACAGCATGCAGACATTAACCAATTCATCTAGGCAGGACTGATGTTTTCTTCCTGTTAACTCCCGACAAATACTTCTCAGACGTTGTGTAATTAGGAAGTTTTAAATGTGCAATTATAGTGTTATGATAAAAATCTTACAAAGAGAAGCAAGAATTCTTGTGGATATTATCTTTTATTGGACCAACTGCCTGGTTGGGATAGATGAAGACAAGCTTTTGGGTATCATAGTACCCAGCCTAAAGTCTCTTGGGTTAGGGACAGACATCCAAAAAGCCTGAGACTGAATTGAATCAATCTTTGCAGGTTAGTCTAATCTAGCTAGGTTAAATCACTTTGTACAGACATCCTAAACATGCAGCCACATATCTGCAGTGGCTCAGGCTAGAAGCCAGGGGCACTAGAGCAGCCCTCCCTTCCCTTCCACAGGGCTGAGCTGAGGGGTGTCATTGCCAGGCCCCAGCAGGATGTTTTGATTAGGGAGGGGTTCCCTGCCCTTCTGACCAGCATGGGGTGGGGGGGTGGAAATTGATAACAGTGTTTATCACCCCTTCCTCAGTGTTTATCATCCTATTAAAAAAACAACAGAGGGACATTAAATGTTTTTAAACGGTACCAAAGTGCCTAGCAGAAGATAACTAAAGTTGAGGACCTCAGCTTAGTTCTCAGCCATCAGTGGAAAACAATGTAGATAAACCTGTTATCAAGCTACATGAGATTGTACTGCCCAAGGTCTGATTAATCACTATGTGGTCTTCCCATTACCCTTGGTGGGGCTTTGGATCATGCCCTTAGTGAAGAAATTAGAACAATTAGTGGGTCTAAAAAAAGGAATTCTTCACAAGTAGAAACTTCATATTTAGATTTCCAAAAGAGCCAGCTGGGTTCACCTTGCAGAAAGTAAAAAGGTAGGAAAGAATCTTGAAGCGGCATGTATTGCTACAGGCAGAGACACTGTATTGGGTGAAGATACATGCCATTTAGACCATACTAAGAGCATTTAAAACATAAGCATCCACATGTTAAAGCTCATTAATATATGCTAAGTGCCTTCTGAGTGTCTCAAAGTTATGCCTCTTCAGGCAAGGGTTAACTCTGAGGCATGCTACCTACCTCATATTAGGGTAACTTCCCAAGAGAGAGCAATTTGAAGTCCTCCAGCATCCCAAGATACATCATTCCCAGCCCCTCCTCCCCCACCAGAGATGGAGTCCAGGCATCCTGGTTTCTAGCCACCCATGTCCCCACCAGCCCTGCAGTGCAAGTCAAAGTTGTGTAAGCAAAAAACAATAGTAACCCTTACTATGTGAATACTCACAGCACATTCTAACTTTAGTATTCCTTAATATTCCACAGATTTAGTATGGTCTAAGTGTAAAGTATAACTTCACTTCAGCTGGGACCTTAGTGGCTGGAAACTCTTGGTTTATTTATGATGGCTTCAGGAAACAGGCAGCTTATAAAGGTGAAGAAATGGGCTACTTGTTCTGGAACAACAAGAATAACTGGTACTGTACTAGTTATGTACAGAACTCAGAATCTGTAGCAAACAAAAAAGGGCAACTCACAGGATAGGCGTTAATATGTTGGCTATTTTCACATGCCTGCTCCAAAGCTAAAGAACAAACTTTTTTTTCTTTTAAAACTACTTCCAACACAATTTTAATCTGTTTTACAGTGTATGTTTTCATTGTGTCATGTTGAAATTTAGCCATTCCAGTTGTATGTGTGTTAAAATGATGTGAGTCTTTAATATATGAGTGCCTCTTGGAGAACAGATCACATTTACTGGAACTGTAGAAATCTAGAGGCCTGAATGGCAGCCTGGGCCCAGTTCCAAGCCCTGTATGAACATGTAGACAGCCTGTTGCGAAGAGTGTAAAGACTCTATGCCACCCAGGGTGAAGCAGAGAAACAGACGTACCTACGAATGTCTACAGGGTTAGTAGCAAAGCTGGGGAAAAAAATCAAGTTCTCTGATCCGTCGTTAGTCCTGTAGTTATCAGACTACAGTAGGACCTTGGAGCTAGGCTAGAGTATTACAGGAAGTTTTCTCTAGTCACACGTTGTTTAGAAGTATGATCCAAATGTCTCCTTTTGTAAGCCTCTGACAGAAATGACATGAAGTTTATAATTCATCGGTGTTGTATGGAGAGTTCAGATAGGAGCCACTTGGTGTTTTTAAACTCTAAATAAATCAACACATCAGCTCAAGATCACAAAAAAGTAAAACGCCCTATTTCACACAAGACAGGTGCATAGAGTCCTCCTCAAAAGGATATGAAGCAAAGTAAGAATCTATTAAAAATAAAGTTCTATCTAAATATCCCTTGACTGAAGGAGTTTAACTGTATCTCTGTCTTCCAAAAGAAGGAAGGTAACAGCAGGTAATCCAAATCTGTGAATTAGTTTGCCAACCTGGTTGAGCAGCCTGGGTTATGTACAGTCTAGAAAACCCTTAGGAAGCAGGTAAAACTAACACCACAATTTTCTATTTAGTTATTTGCATTCAACAGGTCCTGGAGTTAGCAATGCATTTATGTGTGTATTAGTATCCATTTGAAATCATTTGGACTTAAGAACCCTGTTTAAAAGTGAAGGCCTTATTTAAGTGCTCTGCTGACTTAAGCACATTTTTATACTTAAGCGATTTAGTAATACAGCATGTAATAGGAATAAATCCTGAGAGGTACAATTTTCCATACAGCTGACTATCAAGAAAGCTGGGGATGCTCAACACCAAACATGTTTGCAGTCAGACCTCTTCATTGATTTTATTCCATAAAGACGTGTTTCACAATGTGAATTTACAGTGTGAGACTTCCATCTTTCCTGGTCTCTTCCTCTGAATAAAAGTTCTCATATTTTCCTTTTTTGCGTTGTGAACCATTTCTGTACCTCTGTATTTTTTGGTTACATATTTTCCACCCGATACTCAGTATTTGGCCTACTGACTTTCACACTTGGTTTTGTGTATGAATGTACTGCAATAAATTGTCATGGACCATAGAGAAAGTAAATTTAGTCAGAAAACTCTTCAACTTATGGGCTCTTCATCCTTAGACATCTCTGTTTTTCACCCCATGAAGTTGACAAACTCACAATTCCAGTTTCATGGTTTCTGTCTTACTAAATTCCAAACACTTTTTAAGGCAAGACAAATGTACACATTGAACTGGATTTTTCCCTTCCTCCAAATTGAGGGGATTATTAGCATAATCAACCTCACTTACCTTGACATTAGAAGGACTCTAAAATGAAGAGAGTTGAGCAAGGACAGAAAAGGAGCTGTAAAGTTGGAACATAGATTCCAACCCTTCTATCTAGTCATTTATCTCGCTTCTGGACTCAATTTGCCTTAATGTGATGTGGACACAAGTGTTCAGTTTCTGCTTTTGGAAAGTTGTCAAGAAAAAGAAACAGCTGAAGAGTTCTCATTCCACAATTTGGCTTTGCAAGTGGAGATAAAATCTTCCCAAAGCAGGTGAGATACAGCTTGTCAGGGGTTCCATTACCCTATAAGCTTTGTGTAGAGTAGTGGTAGGAACATGGGCAATTGATACATGTAACAAGGGACTCAAACCTGGTTACTCCCAGTAGAATGGAAGGAGAGAAGAGGGGACTGAAATATGGAGCCAGGGGGCTCATGTCCCTTTAAGAGGATGCAGAACGCTTTGCTAGCTGTGTGGGGCTGAAACTGCAAGAATGCAGGCTGGCCCTTAATTAACAGGAAAAACCTGTGTGCAGAGTTGGGGATGGCACATGCTAGAACGGAGGTGTGGCTTCCAGGCTTCTAAATCTAAGGCCTGAGCCAGCATAGGCAGTCTGACCCTGCATCCTAAAGGGAGAGGTGCTCCTGAAAGGGGTGTGTGCAGCAGATGGACTAGAGGGACCTGTCAAGAGGGAGGTAAGGGGAGCTGATGGCCTGAGTGAAGCAACAACCTAGAGTTGGGTAGGTTTTTAGTTGGGAAACAGTGGCTTTTGTTTGCACTGTGGTTTAAATTTTATCTCAGTAGACTAGTGTGGCTATAAGGGGTGAGGTGGAGGCCACAGGGGTCCCTGAGAGGCATGTGACTGAACCCTGTGCAGGGTAGAAGTGTGAGCCACAGGGCTGCTGTAAGGGCACCAGCATAGCCTTGCCCTGGATCAGGGATGCCAGGGGTCTGAGGTGAACTGGGAGTAGCCTTTCCCTGGGCCACAGGTGCCTGGGAGGGGCTAGGCAGAGGTGAAGCAGCCTTGCCTTGGGCCAGGGACAACAGGACGGGATAGGCAGAGCCAAAAACAGCCTTAGCCTGGGTCATGGGTGCCAGGGGGGCTGGGCAGAACAGAGAGAAGGACAGGGCAAAGCCAAGGGCAGCCTCACCCTGGATCAGGGACATGGGGGAGGGGGCTGGGACAAGGTGCAAGATAGGGACAAGGGGCCCAGAGATCAGAAATACAGAGAAGGCTGGGAACGCGGTCCAAGTTAGCGGGCCAAGACTGGAAGCATGCAGCCAGAGTAAAAGGGGCTAAAGCCAAGACGGCTGAGGCCTCTACAAAAGTAACACCTGTGAAGCATGGGCATGGCTGTAGGGATGGAAGGAGCCCACAAGTTTAGCTCTTTAGGCATGTTGGGCTGGAGAGGGCAAATACTGAGACAGAGAGAAAATGAGTACCTACAGCCACCAGCCTCTGAGAGCAGCTTCCCCTCATTACTTTTAATAAGGTATGGCAGGTAAGGAAGCAGGGTGGGACCCTGGGAGGAAAGGGCGGGACCCAGGCAGCCACTAGGGGGCATCATGGCAGCCCTCAGGCTTTGTCCTTGTTATAATACAGATACCATGGTGACATTTGATAGCAAACTGTTTTCATTGAGATGCTGGTGTTCTTAATACTACCCCACAGTGGAATTGCATATTTGTAGCATTTTAGAAAAACGTTGCTTAATAGTCTTCAAGGTCAAAACTGTCCATTAGCCTGACTTTTTGCATGACACAGCTAAAAGCTATGACCCCATTTCTCCTTTGTTTAATGCCAACAACTTGTATGTAAATAAAGCATTTCTTCCAGAAAGTTTCCTGAGACCCAGATCCAAAAAAAGTTGGCTGGATTTTGCGAACCCGAGTCCAAGATTGTGATCCAAAAAACCCCTCTCAGTGACAGTAGTTGTAATCAGGCTTAATAAACATAGGCATACATGAACGACAAGAGTTAAACAACCAACTTTAATTGAGGAGCAGTAGGCTAACCTCTACAGACCCTTTGCCTCTTTTTAACTAAATGTCTACTCCCTATCTCCCAGTTACCAACTCTTCTAAATTAGGGAGCACGTCTACATTGTAACTTCTATCACTACAGTGATCATCTAGCCCTGGAGACACCTACATCTATTAAGCACCTGCAGTTTCAGGTTCTATGTACCCTTAGGCCTGTCCTCATCTGAGCGGCTTGGCACCTTGGCTCCCTTTGGTTCCAGAAACTAGGCAGAGCAATGTCTGTAGCTCTGGAGGGCTTGTCTACACCTGCAGCAGCAGCAAGTCCCAGCACTGAGAAACTGTATTATACACCCACCTATGTCCACAGAAATGCTCCCAATCCAGGAGTACAACAGTGAGGAGACTAGGACTGTCTCAGGCAGTAGTGTAGCTAAGAGGGAGTGACTGGGGCACCAGTCCCAGGTGTTGAATTAGGGGGAAGTAAAAATAGCAGCTACTATGCTGCCAGCCCAGCTGTTGCTACACCCTTGTCCATAGCTCAGTCACTGACACTGTTGCATGGACAGCCACCGTTGCCCAGGGCACTGAAGTGCCCAGGGCTGCCTCTGATCCCAGGAGGCTTCTCTAAGACCTGTTGGAAACTGGGGTCTCTAGAATAGGCACAGCAGGATGAGTGGGAACAACTTTACACATACAGGTTGGGGAGAACATGCTTGAGCTCCTCAGTGCTGTAACTCACCAGCACTGCAGTATACTTAGGCTCTAAGGGACTCTGGGTTGATACTGAATTGTTTTCTTCAATGTGCATAACAAAGTTCACAATCAAACACCTCTGGTGGGTGTGTAGCAGTCTGACTGCAGTCTGCATGGCTCTGTTCTCAGTACTATCGACGGCCGGCGGAGCTCACCCCTCGGGGGTGACGACTTTTGGTCCTTGTCCACACCCCGTCGGGGGTGCGGACGCCACGTACACCATTGGCCGCCCTCCTCAGGCGGCCCCAAGGACTGGCAGCGCTGCCGCATGCTTCGAAGGCATCAATAGTCTGTTCTCAGTGCTAACAGAATTAATAGCCAAGTCAGCAGGAGGCTCACAAGAGCTCAAGACATCAACATTGTCTGCATAGTGCACAGGGCAGGGTATTGCTTCAGTAGCATCTCATCTATGGCTTCATAGATCTCCTGACAGTTGTGAATGGGGGGGTTAGTTTTTGTTTTTTGCTTCTTTTAAAGAATGGTTGCTTAGAATGTGAAGTCGTCTGTTGTCTTATTGGAAGAAAAACAAAGTGTGCTACATCAGGTGTAAACAGAATAGCACTGAAGTGCTGTCAGAATGCCAACTGATGCCCAGCAGTGGATCCATGAGAAAGGCAAATCCATGAACTGCAAATATGACCGTAATGGTGTTTATGCCAGCTTGCTTTCAGCCACAGGATTAGGTCTTAATATCTGAGGTGCAAATGCCTTTGGCCAGGCACACAGCTATGATTTTCAGCACATCCCGGGAGGTCCTCAGCCCCTTACAGGATCTGGCCCTCAAAAACCATGCTGGTAAGGAACACTGTCAGACAAAAGAAACAATAGACATCCTGTTCTGTTTCTTTATGGGACCTCCCACATAGTAGCGCCTCTGAGAGAAAAGGAAAATGACTGAGGGCAAGGGAGAGAGACAGGGTAGCAATAAATGCCACCTAACTGAATTCCAAACACTTTGCTTTTACTGCTGTCATTGGATTCAGTCCCTCAAAGTGCTGAGTACTCTCTCTCTCAGCCGCCAAAATGATGTGTACTTTGCCATCCATAGGAGTATGCTTTTGCTCCAAGTTTAAACATGGACTCTGGTGGACTAGGGGCAAACTACTGAGAAACCTTCAGGATCGAGTCCAGAGATCATAAAGAGGTGTGAAGCACCATGCAAAAACAGATTGTGCCACTGAACACCTGAAGAAGCCATATCATGAAGTGACATGTCTGCATTGTAACTTTTATGTCGGGGCAAGAAATTCTTAGGGTGATATCTTTTATTGGATCAACTATGTCATTGGGGTAAAGTTAAATGAGCTTTTGAATGCAGGGCATTCTTCATCAAGGTTTCACAACGTAGTTGGTCCAATAAAAGATATCACCTAAGAAATCTTTGCCTCTCACATAATTGCCAAACCATAATGGTACAACATCAATCTTACATTACTGTAACTTTCAGGAATTGCATGCCTGCATCAGACTTGAGCACCATTTAACCCAGTGCCCTATAGAGGCAGCCCTAGATGCTTCAGAGGAAGGTGTGAGGAACCCTCCCCTCCACAGTAGGTGGATATGATATAATCTGTCTCCTAGGGAAGTGTCCTGCACCACAGTAGAGTGAGGAGCATGAGATATTATATTCTGTTTAGCCCACCTCTTTTTCAATTTGTTATTATCACTCTAGAGACAGTTATAACTGCTCCCTCTCTCTTTAAATCTTGGCTTTAAAGACATCTAGTCACAATGAGTTCTGAGGTCTTGTGCAAAGGTGAGGTTGAAACCACCTAATACCATGGCTGGTTCTAACTATGTGATATGGAGGCACAAAATGTAGTTGATGTGGTTAATGTTCAGTGACTGTAGACATGAAAGGTTTGTCTACACCCTGGTAGTATGTTTCTAAAGGACCTGGGCACACCTGACCCTCCCATGCCTGCTGATGCACTTTAAGCTTGGAAGAGCATGTATTAGATTGCTCCATCATGCTCATTTATCTTTGCCTGCTCTTGAGCCCCTGGTCTCTAATAGGCCTGAGAAGAGCCCCTGGGAATGAGCCAAAACCAGCCTCACTGGTAAACTTCAAGACCTGGAGCGTGTTGGCAGCTATGGGGGCTAGGGAGTGGGTGCCATATGCTTGCTCCCCTCAGTCCTGGGGCTCACCACTGCCATGGTGTAGACTAGCTGTAAGAGTGACATCCCTCAGGTGCATGCAGAATGCTACACTTCTGGCTAAGCAGATATCACATCTTGAAGACAGTTATCGGTGGGCACATCTACATGAGACACTGACTACGCAGTAGCTGAATAATGCTGCTTAGTAGTGTGTCACAGAATGGACAGTGCTACTATACTACTGCAGGCATACTACTAGGCTACTGCACGGTAGCATGACTTAAAAGATGTTTGCTGGCTGTACTGTGCATTAACTCCATTTACTGTGCATTTATTTAGTACTTGCTAATACGAGTACTAAATAAATGTGCAGTAACGACTGCACAGTAGCATCTCATGCAGATGTGCCTAATATGTCTTTTTTTGGGTAGAATTGGGCTTACAAAGTAAAGTTAATGATCCGGGTATTCAGGTTGTAATCTGTTGGTTTACAACACATATATCAACACTCTGAAGAAAAGTTTTTCAGCTCTGGCCATTCTAGAACTGTCTTCTCTTTCCCCCTTCCCATTCTGTAAGGCAAAATATGCCTGTAAGATGAAAAGATGGCTTTCTGGTAGTTTTTCATTTTGTATTTGCTTATAATTCATCATCGTTTGTGGCGGCCTTTTATCCACTGTACCCTTACATCTTTTATCTTTCTCCTTTTTAATGTTGAATTCCAATATTTAAATGTGTCTTGTCATTGAATTAAAAAATGACCATCATTTGAGAAGAAGACTTATCATATGCTGTGTGCTTTGCTTTTTTAATGTTTGGAGTCTAAAGATTATTTTAAAATAATATTTAAAGAAACATATACTGTAGTGCAACAAGAAAAATGCAATTATCACTTTTCTTCCACCGTTTTGCTAACCAAATTTCTCTTTGCTTTCTGCTGTAACAGCGGGAGACAAAATGGGCAAAAAGAAGATATATTTTTAATTTATGGGAGTTTTTAGAAAAGATGCTTTAGGTTCAGATTAAACCCTACTACAGGTTCAAGGGGAAAAAATTAGAAAATCAATTTTCCCAGACTGAAGAAAAGGAGAGAAAAACACTGCAGTTTATATAGTGTTCTTTGTTATTTCAATCAATAGCTCTGTTCCCATGAATAGCTGAATAATCACTTTTTTTGTATAGTGTTGGTATACATACAGACTTATCTGCTTCAGACTTTGTTGTTGAACCTGCAGTAGCACATTTTTGATCATTAACAGTTTCTTGCTCTTATCCTGGTTAATTTTTTCTACATTTGTGAGTCTTACTCTGAGCCTGAAACACAGTGGTTATTTCCTGCTGTGGAACCGGCATGCAGTATAAAAATATGTTTTTCAAGTAAATTAACATTTTCACAGGAAATCACAAGAAGTGTCAAGCATACCAGTAGCTAAATGTAATGTATTTTTTGGTGGGAAAACTTGCAAATGGACTGAACCTTATAGAATTGTACTGGTGAGAAGGAATATACTTAGCTTAGTAAATAACAGTGCTTCAAAAGAAAACATTTCAGTAGAATTTTGCATATAGAAATGTTGATTGCCTATTACTAAAAATCTGTAGTGCATCATAGTTGTGTAAAATGTTGATGTCTGGAATGGTCATAGGCCCCTACAGCAGCTGTGAAAGCAACAGTTCTCAGTAGTTTCACAATGGAAGAGAACTGAAAGTGTTTTCAGTTTCTCCAGTGCAAAAGGTCTTTGGGCCTAGATCCACAAAAGGACTAAGGAAATCTCTACATTGGTTCTTCAGAGTTCCTGCAAGTGTCACTGAGAAACCACCTTCTTCCCTGCTGCCAACCTCCCTAGTTCTGCTTTGTGCACCAAAACTGGGAATGAGGCAGTGAAGCAGCCCTCCCAGCAGCCCCTATTGTCACTGACATGCTTGGGAGCAGCAGTGGGGGAGCACCCCAAGGCAGTTTCACTGCTTCATTTCAGGATATGGAGTGGGAGCAGGTGGGTGGGGTATGCTTCTCAGCTTGAGTCCCACAAATGCTATGGAAGCATCACACACATGCTTCTGGACACTTTTGTCCTGTTGAAACCATTGCCCCACGGTGGATGTCTCAGCTTTTGTGAACACTGCATGGGGAGGGGCAGATGTTGGAATAAGGGACTCACTGAAACCAGTTCAGTAGGTGAGGAGCTGCTGAACTGGCTGGTAGTAAATGCTGGGAGAGGGGTATGGCCTAAGTCCTACCCCTCTCACCATCTTTCAGCAGTTGGAGATATCCAGGCAGGAGCCATTTCCTATAGTTAGGGCTGACAAGGTTTAGGCTCCTTTCTCACAAACTACAGCCAGTAGAAGGAGATGATGGTTTCTAAGAAATAACTCGTATTTCACAGAAGAGTGCTCAAAATACCAAGCTCCTGGATATTTTGGGGCAAGGCTCCCTCAAATTCTCCAAGCTGTTCCACTAACATATGCATTGAGGTAGAACTACAATCCAGGTCTCCCCTCTACCAGGTGAGTGCCTGAATCCCTAGGTTAGAGTTATTCCCTCTTCCACACACTCCCAGTGAATATTTATTTAGTCATGATTCCAAGCAGAGTGGGACAGCTGTAGGCTCCTCCAAGATTAGCAGCTGAGTACAGGTTTGGATTGACTGATTTTTCTAATGGTCTGGATCTGCAAAGCGCCCGGTTATTTATCATTTGCAGGGAGGTGCTTCTGACTTCCAGCCAAGCCAAGTGGGATTTTGAATTTTAATGTTATACAAAAGTAATGTAGTTGATCCTGCAGCCTTTATTTATATTATTGTGGTCCATGGAGGCCTCTATTGAGATCCCTGCCAGGCCAACAGCCATGATGTGTGTGGTTTCTTCAGTGAAACCAAAGCTATCTGTAGGCCAAGAACAGAAGGAGTCACCCCTTTGAGGTCTAAGGCTGAAACAACACTCTTTAAATTGAGCTCCACCATCAGTGTATGGTAGAAGGAGCACTTTCAAAAGCTTCTGAACTGAATTCTAATGTTGAAGACAATACTACAGAAGCCATTCCACAACATACCATTAAGGACTACTTTGCAGATGCATCCACTTATCAGGAGGCCTTGAAAGCCATTAAGCTGGTGAAAAACAACAAAGCACGTGGGCTTGATGGAATACCAACTGAAATTTATAAGCAAAGTGGAAAAAAGCTCCCTTGCCATACACCATTATTCTGAAAATTTGGAAACATGAACAAATTCCAAGTGACTTAGATGCCAGGATTGTTAGTATTTTCAAGAATGAAGATAGATCAGATTGCAGCAGTTACTATGGTATTGCATTCCATAGCTGGAAAGAACTTCACCCACATTGTCCCCAGTAGACTCACTCTCCTTGCCAATCTACCCAAGACCCAGTATGGTTTCAGACCACGCAGTGGTACAATAGACATGATCTTTGTTGCTGGACAGTGACAGGAGAACTGCTGCAAACAACACTAAGATCTTTCCATAGCGTTCGCTGACCTGCCTAAGGCCTCTCATTCAATCAACAGAGAGGCGTATGAAAGACCATGACATTATCTGGCTGCCTGCCAAAACTTGTTACCAGCCTCAGACTTCTTCATATGGACATGACAGCAACTGTCTTAAGCAATGGCTCAGAAACAAAACCTTTCATTACTAGAACTGGCATGAAGGAAGGATGTATGATAGTCCCATCAATCTTTTCCAACTATATCACAGCACCTTTCCCAGAAAGTAAACAGATGATGATATTCAACAACAGATATAATCTGCCAATGCTACCTTTGGAGGTCTCTGACATTGTGTCTTCAGTGATGATGGCATCAGGACCCAAACCAAACATCTTGTCTACCAGGCTGTTGTCATCCCTGTGCTATTGTATGGGTGTGAAACTTGGACAGCTTATTGGAAACCATGAAAACCTTGGAATGTTACCATCAGTGATGTCTTTGGAAAATCCTCTATATTATTTGGAAGGACAGAGGAACAAATGCCAGCATTCTGGCTCAAGCAAACATCACCAGCCTCAAAGCCATGACTATATGTCACCACCTCCCTTGGACAGGTCACGTCATAAGGATGTCTGACAACTGGCCCCTGAAATAGGTCCCATACTCCCATCTAACCTATAGTCACTACTCTAGAGGTGGGCAAAAGAAGAGATTCAAGGATATCGTGAAAGCCAACCTGAAGAAGTACGATGATAACGTCAATATCTGGGAGACTTGAGCACTGAATCATTCCCACTGGCACCACAATGTATAATAAGGCATTGGTCATTTTGAGCAAACTTGCTTCACTATGGAGGTAGATAGACAAGAGAGACAAAGGAAAAGATCTGTGTCTCAGCATCACCAGGATCC
The DNA here is from genome assembly GCF_001723895.1 of Crocodylus porosus. Classification (NCBI taxonomy): domain Eukaryota; kingdom Metazoa; phylum Chordata; order Crocodylia; family Crocodylidae; genus Crocodylus; species Crocodylus porosus. The sequence goes on from NW_017728931.1 coordinate 3,620,649, forward strand.
ACTTCTTCCTCCCTATTTGGCATGTCCGCAGTCAAAAAAGCAGATCTCAGATTGGCCTTTTCAGTCATCTGTATGTTTAGCAATGGTTCCCTATTTCCTGGAAAACTGTCATGCTAGTGTTGAGGGACTGCTGTCACTGCTGCCACCACTGAGTTCATAGAAGCCCCTATAGAGATTACTACCATGCTAGGTATTGTACAAACAAATAGGTTATGTCTATAGTAGACAGTTAGCTCAGGCTTTTACATGGATTTTAGCCTTACCCCACATCTGTCCTTGCAGAATATCCCCTTACCTTGTTTTTGGAGTGCTTTTAAGCATGGACTAGTTCATTTGCCTGTGAATCCAAGTTAAAGAACAGGTTCTGATTTAACTTGGGCTGGAATGGTCCCACATAATTTTTCAGGCTAAATCCTGAATGTTCATAGTCCTCCAATACCTCCCCTTCATTTTAACAAGGAACAACCCCTGCCCTCATAGAGGTTGTGATCCTTAAACAGACAAAGGAGACTATTTTACATATGGGGAGCTGAGGCAGAAGAATATTAAGATTTGTCTGAAGTCACACAGCGCATGTCTGCACCACATCAGACAGTGCTGGTTTGAAAACATGCGTTGTGCACTGCATGCCAAAAATATGTCATATAGACCCTTTCTGGCACACCTAATCCCACTCTTAGCCGCTGGTGCACTCATGAGAAAAGCAGCTCTGGGACTTTTTTTGCCTGTGGTACCCATGCAGCAGGAACAGGCATGTGCAGGACTCCTTAGCACTGTTTGATGCAGAACAGACATGCTCTCATGGAGTCTGAGGCAGAGCTGGGAAGTAAATTGAGGCCACCTGATTCTCACTGGCACAGGACAGGCCTTTCTCTCAGTAGCGATAGTTTATAAGCAGTAATACCATATTTTCTCACAGGCAATATGCACCTTTCCCCAAAAAGTCAGCCCTCCAAATTGGGGCGAGTGTTTTAAGTGGGGAAGTCACTTCTTTTGCTGGAAAAGGAGCCCTCCTGGAGACACTGTGCATGCCATGAAGAGGCCAAGATGTCTGCGATTTGGGTCTGTTTAACTAACTGAAAGCGCAGAGTCTTGTGTTAACCCTCCCACAGCCAGAGCTGTAGGCTGAGCACTATAGCTTGTGCTGAAGCAGCAAGTGAGCTGCTGGTAGTACCTTGATGAGGCTTGTGACATAGAAACACTTTATTTACAGGACCTTATTTAAAGCACTAGTTATAGTAAAGAATTAACTATCTTGAAGCTGCCCTCATAAAGGTCTGGGACCTAATTTTGTGTCACAGAAGGCAAGTCCTCTTGATAACATTGAGTCTAGAAAGTGTGGCATTGCAGGAAACCGTTTGCCATACCAGGAAGTTCCTGATGCTACATTTCCTGGGCCATCTATGTGTCTGGGAGTTCTTACTCTGTCACACAGCCGGCCATGACGGGAAAAATCCTTTTCTTTACATTCTGCCTTACAAAAGAAGGTGCGTGTTTTATTTGGGGGCGTATTAAATGCGAGAAAGTACAGCATGTCCTTGAATGTGACTTCTTGAAAAAGAAAATGCATGTGCCATACATCTGTAATGGAACTGGACTCTTAATACTGATAGGTTAAAAGGGATTGGAGACCTCCGGTGGGAAGAAGCTTTTTATTTTCTTTTACAGTTCTGCAATTTTAATTGCATTATTGCAAATGACCTTTTCAGGCCATGGCTACTTTGGAGACCCACCGGGACAGCAGCACAAAGGGAAGCTGAAAACAAAAGTTCTTCTGTTTTTTGTCTCAGTGATTCACACTTATTATCACTTTGTATTTTGAACATCACCTTTCCCACTTGCAAACAGTTATATTATTAAAAAGATATCTCCAGCAGATAGTAACCTTGGCAGTAGTTGTCAAGGCTAATAGTTTGACATTTCAGATCACCCACAACTAATCAACTGAACATGGCAACACATTTGAAAAACCCATTATAGATGTATGGCTCAGGCGTAATATGTCAAAGCTAGCACTAACAGCTGTTATGTAAACTGGCTGATTTTCCTCTGCTGAATAGTCACATGGCAAAAGAAAAAGTGCTTTTGAAGGACTCAAGAGCATCTAACCATGAGGGCCTGCACACAGAAAACTGTACTTTTGAATGCCATATATTTATAGAAAGTTCTCTTCAGTGATGGCAAGTACTCAGTCTTCTCTTTCAGCTGCTTTAAGAGATTTTTTTTTTCTTCCTTCTCCACCTAAACTGCTGTGGTTCCAAAAAAGATGTTCTACACGATCTGCCATGTGACAGGTGTCTGCGCTGTCATTTGAACATAATCTGTGGCACTAATGATTTCCATAGCTGTTGTCTATACTTTCCTGGAAGATCAGGAAAGCTCAAAGAACCCAGAAGTTGTATTCAAATCCGTTTGAAGTCCCCAAATATCCAAATCCCAGAGGCCAAAAAAGAGTGAGTAGGAGAGTTGTTTTGCTTTGTAAATCTTCTAAAATGCTACTTGCTCGGGATGATATCCTTAAAGCATTTGAGCTTTCTAACTGCTGAGGAAATAACATTTCTCTTTAGATGCTGGCTAGGTTTCTAGAGGAAAAGAACTTGGTGCTCTTTGAAAACACCAGCTGAGCAATCTTTTTATAGGGGAGGTAAGATCCTTTCAGAATATTACCAGTCACATAAAGTGATTCTAGGTAAAGACAGGCAGCTTTATTTAACAATAATTTTTAATTGGGACAGGACTGCACACAAAAGGATGGTTCAGAGTAGCTTATTGTTTCTTAAGGAAAAGTGATAAATTAATACAGAAGGACACTACACCAAATGGCTGTGGTAGAAATTTTTCCTTTGTGTTAGGAGGTCACAGGTTTTAGTGACAGAGTTGATTGGAGGGGATAAGCCACAGTATGGAAAGATCGGGCCTTTCCATGAACTAATTAAACTTCTATTGATACTGAAAAGAATAATGCACGTACCTTAAGTTGGGTGGGAAGCAGAATTTGCCTCCCATAGCAGGGAGATGATCAGGTTGAGGTTTGTTCTGGCTTGTATATTTGTCTGTCTGAGATGGGGCTGAGGAGACATGGGTTGTATGCCTGACTCTACCACCAACCTACTAAGTAACTTTGGCCAGGCCACTTCCCTCTGTATGCATCTCTAGGCAGCTTTCCTATCTGTGAAATGAGAGCTATGATAACTACTTTCTTCTGTAAAGCAGTTTTGAGTTGTATGCATGAAATGTATTGTGCAAGAGTCAGGGATTGTTTCTTTTGTCATTCAGTCTCATAACACCCACGGTGTTAGTATCTCTGCCTGAACATGGAATTATGCTACAAAAAATGGCAGCCATGTTCTAGTCATTGCCTGAATGTTGCTTAAAAAAAATTGTAAAATAAGTATTTGGTATTGCTGTGTGTACAATACTGAAAAGCAAAGTAAAAATGCAGGCTGTCAGCTTGTCATCTGCTTATTCATAAATACTGAAGTACAAGTAGAACATCATAAAAAATCAAGTTAATTTGAATTGTATGCAATGTAGCGTTTTACAGTGTACCAGAATACAGGGCACATGGATTCCAGACTCATACAAGGACTGTAGCTTTTCTACTTATTATGCATGGGGCCAGGGGGACTGGTTTCAGCCTTAGACTGAAGCGGGGAAAAGACATGGGAAATTTTCCCTGTATCACCTGGCCGCTATCTACAGTGCGGGTGCTAGATTGAAAGAGCCAGCATATGTTGTCTTAGCTAGAGAGAGAAGGCATCCCAGTGACAGCTTTCTTCTCAGAAGAGGATTTCTAGCAAAAGAATGAGTCATCCCAAAATAAAAGTGGTTGGGCAACACCTGAAGACAGGAATGAACTATCATGTCAAATTCTGCCTCTCTTGTCGGGGTCTCTCCTGCTTTGCAAGGCTCTGGGGCTGGGATGATGACATATCCTTGCTTGACCCTAGTTCAGAAGACAAATGGATCTGTCTGGTATGGTTACAGGCGTCTGGATATAGAGAAGCCTCAAGACCTTGATGTATTTTTCAGAGCGTCCAGATCTGGCCGGTACTTACCCCAAAGCTTCGTGATTGGCAGAGTCAAAAGCCTTAGGTCAATGACAGCCATATATAGGTCCTGATGTTGTTCCTGACACGTTTGTTGGACCCGGTAGGCAACACAGATCAAGTCAGTTGCTCCACAGGATGGTCTGAAACTACACTAAGACTCTGGCAGGATTTCCTCAGCAAGGGATAGTTTAGGAGGATGCGGGTGAGGATTTTCCCTGCTGTAGAAAGAAGGAAAATATCTCAATAGTTCTTGCACACAGACTTATCTCCTTTCTTGAAGATGTCACAACGTTGGCATTCTCAGGTCCCCAGGGATCTACTCATTGTTCTAAATTCAAAGAATAAATTTGTAGAGTCTCAGTACCAGTTCCTTACTGCTAGGCTTGAAGATTTCAGCAGGTATGCCGTCTGGTCTAGTAGCTTTGTTGTTCTTGGTTTCCTTCATGGCATGTCAGACTTCTTCTAAGATAGGAGGGTTGGTAAGGGATCCCCTTTTGGGGTGTTGGGGGATGGATTTGATGGAGGCATCTGTCACAATTGATTTACATTTTAGGAGCTTGTCAAAGTGCTCTTTCCATGTAGCATGGATAAATTGGTCATCTTTGAGGAGTGTTGAACCATCCTGCAAATACAGACAAATAGGGCCATTGGAAGTTGGACCATAGATGGCTTTTGTTGCCTGAAAGAAACTATGCCTGTTTGTCAGTGTATACCTGAATCTCCTTGAGTTTATCTTGCCATCACTGCTTTTTGATTTCCCAAATCCTCCTTTGAACTTTGGCTTTGAGGTGTTGACACAAGTTGATATGACAAGTGGAATGAACCCTTCTCTTTCAGTAGAGGAGGGCTTGCATCTTGGTATCACTCTCATCAAACCAGTCCTGGTGTTGATAGGTGGCATAGCCAATGAATTCAGCACAGGCCCTATGGGCAGTGGTTTTAAATCCCTTCCAGAGTTCCTTGACATTGCCTTCAGTTGTGGGCAGGACAGAGAGTTTTTCATGAAGACGGTATTGGAGCTCCTTGCAGACTTTTGGGTCTTGAAGAGATTTGATGTTGAAAAACCTTCCCCTTGCTTTTGGCTGTTTTCAGTGTTTTGGAGCAAGCTGGATGTTCATAATGGATCTGTCCAACAGTCATTGGTTCCTTGCATGGCTTGTGTGATATGAACATCCATTAAGTCATGGGTTCTAAGAATAACATAGTCAAGGAGGTGCCAGTGCTTAGAGTCAGGGTGTCTCCAGTTAGTCCTGTATTTGTCATTCTGTCTTATGAGTGGTTCTACAAATACAGAGAAAGATTCTCAGCCCCAAAGAGCTTACAATCTAATTATGGGACAAGAGACAACAGGCGATGACAAATGAGGGGCACCAGGGAACTTATTGATGAGTGTGACTGGCAGGATTCCCAGTTCACAGCTACAGTAGCCACAGACAGACTTTTTATAGTGTTGTGAGAAAGGGAGTTTCAAGGCAGGGTCTGAAGGAGATGGTTTCACAGGTGGACAAGTAGTATAGGGCCCTGAAAACAAAATCACATATTCGAATTCTGATATGATGGTGAACATGGAAGTCTTGAATGGATGCAAGATAGTAATGTGGTCAAACCAATGATCTATGTAAAATGATCTTTTGTAACTTTATAGCCCCAGAAATCCAAAGAAATTGCATCTGTAACTCCTTAATGGTTTTCTTGTAGCAGCTCCTCTCCCACAGACTTTCACTTTCCTAGCACAGTATTTTAAACAGTCATCCAATAACTTTCTCTTTATTTCCTGGTTTTACGTGGGCAGTCTTGTTTTTGGGGGGTTGCTGAGAAAGGATTTAAATGGCTTCTTTGGTGTAATAGAGGACACAAGGAATTTTATATCCTTGTTCTAATTTTAACGTGGCAAAAATGTAAGGAAGTAGTCTCACATTTCCACTTTGTGTCTCTGTCTTTGTTAGCAAATTCTATGCTTATGAAAGCATGTTTAAAATGCACAGAGCTGGCACGGCAATAGAGATGGAGGTTTAGGCAGTGCTAATTTCTTTGATTAATTCTTAAAATGGTTTAACTGTACAGTCTTAGCAATGCCATGAAGAAGTCACCTGTGTTGCATTGGGTTCCTACTGTGCACATTCAAAAAAGAAATCTCTTCTCCACTGAGGCATTTCAGCATGTAAAAAAGCCATGTTTCCATCTTGTTACATTATCTTAGAGTATTTGATTGATGAGAAACCTTTTTCTTTTTGTGTATCTACTAAGAAGTTTAACAGCTGCCAAAAACAAATGTCCAAACTGGCTGACAGCTTTCCAGTTGGAAGTTATCAACACTGAAAAGGATGTCTAGTGAAACAAAAGATCTTTAAACCTAAGATACAAAATATTTGCCTGGAAGGCCCCACTGTAAACTCAGGAGTCTTCACACATGTGAACTATTGCCACAAGCAAGGGGGCTGCTATTTCTTTTCTTTCTTTTCCTCACCTTTTTTCTAAAAGCTGTAAGAAATTCACTGCCTGTATATTTTCCCTGAGATAATCAAAAATACAGTACTATAGTTTTTCTGTTAAGTTTGTTATTGAATCATAGAAAATTAGGGTTGGGAGGGAACTCAGGAGGTCATCTAGTCCAACCTGCTGCTCAAAGCAGGACCATCTCCAATTATATCATCCCAGGCAAGGTTTTAGCTACCCAGGTTGTAAAAACCTCCAAGGATGGAGATTCCACCGCCTCTCTGGGTAAATTGTTCCAGGGCTTAACTACCTTCCTTGTGAGAGAGTTTTATCCTAATATCTAACCTAACTTCCCTTGCCGCAACTTGAGACCATTGCTCCTTGTTCTGTCATCTGCCACCACTGAGAACAGTCTATGTGAGCTCCATCCTTTTTAGAACCACCCTTCAGTTAGCTGAAGGCTGCTATTAAATCCCTCTCAGTCTTCTCCTCTTCAGACTAGATAAGCTCAGTTCCTCCTCAGAAATCATGTACCCCACCTCCTAACCATTTTCATTGCCCTCTGCTGGACTCTCTCCAATTTATCTACATCCTTTCTGTAGATGGGGGGCCCAAAACTGGACACAGTACTCCAGATGTGGCCTCACCACTGCCAAATAGAGAATAATCACTTCCCTCGATCTGCTGGCAATGCTCCTACTAATGCAGCCCAACTTGCGTTAGCCTTCTTCACAACAGAAGCATGCTGTTGGCTCCTATTCAGCTTATGGTCCACTGTAACCCCCAGGTCCTCTTCTGCAGAGCTGCTGCTTAGCCAGTCAGCCCCCAGTCTGTACTGGTACATGGGACTGTTCTGTCCTAAGTGCAGGACTTTGCACTTATCCTTACTGAACCTCGTGACATTTCTTTTGGTCCAATCCTCCAATTTGTTGAGGTCTCTCTGAATTCTATCCCTACCCTCCAGCATAGCTACTACTCCCCCCAGCCTGGTGTCATCTGAAAACTTGCTGGGGGTGCACTCCATCCCATCTTCCTGGTCGTTGGTGAAGATAGTGAACAAAACCATCCCCAGGACTGGGAGCACTCCACTTGATACCAGCTGCCAACTAGACATTGAGCCATTGATTACTACCCTCTGAACCTAGTGACCCAGCCAGTTGTCTACCCACCTTACAATCTATTCATCCAACCCATACTTCTTTAGCTTGCTTGCAAGGATGCTGTGGGAGAACATATCAAAAGCCTTGCTGAAGTCAAGGTATATCACATCTACTGCTCTCCCCACATTCACAGAGCCAGTCATCTTATCCTAGAAGTCAGTCAGGTTGGCCAGGCATGACTTGCCCTTGGTGAATCCATGTTGACTGTTCCTAATCACCTTCTTCTCCTCCAGGTTCTTAGAAATGGATCCCTTGAGGACCTGTTCCATGATTTTTCCAGTGACCTGAGCTGAGGCTGACTGGTCTGTAGTTGCCTGGATTCTCCTCCTTCCCTTTCTTAAAGATGGGCACTATATTTACCCTTTCCCAGTCATTTAGGACCTCTTCCAATCACCATGATGGGATGGGGAGTCAGGGCTAAATCATATTATTCAGTTTTCATATCTTATATATAGGATATTTATTTAGGCTAATCTGACATAATCTATCTGTGTCTGAAAACTAGAGCAAAAAATGATGCTCTGCATTTGCATAGCACTTTTACATCCACAGTAAACAAATTTATATTGTTAGTTATTCCTGTTACTGTAATACCTAGAAGCCCCAGTCATATACCATTGGACTGAATGCTGTACAAACATAGAACAAAAGTAAAGGTGGATATATGTTAGCAGCCTTTATGTTTTGTTCTGATTTGTGGAATAACTGGTGCGAGAAGCAGTTCTAGTGAACTAGATACACTTGCATCTAAGAGACTATGGTTTATATCCTTAGTCCTGTCAAAAGCTTCCTTTTTGTTTTTTACCACCTATGGTTCAGGTTTCAAGAACTATCCTCCTTCAGTAATCCCATGCAGAAAATGGAATTATTGATTGTGAAACTTCTGTAGGTCAGTGGTATGACTGCTCATTAAATCAGTCTGGAGGAGTGTAGAGATGTGTTAAGGCTCTTGAGTAGAAAAGAGCACAGAAATTGTGCATGAGCTCCTAAAACAAAGAAATCTTGGAAGCAAGTGTAGATTGGACTGATTGCTTTGACTTTTGACAAACAGCCTAAATCAGGGGTGGCCTATCTGGCACAGATGCCACAAGTAGCATGAATAGCTTCTGTGTGTGTCATGCAGCAGATCTGTGAGGGGACATGGAGCAAAGCAGCAGGTAGGACAGGGTGCAGAAAGTAGAACAGCAGATCAGAAAGGAGAAGGGGATTGAAGTGGCGCTTGGGGATGATGTGGGGCTAATATGTGGCATGCCTGCCAAAAGATTGGCCCCCACTGGCCTACGGTATTTAAGATCTAGTGATGAAACATGCTTCATTTTTGGAAGTATTCATAGAACAAATGAAAGCCACGTTCTGTGGCTTACAGAACAAATCTAATCTAACTGAATATGTTAGAATGGTGGTTCTCAGCCTCTTTAGACTCCAAGCACCCTTCATTAGGCTCAAGATACCTCTTGGAAAATCCCAGTTCTTAGCTGTGTTAGACCAACAAACACTGGTAAAAGGAAAGGTAAAGCTTATAATAATATGAGCATGCTAATATTTAAGTGTATGTGTCTATCTGGAAACACTAATGCATGATATTTAAAATTAAGATTGTATATTTATTTAATATCATGCCAGAGCAAAAAGACAAAGAAAATTGCATGAAAATGTTAGAATATTTTAGAAAAAATCACATAAAAATGTTGAATTACTGGAAAATTTCAGCTATAATTAAATTGCAAAACAAGCAAATATTTGTGGAAGACTAATGCAACAGTCAAATTTCATGAAAAATTTTCAACCTGTTCTAGTGTAAATGTTGATTGTTAATAACCTTAGCTTTTCCTCTTAAGCATATTTAATTTATGTCAATTCCCAGTGCTTCCCTTCTTCTTTTATGTTACATTTAGGAGAACTTACTTTGCTTAGATACTATGGTAATGGGTAGAAATATGAAAGTGTGAAATAAAAGATGTTTGACTGATGGGGATTTGGTTGGCAGTTGTGATAGAAGTAAAGAATCTTGAGGTAGTGTTTGTGTAAGAAGAAATTTGGTTTTAAGGTTTTAAGCCAGTGCCCAATGAAGTCAGTGGAGTGATTCCCATCGACTTTGAGTTGAATAAAGTCCTTGATGGATTGGAAATGGAAAGTTGTTTCAAGCGTATGGGCAGCATGGAAGAAGCCCTGAAGACAGGAGTGGGAGGGAAACATAAAGAGGGCATTCAAGCTTGAATGGTTGGTGTAGTGAAGAGCATGAAGGGGGATGTGATAATGGACTATCTTGGAGAGGCAGGCTGGGGAGCATTGTGTGGAGGCGGTGATGGTACATGGACTATAGTTGCCTGCCTTCTTTCATCAGCTGCCAGGATTTCTGGCTATTTAAGGCCTTTTCAGCCATATTTTAATATTCAGATCATGTCTGTCCTCATTCATGCATGCCCTCTACAAATAACTTGTTTGCTTTGGTTTAAAATTCCCAAGAAGCTAACATGTCAACTATGTTGTTGTTTTGGTTCTCAGTTCTTGTTATTTTCAGGCATATTGTACTAATGTAAATTCATTTTTCTTTTCTACCATTTGATGACCCTGTCATTCTTTTGGGAAAAAATAAGGAAAAAAACCCCCATGAACTAAACATCTTTGTATTTTGTGGGGCTTTTTTTTCTCATTGGCTTAATTGCAATAACATTTATATCGCATAATATAGTGCACTAAGGTTGTAATTTTCCTATCATCTAAATTGCAGGCTGAAAATTGTGTTAAGAAAGGACTATAGAGAATGAATTGCTGCTTTCAAAATGACTACTGTTAACTGACAATGTGACTGGCAAATGATTACCAAAGACAGGATGATGTTTTTGTGTATAATGTTAGTCAACTCTAGCATGGTGTTTTTGAGCGTAGCCTAGCATACACTGTGTGAATAATACATTTTTACGTAAGAATCACTGTCTCTTTTTAAATATATATCTATATTGCTTCTATATATATTTTAAAAAAATAGGACGCATCCAGCATGCCCTGTTAAAAATCTTTCCATTATTAAAAGCAACTCAGGTAATTAAAAGTGAAAAAGTTCTTCAAAACCAAAATTTCCTAGACTGATTTGTTTTTTATATTTTGCATTCTTCTTAGCTGGAACAGTGAAATGGAACTGGTTAGTTTCCCAGTCTTACTTTCTGGGTCTCATGTTGTTATTACTATTTAGGATCTGACGGTGTGCTTCCCTAGTGATCAGTATCAGATGGATGGACAGTTATGTACGCGTACGTGAAAAGGATATTTATATATCCAACTAAGGAAGGAGTGGCTCCAATGAATGGGAGACTTCTCATGATCAGGCAGAAATGTGGAAAAAGACCTGGAGAGAAGAGGGCAGAAAAAGAAGGGGGAGGCAAATCTGGTGTCACTGAAACAAAATAGGGTCATGGTGGGAATACAATAAAACATGAGATACAAAGCAATGCAGGCTGAGGAGTAGAGCAAAGAGGGTGAAACCCTGGCCTTACTGAGGGCTCGTCTACACTGCTTCTGTGCTGAGTCAGAGCATGCTGCCAAAGACCATTAGCCACCTACTCCCAGTAGCATAGCTGGTGGAGATGACTGGGACAGTTGCTCTGGCTGCTGATTTAGCAGGGGCATGGAAAAATATGAGCAGCCATCACAGCCACCAAATTGGGCCAGCAGTACAGCAGCAGCCACGAGTTGCCACTGCCCCCATGAGCCCCATTGCCCTGGGCACCTGGCAGCTTTGTTATGCCTCTGCCCCCTTCTCTTTCTCCACATATGCCAAATGCAGTAAATGTTGATGCTTTAGCCTGGCACTGAGCACATGCCCTGGCACCACTCTATAGCTCTCTGCATTGGGCAGGTTTAATGGTCAGATCTATGCACTTGTGCCGGGAGCAGCTGAAGTCAGCAGAGTACTGCTTGTGTTCTGAGGTCTGCTGGTATGAAATGAACTGCAGGACAGAGGCTTCATTAGAAGTGAGCTCAAGGTGAAAACCCTATATTTATTTCCAGCAGCCTCCCAGTTTTGGCCTGGGGTGTGGTTTTCCCCTTGACAGATATGAGAGTCAGTCACAACAGCTACAGCCAGACTGGGAGCTTGGTTTAGCTTCTAGCCCACTCACAGAGTCTGCTGGTGTTTTGGTTCAGGCTCATATCTAGTGGTGATGGGGAGGGATTTCATTTGTGGATGAATGCAAGTACTGTATTTTAAAATGGAGAACAAAACACCCACTGTTTCATTACTGTACGCCCTGTTTTGCTTCCTAGCCTTTCTGTCTCAGTCAATGCCAGGGCATTTTTAGATACGTTAAAGTGCAGCAAGGTGCTTGGCACATCGAACCTCCTTGAAATCTGGTAGAATGGATTTTTTAAATGCGGTCCAAGCTCCTTCAGAGCTACTGCCTTGTGACCTGTCAGGAAGTGATTTGAATAGTAGCACAGATGTATGGGTTAATAATAAACAGGAGGTAGGTTGTTGATTAACACCCTGTAGCCAGGTTAAAAATATTAAATGCTATGATTGCTTATATGTATTTTTTTAAAATACCAAAGTGGCTAGGTACTGAATGTATGTGAATAGACTATAAAATGAACAATTTAAAAAAGCAACAAAACCCTTGGATAATAAGTGCTTAACCAAAAGATACCAAAACCAAATTAAACACTAAATTCATTTCCTCTTTCTTATTAAACTTCCAACCTATTTAAAATACTGGTAAAGTTGTTCCTGAGCAAAGAATTTTAATGGGATGTTTCTTACATGAACAAATCCTTATGTAATAAAGCCCTAATTTATTTTAAAGAAAAAGCTGTCTCATTCCGTAGCTTATTCCATCCTTGCGTTTGCATTCAAAGTTATCAGACAAAGACTAATGTGAGTGTCTCAGAGTATAGGCTAGGGTGGGGGGGGTTACCTTGTTTTGACTGTTCTGTAAATAACATTTATACCAAGTATAAGGCTCTTTTACATTACTAGAACATTGTCAGAGATGTGACATGAGTATGAGTGAGGTTTCCATATCTGTCACGTTGTTTCTGTTACACAAAGCGTTTGATTTATTCAAATCTCTCTCATTCTTTGTTTAATTTTGCTTGTATGACATTCTGCCGGTAGGATTTCCTATAGCAGAGGCCTTGAAGTTCTGAAGCACTAGGTGAAGAAAGCAATTTCATGGTCCATGCCATCATTAATGCTTTGTTGTAATCTTTGGAGAGCAAGACCTTTTTGTTTAAGTTTGGGATAATGAAGGGTTTAAGTTTTCGGTTCTGTCAAATTAGTCATCAGAGTGAAAACAGAGGCCTATTTTGCTTTTGGTTTTGTGTAGATTGCCTGTACAGATAAATAAGTGAGCATTACAGGTGACTCTTTCTTTGAGCTGAGGTAGAGAGGTTCTATTTATTGCCATCAAATGCATTAAGCTGGAAGTCAAAGCCCTTAGCTTTTTGCTTGCTGCTAGTCTGGACCAGAAGACAATCAAACCATAAGGGTCATTTTCTGCATGAGCTAACCTTTTCCTCTCTTATGGTTTGAAGCCTTTGTTGACAATGAGATGCTCAGTGGGAACATTAAATTAACACTTCATATTCGTGGCTGTAAATTTACTGGCAAGCTGAGGAAAAGTCAGGGAAAACAAACACTCCATCATTTCTGCTTCATTTAGCTTGTGAATGGGGACACTCTCACCTGCAGAGAAAAGAGGTCAGGGCAAACAGGGATAATTTTAATCTGACTCTCAGCCTAGTCTTTAGTTGTTGTGGATTGTATTGCATTCTGTACTGAAAGTAAAGGTGAGAGTGAGGTGAGAGCAAGAAAATAGATAAGTACTATATGAAATGCTTAAAAGACCTTGTCACTGGAATTCAGGAATGGGTGGATTGTTGTATCAGTTACTAAGGAAACTAACAGGCTAAATACTGTTAATTTTTGTGAACTACATAATCAGCTCACTTTCAGATAATAGTTGTATTAGAGTTTGATGTTTTGTGTACAAGGTAGCACTGAACACAGTAGATGGTTTTAATGTAAAATGCTTTTCTTTCTCTCTAGGAAAATGATGTTTGATTTGTGAGGCTACACATTGCCAGGTCCCATGTTTAAATCTGTTTTGTTTTGATCTCAGGTGAAAATAATTTTTAGGAATCATTTTTCAGGGTCTGCTGAGCAATTAATGCATCCACCAGTTTCACTGCTAAATAATGTGACACACATTTATTTGTTTCTATGGGTATATGTGACATACATATTCACACATGCTGTGGATTAAACAGAGTCAAATTATTGACAAAAATCAAGCGTATCTGAGAATTGATGTATTCAAAGAAGCTTTTCCTCATTTCATCAATATAAGTGTATTGTATAGATTTTAACAATAAGAGAAGGGAAAATTATGAAGAGGTGTTTACAGCTAAGATGAGAGACAATTGAAACTCTGTCTATGCATTATCCATTTTGATCTGGTAAACCAGAGCCTTGTGCTCTGCATGCCATTCCCCACCCCCAGAAATAGTGTATGTAAAAACTCATTTGATATATCAAACTTATTTTTGAACTGGTCTTCTTTATTTTTGGCAGAATGCTAGCCCAGACTTAAGGTATAAAACACTCTACCTAATTGGTTTAGAATGGCGAGGTGAAGGAAACACAATAGATTTAAACAGTACCTCTGGCAAATCAAGCTTTTTCATGGGCAGTATAAATTTTTGCAAGTAGTAACTTGTTTTGATTTGGTGTGGGGTTAATTTCTTTCAGCTTTGAAATTTCTTTTATTCTACATACAACACCAACCCCCATACTAGAAATAAGGAGGAAATCAGTAATTCTTACAATGTTATTTGTGTTGCACAACTTTAATATTCACTATAAGGCTTTTTATTTCCTTTTTTCTTTTAAAAAAAAATGTTTTTTTTCCTTTGAAAACATGGAAAGACTGACAGTGACAAGAGACAAATACATTGCTCAGACTGTTTACCCTTTAATAACTGGGCCAGAAAAGTCTGATTTGTCACGCTGCTCTGAGTAAAATCATCAAGCTTGGACCAAGGCTAGATTACGTGATTACTGTGAATGGACAGCAGCCATGAAAAGTTGCTCAAATTGTGCCAGAAGGGATAATTATTTTTGGCCAGGGTTTCTCATCACAGGTGCCACCCGACAAGAGTAAAATCATGTAATCTTTTACTATATAAGCCATGTCATGTAGTTTTTAACTGGGGAAGTTTCAGTGGACTAGTGGATTAAGAGGAATTCCATTTTGCATTTAGGCTGTGTGGGAGAATTGAGGACTAAGTGGGAGTGCTGAACTGGTGTCATGTTAAAATTAGCCTACCAGGTGGTCCCAGAAAGTAGACACAGTGTGTCAAATAAACTGAAAAGCTGGGGCTCTTTGCAATTCTCTGGCTGCTGGAGCGCCTGGCAAAGGGTACAGGCTATCGGGGTGGCACTGATGTAGCTATTGAGGCCTCAGGGAACTCTGTGTCAGACTTGGTATACTACAATCAGAGCAGTGATTAGAGTTCTTTTGATCACAAGTTTAGTTTTCAGCCTATCAAGGGAGTAGGGGGTGGGATACATATTAATGTCTTGCACTGGGCCCACATAATTTCCCAGAGGGTCATGAGGTCAGGTTTGTATTTAGTTAGCAGTAATGATCTCGTTAGGGATCTGAATGGACCACCGTCCAAGCTCTTTCAGGGATATGAGCAGGCCTTCCCCTCACCCTTCTTTCCCTTCCTTGTGTGGGCTTACACAGGACATGAACTGTGATTAATGGACTTCCAGTGCTTAATAATTTGCAAAACAGTATTAAACAAGGAAAGTTGAGGACAATTGGAATTGGATACAGGAGGGGCAGGAGGTGGTTGTAAACAGAACCAGTACAATCCAAGTGCATGGAATTAACTAAGATGGATGCATACAATGTCACAGCTGGCAACTGGCAGGGAGCCAAGCCTCCATGGCTATGTCCAGGTGGTCAGGCTGAGCTGGCCTTTTAACTTTGTAAGTACTGAAAAAGGGAAGAGAAAAAAAAAAGAAACTCCTTTTGCAGTGGGAAAGAAAGTAAGAGGAGACCATGGAGCAACAGAAAGAAAGAGATTAAGAAGCTGAGAAAGTGACAAGCTGATAATAGAAAACACTTTCAATAGTAGTAATCCTTGACATACAAGGACAAATATGAATACTTTTGTTCTTGAATTTAGATTAACTTTCAGTTCAGGAGTAAAACTTTAAGCAACTTCATATGTTTGCGTCTCCCGGAATACCAGGCAAAATGGAAGTTTGTAGTTCATTGCCACTGACCCTGTAAGAGCGCTTCTTCAAAGTGCATTTAAAGAAAACTGTATGGGTCTTGGTAGCAGGCAGATAAAAAGCCGAGAATGAAATACAAAGTAGAGAACAAATAAAAATACCTGTGCTGCTTTTCTCTTTTCTCTTTTATATTGGCATATCCTTGCTGTGTGCATTTACTATAGGTAATGTCCCCAGCCTCTTTAACTGAATAAAAGTGTTTGTATCTGAATACATTTCTCAGTGCATTTCTAAGAAGACAGGTTTCCAAAAGAGGGCATTCAAAATCAGGCAGTTAGTAGGAACACATTGTTCCTAAGATCAGAGGCAACAGGAAACAAAAAGGGGGTGAAGCAGTGATATTTTGATGGTGTTTGGGACACATTATCATGAGGTCCAGAAAAACAGGAATGGTATGAACACTGTTTGAAATGTAATAAACAGCATATCTTATAAACAGAATTTATTTTCAGTCAAGCATAAAGTCTTTCTAATCCACCTGAAAATGATTGCAATACCATAATGAAGTGTTATTGGGTTGTTTTTGTTTTGTTTTTCTGCAAAGGGGCAGATAAGAATAAATGCTCATTTACCTCTTTCCTGGTTTCTTACAGCCAATGTGAGCAAATGTTTCAAAAACTGGTAGATAGAATAAAAAGAGAAATGGGTGAAACTCTGAGATTCCCCAAGGCAGTTTATTTTTTTAGTTAAGTAAAGTAAAAACCACCCTAGCGTAATAAAAGCTAGCCAGCCCTCCAGTGTCATTTCCCCACTGCCACAGAAAAAGCGGCTGTGAAATAAACAGCAAGAGAAATGAGCTACATTAGCAAGAGTAATGAATACACAAAGTGTTAGGAGACTAAGGGGACCTGACATCCTTACTGAGGAGGGCAAAGGCATCAAGAAAGTCCCCCCCCTCTCTCCCTCCCTTGAATTCTTGCTTGTGGCCAAGGAGATGAGCTGAGGGTCCCTCAGGAGGCTGGAGCTGAGGTAGGGGGAGAAGCATTCAGCCTCGAGGGGCTGCCGCTGGCAAACATGGCAGTCCAAGTCATGCAACATCAGACCGAGATACAATAGCATTTCACTGATGCAGCACTTTTTGCCCCACGTTTTATCCAGTAAGGATGACTGACAGCTTTACTTTATGATTTCCTAGCTTCTGAGGGTATTTCTTTGATAGATGTCCTTACAAGTCCCTTTCAGGAAATGGCAGGCTGTGAAGGAAAATACAGCTGGGGAGGTTATTTCCCCACCCCCTCTCTCTAAGCATCAGGCCTATGAATTTATCCTAGACTAGTGTTTCTCAGTCTGTGGGTCCCAACCCAAAAGTGGGCCATAAGAATCTATAAAAGGGTCATGAACAAACTTTAAAAATGGATTCTCTTTTAAAGGAGAAAAATGTGGGAAACTGTAGCTTTTCAACTGCAGGCTGGCAGAGCTCCAGCTTGCAAGGGGCTGCTTGGGGCATTCCCCACACACCCACTGCCTGCCCAACACACTGGGGGGCTGGGGCCTGAGGGCAGGAGAAGTGGGTCGGGAGTGAGGGGCACTGAGTTGGGACTGGTCACTGATGTTTACAAATGGGTCCTGGTACAGAAACGGTTGAGAAGCACTGCCCTAGACCACACTGGATTCTGAGAGGTGTTTGCCACTCCTACACTTGGGGCTTATAGATGACCTAGCACAGTGGCCCCCTGGTCTAGGTGTGGCTCCTCTAGAGCAGTAGTCTCCAAACTTTTTTGATTGTGCACCCTTATCAGTAAAAAATGTTTGAGCACGCACCCCCAATATATGTATATTTATTTATTTATATACTATATATATGTACTACTGTACTAATATCTTATGTACATTATAAAACATACACAAAAATAGAAATTAAAAAAGGATGAGATAAAAATTAATATAAATAGAAGTTCTAATATTTTCTTCCCGCACCCCAATGGATCGTCTTGCGCACCCCACTTTGGAGACCACTGCTCTAGAGCCTACTGGAGTGTGTATGGGGGCTTGGTGGGGAGGAGTGATTGGATTGGTCATGTCACCCTGTCCTATTCACTTGCATTTCCCTACCTGCTGGATTTTTTTCCCCTTCTGTGCTAGGGCATCTTGAGGGCAAACACTTAGATGCTGTAACTAAGCCACCCATGTAACGTACTCTTGTTTTTGAACTTCCCATTACTGTGTCAAAAAAAATTACTAAAAGTTGAAATTCCCTGGGCCTAGTCTTGGCTCCAAGGTGAAAGTTATTCTGCAAAGTTTGAAGAGAGTTGGCCTTGGGTTTTTGAGCACCAAACATCAACAGTTTGCATTTTTCTTCTGAAGCATTTCTGATTAATGTTGGGATTCTCAGAAAACTCAAACAGAGCTCTGTTCTGAAGTTTTAAACTTCCCAGGTAAGTGGTCCTCAAACAGAAGAGGCCACTATACCTGTGAAGAAATCTACTTTGTTTTGTGACTGGATTGTATGATTAGAATAGAGCTCTCAGAACATTTCTTTTCTTTCTTTTTTTGTAAATACCTACTTGTATGAAAACTGAATTCAGTTTGTGTCAGGGTTTGCTTTTCACTACTAAGAACTTATTGGCAGGAATGTATATAGAAACAACGAATTGTAATTATTTGGAATGGGAGGGAATTTTGAAGTCAGAAATAAGATTCGCACAGAAAACTTGATTTAAAAAAAAAGCTGCCATTTTCCATGCAGGAATAGAAGTTTATACGTTTTGGCCCATGCATCCAGTGCTGAGGCAAGACCCAGCAAAGCACCAATGCACCCGCGTAACTTAAATCACATAGGTGATCTTAGCCATGTCAGTGGAGCTGATTTGCAACAGCCGAGGGACTCAATCACTGTACATCCGTGAAAATATTACCATTTATTTTACAGATCTCTTAAAAGATAAGGTTGAAGCATCAAGTCCAGTGGTTGAAAAGAGAAAATAAAGAGGATCAGAGATATAACCACCATGTACATATGATAATTTGCCTCATCTTATCTTGTATGAATTATTAGATACTGAATAGGAAATAAATCATAATGTCAGGGCCATGTGCCATTTTCCTTTTCTGTATGATTTTCAGTATCCCAGTCAGATAGATTTCTTCCCTCTCACAGGACCCTTCCCTTTAATTGAATTATGCTGCTGACTAGCAAACAGAATTCACTCTTGGGTGAGATGCAGCAAAATTACCATTTGATGAAACAATACGTTACACTTTCTTCACCTGAACAAACATCCTTCAGGAAAACTATTATGTAGATTTCCTTGATTACAGACTATTGTCCCTTTCGATCTCAAACTTCATTTGCCCTAATCAGTCATGGAACATATAACTGCATGAATATTGTATATTGAATGCACAGATACACTTGAACTATCCTTGACAATTGTTTGCCAGATATGTTGTTTGGAACTTCAAAAGAGCTTCCCAATGCTATTTAATTATGACACTGCCTGCTGAAGACAGTCAGTTTAGAAGACAATATTATGACAGTGAATAATTTGGTAATTATTCAGCACTTCTTGGAATCTCCAGATATCTAAATTGAGTTCCCCTTCTCAAGGGTGAAGGCATTTAAGAATGATTAAGACAAAATACCCTCCACCTTAATTTTTCTTATGATTGTTGAAGTTTCACCTTATCACTTCTCATTTACACTGATAATTTGACATTGAAAGTTTTGGATCATTGCTACAATAAAAGTAGGTTCATATCTATGATATGTCAAGATTCATGACTACCAATTCTTGTGATCTTTATTACAAACCTCTCAATATAATTTTTTTAATCCTTACCTCCTGGAGCCATGTGATTATATTAAAATTTTAGCTTTCCTTTAAAACATTTCTAATCCTTAAGACTGTAGAGAAAGATCTTTCTGGGAATCAAGCCAAATGTTCAAAAATGAGAAGAGCAAGTAAAAATGACTAGTATAGAGAATAATTTAAATATCTCAAGTTTTAAACCAATCTCATGGCTTTTTAGGGAAGGGAGGTAGAGGGGGAGACCTGATATGACTTTTAATGCTTGCAGCTGGCAGGGCTAAGATGTATCTCTGTAGGGAGCACTTTATTGTCCGTTGATTTGCAAAGAAGATATGGAAGGCACAGAGAATGAATGTTGGGTTATGAGACCAAGCAATATATACGCGTTGTTAGGGAAATAATCAGTCTAGTGAATAACAAAATCAGGAGCTCCAGCTCAGAGTGCAAGAGCTCCGAGTATTGTATCATAATGAATCCGGAGTGATAGTTTTACAAATATTGACATTTAACCTGCCGCAGCAGCAGGTTTGATCATATAAATGACATATGCCAGCAGAAGTTGTGGAGTGGGGGAAAAAAAGCACCATAATTGTGTCATGGCCTTGGACATGAACATGAACAGGGTAGAATCCTGCTACCACACAAGTCATAGCTGCCAGTAATTTCAGTGGGGCCAATATTTCATAATAGTAACCCTAATTATATTCCTGAAATTGTGCGTGTTTCTTCAAACACTTTAACTTCCTAAAGTATCTGAGTGTGTTTCTAATGATGGCTTAAAAACACACATTCCCAAATGTGACAAATAGAGTAAGGAAATCCTAACTGATATGAGATGGAGGGACAGCGGCTAATCTGATTACAGTAATGACATTTCTAATTAATTTACTTGGGGCAGTGATTGCTGAACTGCACAGTTATTAGCAAGCTTGTCCTGTTTACAGGAGGGGTAATAAGTATTCAGAAATGTGCCTGCACTATGTGGGCAGGATGTTGCGTCAAAGAGGAGAGTTTTGTTCCTCCCTTTATGTATAATCTGATCCATCTGCTTTGTCAAAAGCCTGCTCCTACATTCTGTTGTTTTTGTAACCCTCCAAGTGCCCTGCACTTTCATCCCTCCCTCCCCACCCTTTTAATATGAAATAATTTCCTATAGACTTGTGGCATAAATACCTTTAGGTGAGTGCAAGTTGGCTGTGAGCTTTATATGACTACCTTTACTAAAATATTGTATGTACTGGTTGCTTCATATGCCTGATTAATTGGTTCACCAACCTTATAATTATTGCATTTGTAATTTGTAACAAGGATTAGTTAAAGGCTTTCAGTCAGCTAAGTGCAAAAATATTATCAGGAGCTTTGAACCTATAAGCTTAAGTTCCTTCTGAGGCTGGGCTATTCATCAAGTGTAAATTCTACAGAGTTATGTATCCTGACTACTAGAGATGCTTCCCAAAATGTCCTCTTCTACTTTGCATGAACTTTTTCAGGCTTCCACTGCACATGCCCACATTTAAGAGAGGCAAGTGCACACTGTTCCATTTCAAGCATAAAATCAGTACTAACTCCAGCAATATCAGGAATGAAAGGAAGAAAGCATAACAATAATCATTTACCAAGTCAGCTGCTAGTTTCATTTATTAGTGTTTTAGATCTCTCACTGAGCTAATTATGGTGAATCTCATTAACTTGATGGAGTGGATTGGGAAGTGAGGGTTTCCTGAGGCTGGCTGCTGATGCAAACTGTTAGTGTATCTGCACTGGAGGTTAGTGTCAAGAAATTCAGATTGCCTTGGTGTGAAACTGTTAACTCCAGTTGGCTGGTTCATTTTTAGTTTAGTCTGACATGCAGCAATGATAACTTAAAATTACACCACTGCTGCAGGGTGAATTCCATGGGCTCCTGTAACAATGTTTCTCCCTTCCTGAAGAACAAATATAATTTAAAGACTCCAGAGGCCATATTCTTCCCACTGGTGTCATTGTTACTTTGACTCCATAACTGTACTTTTAACTCGTGGATATTTGTTAAAAGAGCTCATGCTTATGGCTGATTTTGCTCTGTTTCCCATGGAATGGACTAGATTCCTTCCTGAAGCCTAAATGTGCAACTTACCACTTACCCTATATGGCGCAACCTTTTACATATGTGGCCCTGTACTGTATTGCTTTTAAGAAAAGCAATGATGATTATGGTAATGAACTGTTGTGAAATCAATGCTTGTCTCCAAATGCTAGTCTTCATCAGTTAAGCAAAGTTAAGCTATTTTACTTTAAATGTTCACTTGCTTTTGTTAAAGGGAGTGCAGTTGATAAGACATTCTTTGTATTTCACTTTTTCTTGAAAAGAGCACATATTAGGTTCCCTGTTTCTCTTGGATAAACTGAGAAATCGCTTTGCAGACAGCTTCTAAGCAAACCAATATCACCAAACACAAGCATGAAAAAATCATGTCAGTCTTCCAAAATCATGAGATTTGGTTTAACAATCATGAGATTTTTTTTTTTTTGGAACCATTAATTTTCATGTTTTCTCATCTTTTTCTGGAATTGTGAAGGCCATAATTTTATAAATTATGGTGATGAGGGGGATGATATTGATAATGAGATTCTTGTGTCATTGCATGAGTCAAGGAGTTGAGAATTTAGGAAAAACAGCAAATTTTGTGAGTCTGGCCGTAAAAGCACAAAAGCATTAGAATAGACTAGAACACTTCTATTGATTGTTTGTCTATCTGTTTTATATTGAAATGTCCTAAGAAAACTGCAGGACTTAAATTAATTGAAGGATGAAGCTACTGCTCTGAAAGTCTGAGGTGGCCTTAAGCAGAGGTCTAGTGGGTGTTTGTGTGTTGTGAACTAGAGTTCTAACAAAAGCGGTAGTGCTCCTAGGTGAAAGACCTCCTGAATGATATTTTTGCAATAGTGAAAACTGAGACAAGCCTATTTGCTATATTCCATCATCTCTTTGATGGTGTTAATTGTATAGGAAAGGGAGCTGTGAAAATGGAATGGCTGCAGTGTCCAATAGTTACCCAATGGTACCAATTTTTAAAGTGTCTCCTGAATGCACAGAACGTTTACCACCTGCTCCAGAGTGGGGCCTCTGGCCAAATTAAAAATCCTAGTATTTGAATATCATGAGCCAGCTCCCCAAGAATATGAGAGGAAATCATGAAATAAAAAAAAACCTCACATAACCCTCCCCTTCTTTCCTTCCCCCAAAAGAGTCCCCCCCCCTCCATACACACAAGTCTAAAATTTTTTAAAATGTTTGTCTTTTAGCTTTATATATTTTATAGTCCATTTGGGTCATGTTGTCAAGTTTTTCTCTGCAGTCACAAGGGCTAGAAGCTTTCTTTCTAATGACAGCTGAAATTCTCAGTTAATCACATGACTCCAGAGGCTGGAGATTTAAGTGACAAAAAATACCAACTACTGCAAACTTGTGCTAACATTACAAGAGTTGCCAGCAATTGTTGTCCTGCTGAACAGATACTTTTGCACCCTTTCTTGTTGATGTTGCCAGGGGGTTGGGATAGGGAGGAAGGTCATTAAAAATAATCTATAAGGCACAGTAGGTTCAGTACTGGGACTCTAGTGTAGTTGGGGAAACTATCAGACCTCTAAGCTCACATGTGTTTGATTCAAACAAATTTTATAGCTGTGTCCTTTTAAATCTTGTGTGGCTCATGTGAGATATCGCAAAGCCATAGGAAAGCTTTGATTGTGGCAACTTTTAGCACCTGCCTATAATTCCATTTGATTTGCCACAATAAAAATAATGTTTTGACTTCCAGTCTAGAAACTGCCTTTCACTAAAGATCTGGCATAGGGGAACGAGTTGGAAAGGGAGGGGAGGGTTGCAACATGAATAGCAGCTCTAACCAACCTTCCAAGTGAGAAAATTACATGTTTAGGTTGGATGGGATTATAGCAACAGCCTCTTTGCAGCCTGTATTTTCTGAGAAGTCAAGCAAACTTTTTCATTTATGCTCCTTGGGCTGACTAAAGCTTAAGGGCTTGTAGCTGCTTACAGCTCTAGTGCCTTTCTATGCTGATGGTGAAATAAGGCCAAATCAGAACTTTTTTTTTTCTTTTTGGCTACATGATGGCTAAATAATTTAAAATGGAGAGTTTAAAATTTGATATTTAGACCTGAGTTATGAATACCAAATAATCCCTGGCTAGGAACATATGTCCTGCAATTAATCTGTCAAACCTTCCCCTTCTCTACTTTATCTGACATGAATAAGAGCTCAACAGAGCTAAAAATACAACCACTTATTTCAGTTATTGGGTCCTTGGGTCCCATCAGTGGAAAGAAACAAATAAGTATTAGGGTCCTAAATACCTTTTGAGGATTTGGGCCGAAGGGGCTAGCAGGAAAACTAACTCTATTTTTAACTGGTCTGTAATAAAATGCATTATTACTGTTATTGTCCAGTTCTTTGTCAGTAGTTTATGGTGGGCTTTGGGCTATACAGAATGTGGTGATGCCAGTGGCTCGGTTTGTTCAACAAGTCTACTTGGAAGCTGGCATAATGCCCATTCATCTTTTCAGGTGCTAAGTGTCAGGTGGCTTACTAATTAGAAACTGGTAGATTTCAACTGGATATGATTTTCCTTCTCAGCAAGTCTTCACATTTTAATTCTTGACCATAACGAATTGACTGACTGACTGGTAAATTAGCATCTAAGACTGCGTGTAGATTAAATGGGGGTGTGTGTGCACAACACTTTAAAGCAGGCTAAATGCTTTTGCACTGCTTTAATGGTGTCGGTGTTTACATGCCTCGGCGGTGTATTGCGCATTAATTCCAACCACTGTAGGAAATTTGATGGTGTAATGCACTTTAAAAGACTCTGAGGAGTTTTAGTTTGCTGCCCATACAGCTGCAGAGCAAAGCACTGGGCTCTGTGCAGCTCTGCGGCTTGGCAGCATCCTGGGAAGACAGGCTCTGCCCAAGAAAAACGGTGAGCCTGATTTCCCCTCTCCCCCCCTGGAGCCTGCCTGCCTGGCTAAGCTGCGTGGGGGCCTGTTGCTTCCCTCCACGGTTGCAATGCCCACCAGGACCACCCGAGCCGGGTACCTGCAGGTGGGTGCTGCCTGGGGGTGGGGGCCGCCACTGCCATGGAGGGAAGCACCAGCCCCCACTGCAGCCCAGGGACTGCCTCACCCATCGGCAGCTTGCCCTCCCCTCCCCACCACTGAAGAGGTAGGTAAGTGGGTGTGTGCACAACACAAGGGTTTAATCGGCCCTAAATTGAAGCAGTGTTTTTCAAAACCCACCACTTCAATTTAGGGCCCCCATTTCATCTACACATGCCCTAAATTGTCCCCTGCTGTCTTGACTGCTCCTGACTGTGTTCCTTGCCCATTTCTTGCCTCTACAATCTGTGGCAAACCCCACTGCTGAAGTGGTTTTCCTCTACTTCCCCATGAATCCCTCTACTGGCTCCCTTGTACCTTACTGCATCAGGCTCCACCTCCTTATCTCCCCTGCTCCATGTCTGTCAAAATGTTATTCCCAGGCACATTTCTTATTACCCTGTATAGAACCAGCAGTCCCTTACTGCCATCTAGTTCTCTAACCCAATCCCACTATCATTCTCCGTTCTCCACAGTTGTCTTTGCCCCTTGCAGTCTGGTCCTTTTCCTTCTAGCACCAAGCATATCCACCCTTTCATGCTCTCTGTCTTCTTTCCAGTTAATTTCTCAAGTAATCCCCACTGCTTTCCCTCTCTACTGCTGAGCCCCATTCTAGTGTCTTATTTAGGCCAAGAATAGACATTCAAAAAGCCGAAGGAGGAATCTGGCTAACCTATGAGGGTTTCCATAAGCGGCCTAGGTTAGATTGGTAGTGAACAAAACACATTTTCATCCTTTGGTGCAGGGAGGAGGGCAGAAGAGTTGTGCAGGCTGCCTACATTGGCTGAGGCCAGCGGGTTGGGGGCACTCCTGTATGCTAACCAGTAGACCTCATAGGCCAGAGACTGCCAAGTGCAGCCAAGCACCCAGGCCTCCCCTGATTGGCATGGGCGAGCACATCCCCAACCCCCTGCTCCCCACAACCACTGTAGTACTCTGGAGCCCTGTAGCTGCAGGCCAAAAAATAGTCTTGCAGCATCCCAGATGCCCATGGCCCAGGTACCTGCAAGCAGCGGGCAAGCCACGGAGGTCGCAGGGTTGCATCCATACAGGCCCAGTCCCAATGTTCTGCCCCATGCTACCGCAACCCACTAGAGGTGAGCTGTCCCCACTGGCTTCTGCTTGTAGAGGGTCCATACGGGGGTCTGGATGGCAGGATGCCTGGCTACTGAGATATGGTTTTCAGGGGCCAGGGTGAGGCTCTGTGGGGCTGTGCCCAAGTGTGGGGAATTTCCCAGGCTCAATGTTAGGTGTGTGTGTACATCATGGGGTGCTTCATGATGGGGTGCAGGCCCAGAGATGTGGGTGTCCAGGTTCTAGGGCTCATGCAGGGGACACAGATCCCCCACCTCCTTTCCACCTGCCTGTGGCTTACAGATGTCTTGAGGTAGGACGCAGGGCTAGGGATGGGGTCTGTGCTGGCTTGGCTCTGGGAGAGCTCCAGGGTGGGGCCCACTGGGCACTTGGCCAGAGCAGCCAAGTGCAGGTTGTGTACTAGTGTACCTCCTTGTGAGGGGAAGGTAGTAGGGGGGTGCAGAGGAAGCTGGGATGCTGGTGGACAGTGACTTGAATCAATAGGGGATCTGGTACATAAATTTGATTCATTGGTCTAACCTAAATCAATTATATATGAGTGCACATTGAACCAAATCTATCTTGGACCAGATTCCATTTTTAAACCAAGTCTGCGTGCACCAAACTTCTGTAAAGTTACAGGTTTAGATCAATTTCTGACCACATACACCAGTTTATGTTTGTACCTGGCCTGAGCCTGTAGACTCTTTGGGGCACCTCTTATCTTTCTATGGGGCAAGTTGTTGGTGATCCCTCTCTCTCTGTCTTTCTCTCTCTAGCTGTTTATGAAATAGGGTGATAGGGGTATGAGCCAGGTGAGTGGGATTTTCAAAAGTGCTCAGTGTTGGCCTGACTGCTCCACTGAAGTCGGAGGTAAAACTCCCATCAAAGTCAATGGGTACAAAATGAGTTCTTCCAAATCTCCACCATACATGTCTCAAGTGGCCCATGACTAGCTTTCCCCCATGGCTCTTTCTGGGTCATGCAGTTCTGCATGATTCCTTGGGCAGACTGAGGAGCTGATGTTAATCGGAGCCCGTGTGACTCTCTAGGTCATAAGTCAGTTCAGCCTCCCTCCATGCCTGTTTGTTCCTGAGCTCCACCGAGAGTACGAGCAAGGATGGTAGCAGCTACTAATTAGGAACCAGGTTTGTCTGTACAAGGTACTTCTAGGGCCTTCATTACCATGGGATCTCAAAGCACTTCTGAGTTTTTAATACTTAACTTTCCTGTGAGGAAGGAGAATGCTGCTGTTCCCATTGTATAGGTAAGGAGCTGAGGTAGGTAGATATTAGACAATTTGCCAAGATTACAGAGGACATTTACAGAAAAGCTAGGGATGGATCCCATTCCCCCAGGTCTCCCATGTCTAGGCTAGGGGTTACCTATCTATGGCCTGTGGGCCATATATGGCCCACTGAGCCATTCTGTCCAGCCTGCAAAGCCAGGACTTCTGTGACTTTTCAGCAATGGGGAGAAGCAGCACCAGTGGCCAGGTCAGAAAGGCTAGCCCATCTCAGGCTGAAGTGGGTGATTTTAGCCCAGCACTCCTGAAGAGCTGTAGACCCCTGTCCGACACTTACACCCTAAACACAGGGCTATCTTTCTTCTCTTGGGCATTCATCAGTTCACTATTTGGGTATAAAAGGACATAAATGCTTCTCCCAATTCAGATGACATCACAGACCTCGCAGGCTTTGCTCTCATGGTTTATTACAACGTAAGCAAAATCCTTCATCATCCTTAATTCACGGGTACCTATTATTTATTCTCTCCATATGCGTTGTGTGTGTTTGTGGGCTGCATGTACAGTTAGATAAACTCTTATTTATCAGCTTCATAAAATATCCCTTATGAGAGGGGCTGTGTGAGGATGACCCAGATGCACAAGAGGAAATGTTTCATATCTCAAGGAGTGCCTTATGGGCACCCTAGACAGCCCTTCCCCCCACCCCCTTGTGCATCATGCATAGAACATAATGGTTTTAAAAATTAGAGCATCTGCTTAACTAAGAATTATGGACCTACTGTGCATAACAAGTGGAATTTAGAATACAACAGCCTGAGCTGCTTCTTGTCAATATTAAGGAACTTGGACATTGTCTGCTATTGTGGTGAACCCTATATTTACAATCAGTCAGTTAAAACCTTGAGGCCTTCTTTGATATATCCATTGCTGGGTTTTCATGTCTCCAGTTAAATAAATGGAAAGACTCTGTCCACTACTTCTGTACAGGGATAGCACCTCCACTGAGATCTCCATGAACAAGGGTACACGGCCAGTGCTGTACCCACAATTTCTACAAAAAACATGAGGTTTAGTAAGTGGTTTTAAATGTATTCCATCTCAGTGGAGACATGTAGTTCAGTCTCAGGGACTGAGACCCAGTTCAACAAATTACTTAATACTTTGCGCTTGACTTTTTTTTAAGTCAGTGGGTCTAAGTATGCACTCTCACCTTTAAGGACATGCATAAGTACTTTTGTGCATCAGAGCTGCAAAATCTGCAAACGAAGTCACAGAGGTCTGTGTAGAAAGGTGGTAAGTGAAACCCTGAAATGCATACTGAGATGAGTAGCACTCTACTGCCCAGCACTGCTCTGCAGTTGTACTGCAGGGATGAGCATGGTGGAAGAGCCTGGAAAGAACCGAATAGTTCATCTTTCTGTCCATTAGTTTGCCAAGATGACACTGGTGATATGATTAATGCATTTATAATGTGCCCTATACTTGCATAATAATTTATAAGTATTAATAAAGGCAGGGTACGTGCCCCAAAGAGCTTCTATCAGAATTAGACAAGCAAAAAATACGAACATGGTAGACAAAAGAAGGGTGTAGGTAAAAATGGGATACAAGTTAAATCTGGTACAAATAATACAAAGATCGTATCTGAAGACAAGGGGCTATGACAGAGGCCCTGGACACACAACACATTTAAGCTGGTTTAAATAAAGAGCAGTATATCATATACAAACCTATCCTAGGGTAACTCACTGAAATCCAGTGTAGAATTACCCCAAGAAAAATGAAGGGTAAAACTTCCCTGGTATAAATTACACCAGTGGAAGTGTCATGTGCCCACAGCATATCCCAGGTTAGGCACTTGCTCAGGACGTACAGGCCATTACCTGCTCTCCTGCTATGTAGTGGTGAAGTACTGTAATCAAACCTATGGTATGCGGCTTCTCTGGGAGAGCTGGTTGTCTACCCAGTCTGGATTCTGGTGGAATTTGCATTGGTTTTCAAAAAGGATTTAAAGTATACCATTGTACATGTTTTGAATATCCAAGTCCTGAGGATAGGATTTAGCCTGTAGAATCTTTATTACTCGTGATGACTTATGAGCCAGAAAGGGAAGATCTAGACTGACTCCTTGATGCCGCATTGAGTTTGCAGGGCCGGCAGCTAAAAAAACAAAAAACACATTATTATTAATTGAACTTATTGAATGTGGGAATAAAATAAGAGGCAGCACATAAGGAATCCCATGAGGTAATTCCTACAAGTCAGTTTTCAGGGCAGGTCTGTGCTCCAGAGTAGAATTTGTTCATACTTATGCCTGTCTTCTGAGGTAACCTGTATTAGACTCCAGTTTGTTTTCTCAGCAGCACTTTCTTTGGCTTTGCACCTCCTGGGACAAAATTTTCAGTTAAAACATACAAAGATTGTTTGCCATATTAAAAGAGTGGGGAGGGGTATATGGGAGAAAGAGAAAATGTTACTGAATCAATTCAACTCTGGTGCTGCACAGGAGAACCAGAGGAGCAGGGTATAACTAAGGCAACTGAAACGCTTTCTTTCAGATACAGTTATCTCATTACCTTTTTCTCCTTAAGAAATCCCACCTATGCTTTTGATCTTCCTCTATCTGTTGTCATCCGGTGTGTGTGAAAAGAGACAATAACATGATACTATGGCAAGAAGGTCTGGGGCCAAAATGCCCCTTCAAACATGGGGCAACATGGAGCTGTATTCTGCGGTAAGCACCGGGGCAGTGCTTGCCAGACATTTTAGATCAGTGGACCACTGTTGATTCCCCCAGATTTCCTCCTGGATCACCGTGTGCCCATATAATAAAGCTTTTAATTGAAAAGGAGGGAGGAGTGATGTAATCCATAGACTGGTTGGTATGGACCACCAGTCATCTATAGACCACACTTGGGGACTCACTACACTAGACACCATTCCCTCTTAAGCCCTGTTATATGGGAATGAGTCTGGAATTACTTATTTGGATTCTAAAAATAATTGGTTTTAAAGAGTGGGTTAGGGGAAATTTCCAGGTGATATCTGGGGTGGAAAGCTATGCTGCCCCCTAACATGGTATGGTGTTCTGAGACAAAAGACACTTGTCTAAGTAATTTCAGTGCCTGATGATATCAGCAAGCTCCTATCTAAAGAGGATGCAACACACAAAGAGAAGATCAGTTAAATAGAACTGACCATGACATCCACCCTCTACTGCAGTGTTTGGTGTAATGCAGAAAGATTCTTCCAACTGCTTGTTTGCATAATGCCAAGAAATTTCCCAAATGAAAAAGTATAGGTTAGGCCAGAATCATCAGATGCGGGATGGTTCTTCATCAGCCAGAAAGGAAATAGTCGTCTCAAGAGTTCAGATGCCTTGATGCTTGCATCATATGAGAAACTGAATATAATAGCTTTATTATCAGAGTAAGGTAAGTTGTCCCAAGGTGGTTTGGACATGGCTAATGGTGGTGATATTGCCTGCATAGAGTGTACCCTGTGGAAATGCCTTTTTGGGCACAGGCTTGTGCCCTGAGGTTTGATGAGCTGTTACAACCAAGAAGGATTAGAGGGGGAAATACTTTTCCTCTTGTATCTCCTCTAGGAGAAACTGAAGGGGCACTGAAATAGCCTCACTTGAGGGCACACCTCATTACTACATTAAGTCAACAACCACTTGAGTGTCCAAGGATTTTGATAGAAGCTGGATGTTGAAAGGATGAAGAAAGAGTGGCAAACTTATCTGATTTCCACTTACCTCCAGAGTCTGCTGAACACAGCTCTCCTCACTGCATGAAGTGTGATCCCAGATGGAATAGTACTGCCCTCCGCCACCATAATGACTGGTCATGGTCAGGAGCTTGTAGACAGAGGGGCCTTATGAAATGCCAGTTTGGCATGTCAGGGCTATAGCATGCTGGCCTGAGAATCTGAGAAGGAAATTAACCAAGTCCTTCTGAGACACTCAGCCCTGACATGTAGCAAAAGGGGCATCATCTGCATTAAATTCTGCTACACTTAAATCCTTGCAAAGAGATCTTGCACAACGGCCTGTTTGGCATGATAATATTGCTGGAAACTGTAAGCAGCTATTGGGACTGTAATAGGGGGGCCTGCTCAGGGCCAATCTCAGTGTGGCCCACCCACCTGTTCTTGGGCTAACTGTCTGCATTCTCACCCACCACGCCTTGTTGGTATAATTAATTAATAGATGTTAATTAAGTGGGAGACTGCCCATTTCCTGCCCCAATGCCAAGGGGCCCTATCTGCGTCTCCTTTCCCCCCCTACACCACAGCCCAAGCCTTGCTGATGGCATCTATAGTTCTTAACATCACCGGCCCCCACAGTGGGACCCAGAATCCTACTGTTGAACCCCTACCTGGGTTCCTCTCATCAGGCAGTCTCTTCCTCCTTCATACCGGGCAACATAGCTCCCTGAGCTGCTTCCCCTTCGGGTGTGATCCCCCCACCGGGACCTTTGGCTCACTGGCCCTGGCTCACCTCCAGGCCAGTCAGAACCCCAGGTCTTCAGCTCTTGGGCGTTCCTCACGGTGAGCCCCTGGCAGGGCCTGATGAGGGCAGCCTCAGATTCAAAATGGCTGCCCTCATCAGGCACCTGGCAGCTGCCAGCTCCAGGCCCTTAAAGTGGCAGGCACAAACAGTGCCCTGCCACAGGGACTCTAGGGAGAAGTGCTACAAAGTTTTTCCCATGAATTCAGGTGAGACCCCCTCCATGTATAGCTGGAACAGGGAGGAGGAAGCAATAGAAGTTACAGACTGCAGCTTGAAAAAAAATCTTTTTTATTCACCATTCTTTTTTTTTGTTAGGAATAAACAAACATGGAACAGTCATGGTTCTTCATGGCTACTTGCAAGTCATTCTTTTTTTTTAGTAAGAACGGTAATAGTGATTAGCTGTTATTTAATGATCAGTTTCCCAGTTGACCACTGGGACTGGGATCAGTTCCCACCCTGTTGCCAACTTCTTGTGTGAACTTTGATCTCAATGGGAGTTTGAGGATTTGGGCCTTTGTATCTTTGTGCCACAGTTCCCTCTGTGCAAAATGGGGCTCATAATGCTTTTTTTCTATTATCTTTTGTCAGTTTTGGCTATTTAAATGGTGAGTGAATTAAAGCAAGAACAGTCTCTTATCCTGTGATCCGGTATGATGAAGTCCCAAACACAATCTTTGTTTTTGCTGCAAAAAATAGTTATTTTTTTACACTGTGATGGCTATCTTAATGTAATGTCCTAATGGAGAAAAGACAAGCAGGGGGTCTCAGCTCAGTATAGTGAGTTGAGATCAATAGGCTATCCTCTGTTTGTGCCTTATCTAAACTAGCTACACTGAAGTAAAAACAACAGTGTCTTGTCCCAGCTAGGATTTTACATCAAGATTACTATCTCAGTGTTGAAACCATACCTTTTTACAGGCAAAATATAGCCTCTGCTTAAGTCTACCATGTATTGGAGCAGGGTAGTATTGCTTTAAATGGTTTTGAGACCTCTGGTTGCATTTACTGTGTTTTAGAACCTGTTAAGGTCAGTTAGGGCCTTGTTACACGTTACAGTGTGAGCCACACAAATGTTGATTGGCTTAGTGCTAGTTTGTAGTCACACCTTCAGCTTGAGGAGCACATCTGTGGGGAGTGGCCAAACCTTAATGGAACAGGAGTTGGGTTATGTGGTTCAAGAGCTAATCCTGCTGTGGAGTGGTATAACTTTGAGCCGCATAACAAGTGTTGCTAAAGTATGGTCAATCCAGGGCTTAAGAGCTCCAGGAGCCACCCAAAATTAATGTTGAACAAGGATCTTAGAAAAGCAATGTATGTATATGTATATGCCTAAACCTTTAATGTTTGTGCATAGTTTAATAAATATGATGAGTGGTGTTGGTTTTTCATGTTATTTAACTTTAACATAGGAAGTCACAGTGAAGAAGAGCAGCATGGGAATTTAAGAGCATGAGGAGAGAGAATGGGAGACTGGGGAGAAGAAAAGCTCTGGGAGGTGGCAAGGATTCATTAAATATAGGTAATAAAAGATGCAGTACAAGGTTCTGGTGACAAACCAATGAAGCTTCCCCCTACCCCCCCTCCTTCATTGTTTATATTGTCACCGGATCCTCACAATAGAGTGATAGTTTAGCCTTGTACTTCATGGTTCATTATCTATTATTCTATTTATTAATGCATTCTTGGGTCTTACTGATGTGACAAACCATCCATGCTTTTCTCTTATGGTTTAATAGGATTTTTTCTAAAACCCCTCAATGTTTACATAACCTTGCAATTCACAGTTATCTGTCATTTATTCCCTACTTTACAGGCACTCGATAGAGCTATTACCGTTAAGGTTCTTTCAGCCGGCACATTATAACAGTAGTATATTGCAGATTAATATTCTTCAGTTCTTATAATGAGTGTTTCAGTGAAATCAAATTCAGTGAGCCTTTGGAGGGGCACGTGCACCTAAGTGAATGGGAGCCGTGGTGTATACTGTGTGAATCCTGAGTCAAGAGGGAAGAATTCTTTCTCTTCTCCTTGGTTAAAAAAATTAGATGATCAGGTCCTTAGCTGATGTAAATTGGCACATCTCCATTGCCTTCAGTGGAGGGAATGGGCTACATTGTTTGATCCTAGTGGAGGAGCCAGCTCAAGGTGTCTGAGATCACTATGTAGTCAGAGTATAAGAGAAGTTTTGTATGTGATCAATCATGCAGGCTGGACTGTCAGAGGCACCTGGAGGTGATGTCGGACTCATCACTCCCTCATGCGCCACTGGCTACAGAAACAGATGTCCCATTAGCTCAGTAATGACCAACCTTTTTGGCAAGCATGCCACAAGTTAAGTTGCACCCCAGAAACAAGGAAGAGGTAACTTGGCTCTTGGCAATGCCACCTAACATCTCCTCTCACAGCAACACCCTGCCCCCACTCTGCTCCATGCATTCAGGGGCTGAAGCTCTTTCTCCTCATTGCAATGCCTCTCTTTTCTGAGCAGCTGGGGCTCACATGCCACACACAGCAGCTGCCTGCACCACTTGTGGCACATGTACTGTGGATTGGCCAACCCTGCTTTGGCCA
This sequence comes from Crocodylus porosus, assembly GCF_001723895.1. Classification (NCBI taxonomy): domain Eukaryota; kingdom Metazoa; phylum Chordata; order Crocodylia; family Crocodylidae; genus Crocodylus; species Crocodylus porosus. Next base: position 3,654,913 of record NW_017728931.1, read on the forward strand.
CACTAGCCTGTTCCCTGCACTCTTGCCTGAAAATATTGCAGAGAAGGTTGCCAACACAGTACAGAGTCCCATGTAACATGTCTTTCTGCCCAATTGCACCATTAGAAATTTGCTATTGAAGGAGAACCAATGCAAGCAAATGCAATAGAGATAGAAGGCACTCAAGTGGCATCACTAGGAACTGGGGGGCTCTTTTCCAGCTATGAAATGTGGCTACTAAAGACCCTAGCAATAAAAGCAACTCCAGTAAGGGGCCTAAATCTTGAGCTGGGCAAATCAAATGGTGAAGAAAAGAAATTAGTTTATTTTCCCTATTCAACTGTCTGTCTTCCCAGTCAACCTGATTGCCAGAAGCACTGATGATGTTGAATTGCAAAAATTTGCCCATAAAAGCCTACACTGTGATAAAATCTTATTCTGTGAAGGCCTCTACACCCAGCTATCAGGTAGCAAGAACATGCTGTCTTTATGGAAGTAGGTTCATCTTCTAGTGGAAGTCTCCATCTTCTCTTAAGAAACAACTAAGTCACACAGCCCCCCAAAAAGTAACATTTGGAATAGTGTTGCCCTTCTGCCATGTGAGAACAGATGATAGGAACTCACAGGTCAACTTCCCAATGGAGGAAAAATTCATGAACTGGAGCTTTTGTAATTTCTTTGTGTGACTTTTTTGACACATATATATACACACACATGCATGAACAATGTCCCTGAACAGAGATGATTTCAAATACCATGCAGGCAATCCTCTCTTGCAGAAATCTCATCTGAAACACTAATTCTGGGTTACCTGGTAGCTTCTCTGTTCCCAGAATTGTCTCTGCATAAAGATTTAAACAACAACTCTCCTGTTGTTTGCCACACTGCCACCAGAGAACTGGAGTTGCAACCAAATAAAAATCTTTGTGGAACCAGGAGTGAAACTGTGCAAGTATATGGCCAGTGGATGTGCTGTCTAATTCTCCCTCAATAGCAGCCATGGAGGTTACTTCATCCTATTGGGAAGCAATATGGGGTTATGTCCTCAGAAATTCCCTTTGTTATTGTTCTCCGTGTATACCATGGCAATGCTTGCTGGCCCACCTGAAATGAATGTTCAATGTACACTGCTAACAATCTGAATAGATTAGAGGGGAATGCCTGGATATTTGGGTGCTTGCCTTCAATAGAAATTAAGCACCTAAAGAAATATGTTAGAGGAGCTGAGCTAAAGTGTTTTGTCTTGAATCATGTCACAGGCAGGTAAGCAATAAAGAAACAGAAGCCTGGTTCCCTGGGACCACACTGCCTTGTCACTCATTTTTGCTTTATACAAGGACAGAGCTCTCAACTCAGTCAGGATTTAGCCTTGATAAATTTGTTTAAACACCTTTTATAGATTTATAGAACAAATGACCAAAATTGCCATAGAACTACTTGCTTACATATAAAGGAGTCAGAAGATTGTCATGCTGTGACGTCACATGTTTATTAGCAACGCTCATGAATTAAACTGGAGACCTCATTTATGATTTCATTCATAATCCCTTCAAAATGAGTTAGTACTAGTATGTGATAAGTGGATTATGTGTTAGGCCCAAGTAAAGCCAGCCACAATTAGTGCTTTAATAAACTGGTTGTATGCATTACTAAGAACTCAGTCATGAGGGAATTAACATATTTACAAACCCTAATTAGTAGTTTGTTACTGTGATACCAAATTTAAACAAATCTGTAGCATCACTGACCATCTGGGTTAGAAATCTCAGTTTTGAATTTAATTAGGAAATAGTTGTGACAGATAATTGGTCCTTATTAGTTAGCTAATGATCAGCTTTCCCTTAATTGAAATGAAGATCCCTATCCTGCAGTTTTGTGCAATATATTAGATGCAATGGGGAACAATCAAAAGATGCTCTATCGTTTGGGGCTTAGGAAACCACAACAATTGATTAAATGCAAAAATATAGTCTAATGAATAAAATGCAAATGACATAGCTTTAAAAGTATATGACATCTCTGGCAATTAGGGAGTGATTTGTTCACTTTTGTTTCTATTTCTTAACTATAAAAACTACTTCCATCCTGTGTAAAACAAACTAGGCAAGCTCTAGTCTGCAAATGCAATTTTGCTTCCAGCTTCTGCCTCTGGCTAACCTAAAGAGTCAGGCTCTGCTGTGAGCTGTGTACTAAACCCATGACTGATGTAGGTCAGAGTAGTAGAAGTCTAGCTGACTGTCACTCTGTTCTTGTAACTCCTTCTGTCTTTGGTCTTATTGGATATGTTAGGGCTGGTCAAAGACTTTCCTAAATTGTGCTGATTATAGTGAGGCTCATCAGTGAGAAAGAGCAAGATTTTTGTCATTTCATTCATACTCCACTCTCCCAGGGCACACTCCCGACATTTCAAGCATATGGTCACGGATAGATATAAATAATATGGAAGCCCTTGAACAAAGGATGAATGGCAATTCTCTGTAACTAATATGGCCACTCCACTGTCCCTTATTGATTTTAGATACTTGTTACCCCACATTTTTTTATTGTAGGAATATAAATGCATTTGGAATATAAATGCAATAATTATTTGGAAATTCACAAACTGCTTGCCTTATTCCCAGCATTTCTTTAGGATATCCCTGGAGGATCTTTTGGGTTTTTTTAAATTCAGGTTTCATAGTTTTGCAGACTTACCAGTATAGTTTACAGATGCAGCTGTCTGGTTTAGGTACTTAAATGACCCCATCATCCCAGTCACCCCAGTGCTGTGTGAGGTAAAGAAATGCTGTTATTTCCTTTTTGCAGATAGAAACCTAAGGAACAAAAGCCATGTCTACCCAGTAAATTTCACATATTCGGCAGCAACAACTTGAAGCATGCTGTGCTGCTCCAGGCAGACGTCACCTAAATTGGAAGTAGTGCAAACAGCAAGCAGGCTAGTTAGCATGGGAAAGCTAATTAGCCGGTCACTGCAGTGCTAATTAGCTTACCCAAAGTACTGGGTGAATGTGGGCTCTGGTTTAGGAGGCAGCCTGCCTGGAGCACCATGTAGACCTGGTCCAAAACACCAAGTCCAAAGTTATACAGAAAGTCTCTGACAGAGCAGCCCAGCTCAGGCCTAGGCTAGCATTGTAACTCTTGGACCATTGCCTGTTGGACAACATAAGGTGCAAAGTTTCTAACCTCGTGGTTTGTGGTACTGACCTTTACGCAGAGCACAACCTGTCAACATTCCTCATATTCATTTTTAAAGACTTTTAACCCCCCCCAATTTTAAAAACATTTCTGATCATATCCCTCTTGAACAGATGCATATAAAAGCAGATTGACTGTAAATTAATGTTTTTCCCCAAAGGTGGAACATAAACCATGATGGTATAAAAAGAACCTGATCTTGTACACTTTGAAAACACTCATTGATTTCAGTGGGTGTTGGGCACATCCATATATAGCAAGTTCTTCGAAGCAAGGACTCCTTTTTTGTGCCTCCTCCAGCAGTGAGCCAATTGCTGGCTCATCCTAATGGGGAAGAAGATAAGTATCATTTCCTGCAAACCTTTTTACAGTACAAGTGAGCGTCTCAAGCTTACAACTGAAGTTTAGATAGTTCTTTAAAAACACAGGCTGCAATTCTTAATTAATTTTCACTTTGTCTCTTTATAGCTCTCTGCAGGACTCTAGATATTAGAATTCCTGGTAAGCCTCTCAGATGAAAGCAAAACATATACACTGAAAATAATAAACAAGCAAATTGCTGCTGTTTTAACATTACTTGATATTGAGAAACTCTTTATATATTATAATGGACAATGAAGTTTCTGTAGGGGCTGTAAATCACTTAATGTTGAAAGGAAATCCCAGACGGCTTTATCAGTCACTGTGTAAAATTGTTAGAGATCTCCACCAGCTAATAAATTTGATTTGGGGTTTGTTTTGCTGGCATTTGCTCAAACCCTCTGAGAACTATAGTTACTGTATTCTTATACAGTATTTGAATTCAAAATTGCAATGCCTGTTTTGCTATCCTCTGGGAGTGAAAATAAAACTCTCAGCTAGAATATGAATGTTAGTTGTTTTTCTTAGTAAACTGGTACATTATTATTTGAGGAGATATAGTGTTTGACAAAACCATTTATTTTGTTTCAAATATTTTATTGAGTAATAAAACTAGTTTACATTGCTGCCACATATGGGGATTTGTACCTGTTAATATGGAAGGGAGGCAAGGAAAGAAAGCAGTGTCCCTGCTCCACTGTTTTTCACTTTATAATCCTGGTCTCCCCACCCTTTGTCTTTAATACCATGCAAAATGCAACAGATAAAAAGGCTAGATACAGCCCAGAACAAGAATTGATGGAAGATCTGCACTGTTCCTGGATTAGTGGCAAGTATCACTGTGACAAGAAACTGGGGCTGATTAGGAATTTTATTTTCCTACTTGTGAAGAATATCAGTGAAAACAGAAAAAGATTTTATTTCTGTAAACATGTTTTTCTTCCAAACATTTTAGACTTTTGTTGAAAGAAGGAATACTTGAAAATGTGAGGGGTTTCAGTATCTGAATAGTGACAAATATTTAGGTTTTAGCAGAAATGTTTCTACACGGTTTAGCCAAAATTGTACCTTTTTTCATGGAAATTTTTGTTATCATTTAAAACAAAATGATAATATTTCCAATTAAAACATTATATCAGACTATTTTCTTCTTAGTTCCTCCTTTCTTTGGGCAGGTAGTACTTTGCCTCTGTCGTTCAGCAGTAAAATATGGCACTTCTTTCTGCTGCTCTACAAGTAGTAGCCAGCTAGTGCAGGGCAGGGAGCCAGTGTTCTGTCCCCTGAACTCACCTGGTATAGAGGAAGCAGGACTCCTTCCTGATCTGAACTAAAGTCTAGGGGCTTAAGTTTTGCTCCTTCATGTGGGTGTCTAGCAAATTGCAAGCATAAGCCAAAGGTAAAGTGAACTAAATAATCCCAAGTAAATGAAAGCCCAAGGGTGGGCTTTTCAAGGGAGTTGAGCCGTGCAGTATACACCTATTTCAATGGCAGTGGGATGGCTAAATCCTCTAGGTCAGCTCTGAACAGTACAGTACCTCTAAGGATACATAATTTCACTATGAGACTTCCTCCCTAGGGAGAACACATGTCCATGGGCCAGATCCCATGCACCACAGGCCTCATCCAGTGCAGAATCAGTATGAGGGGTCAGTCTGTGGGTGAAATCCTGTGCGCCAGCACAGGCCTTGTCCTGGATCCAGCTGCAGAGTGACCCTGCCTGCCAGTGACACATAGGTCGGGTGACCATATGGGACATTGTGAAATCTGGGACACTGCAGTGTCAAGGCAGCAGTGGCAGCATTAATTGTTGCAGCTCTGGACTCTGACAATGATTAACACTGCTGGCACTCTCCTACTGCCAAATTTTCAGACCTGGGGCAGCTCAGTGAGCTGGATGACATGGGGCCCATCATGGCCTGGATCTGGCCCACAGGGCATTGCTTGAGCACCAGGGGTGTGCAAAATGGGCCCTATTCAATTCAGATTCAGCCTGAATCGGTGACAGTGATATGATTCATTGATTCGGATCACTGTCCCTGATTTGATTCAGCTGAATCCAAATCTGAAGATTCGATGCTGATTCGGAGAATCAGCGATTTGGACATAGGCAGAGTTTTTTAAATGATTTTTTTTACATACCTTGAGGTACCAGACATGGCTTATGAATGCTGCAATGCTGGGGCTCCTGGAGCATCCCACAGGAGTGCAGGAGGGGTCTCACACATGCTCTGCGGCGAACCCAGAAGTGGACCAGAAGTACTTCCAGTCCACTTCTGGGTCTGCCAATGAGCACTTGGGGGGGCCCCTCCGTGCCCACCCAGCTCAACGATTGGCTGCAGGGTGCTCCCCGCCCCCCAAACCCAGGAGGCATCAGTTGCCAAGCAAGGGGGGGCATGGGGAGGAGGGGGGAGCCCTGTGTGCTCCCTGGTGGACCAGGAATTGGACTGGAAGTGCTTCTGGTCCACTTCTGGGTCTGCTGGCTGAGTGCTCTGGGGACCCCCCTGCACTTCTGTGGGAAGCTCAATGCGCCCCAGCATTGCAGCTTTCACAAGCCACCTGGTACCTTGAGGTATGTAGAAAAACGATTTAAAGCTGTGTCTATGTCTGAATTGCCAGAACTTTCTGAATCGATTCAGAGGGTTCCAGTTTGATTTGGAGAGATTAAAGGGTCCTCTGATTCGATTTGGATTTGGACATTTGGCCACTGAATTGGCTCAGATCTCTGCCAAATCGAATCAGGGACCAAAGCTTCACGCAGCCTTTTAAGCACCATTCTAGTTCACTTCCCCTGTGGGTCTGATTATTATTTCCCACTGAAATATCTTCCTCTAGCCTTCTAGGCTTTTTCCTTAAGCCCTTTCATTCTAAGCAACAGCCAGAGCTGGAGAGGTAAGTTTGCCATGGGCAACAGATACAGAGGTCACATAGTGTTTCTGACTGTATTTTGATGCTGTACCCATGTGCTCGAGGCAATCCTGACCTAATCCATTGCACCTGAGAGCAGGATCATGAGACTGCCCAAGCTGCAGACCCAGTACCAGGCAGGAGCAGCTCTAGAAGTACTGAGCACCAAAGTAGGTATGTGTATGAAAGGAAGGTTGTTTTTCACTTAAGAAACTGGGCTGGCACTCAAGGCCTTATGTCAAGTCTTGGCTTTTTCCAGGGACTCCCTCTATTGCACTGGTAAGTCACTTACTGTCTCCATGCCTCAGTTTCTTAGCTGTAATATGGGAGTGATAGTAATTCTTTCCTTCCACCCTTTGGCTGTCTTGTTTATTGCCATTTCCATCTCTTGGGCAGTGTCTGAAAAGTGCATAACACAAATGTGTTTGGAAAGTGTATAACATATTGGGGCCTGCAGGTGATATACATAACATGTCTTTCATAATGCAGGATTAGCTTTCTCTCATTTTTGCTCTAAAAACATGTAGTAACAATGGATTTAGTAACATATTAAGATCTGTTCTCAAGCCCCCCTGAAATTAGATCATAAGGGGCAGATTTATTAAACAAGTCAAGTACTAGCTATTACCACTGTAAACTTCTCTTTTACACAGGCTGGACCTAGTGAACTTTCAGTTTATGCCCTGCGTTTGGGACCAGGAGAGGAAATCGTCACCTCTTTGTTAAAATTTGTGGAGGATAAGCAGCTAAAAGCTCCATTTGTCATGACTTGTGTGGGCAGCATCACCAAAGCAACGCTGAGACTGGCAAATGCCACTGCTTCGAATACTAATCAGGTACCTGACATGTCTAGTGATGTTGCAGCCATGCATATAGATAAAATGGTGCATATACAGAGTGTTCTGGGGATGTGTTCTGGCTTCCTAATTATCTCATGATAAAGTAGAAGGGATAAATGCACAGCAGGATGGAGCTGGCAGAGATCTCTTCAGTGGTTTATACCAGCTGAGGAAGTGGCCTAAAGTGAAGAAATGAGAGCAGATAACCTGATCTGTTCGAAATTTAGCCACAGGAACACATACGCTATAATTTCACTATACCTGTTTTATTGTCTTTAATTAAACCGGGCACATCTACATGAGACATTTATTGTGCATTAGACTAATTAGCTGCTCAGTAAACATCTCAGTGTCTACATGTGTGCCCCTATTAAGCTGGAGTAAACTAATTTACTCTGCAGTCCTGCTGCAGAGTAAAAAATTCTACAGCAGCGCACGTGTAGATGCCACCCTGGGTGCTTAAGGGCATGGGCTTCCTGCCAGTTAGTCCTATACTGAAGCACTTTCATGCCCCATCCAGCCCCTCTGCAGCACTTTATGCTAGGGGGACCAGACCCAGACTGGCAGTCTGACCCCCCAGGCCCCTGCCACCTGGGGCTGCTCCGACCCGGCTCAATTTGCTGTGATCCCAGGCACGTGCAAATAGCAATAAACTCCAGAATTAATTGTTCCAGAGTTTATTGCTTTGCATTAATTGTACATGTATATGAACCCACTGGTAGTTAAATTTAATGGTACTAACATTGTATTTGGGGATATTGTGACCCTAGGTATGGGTGTCCCTTAACAGGCTTGCATAAACAGTAAGATGGATTCCTGTTAATGGGTAGAGAAGTTGACTGTCTTGGTGTCTGAAACTTGCCTTTCTCAAGTTCCTGCTCTACCTCTATTCAGAAGTACCCATCAGCCACAAGGGCTGCAGAATGTAGACTCTTTCTCTGCCAGTTCTGGCGACCCAAAGGTGAAGGAAATGCAACCAGTGGGAGATTCATGAGACTGGGCCTAGAGGATTACAGTCATATAATGTATGCTGCTTCACTTAGGGGTGATCTGCAGTCAATTGAAGTCAATGGGAAACTGAAATTGTTGTTCTTTTTATTGTTATTACAGCAGTGTGTAGAGGCCCCAGTTGAGATCTGGGCCATATTGGGCTAGGTGTTGTACAGACACTTCACAGAAATAGGTTCTGCCCTGGAGAGTTTCCAGCCTAATAGGAAAATACCTGGAGGGAAAACTGAGGCATGGAAAAAAAGAAGTGATTTGCCCAGGGCCTCTCAGTGTTTTATTTGTAGAGAGAAGACAGCCCAAATGATCTATTCTTTATTTTTTTAGATGTGTTTCTTTTACTAGGTTTTTATATCCTGGGTTTTTGGTTTGGGGTTTTTTGGAGGGAAGAGTGATCTGCTAGGGGAAGGTTCTTTTTTACTAAAAAAAGAATTTTAAACCATGCTGTTGAGTCAGATTATTATTATTTTTAATTGATAATAATTTCCCGTCTCTTGAATCCACATACACAAGATGTGGATTCACAACAGCTGTGAATTATTTCTAAGACATGTAGCCATGTCTGCATAATATCACCTTCTTCTTAGTGATATGAAAACACTGCAAAGCCTATGTTCTCAACTGAAACAAGTGATTTGGGGTCCCAGGGGACCGACTTGGTAGTTGTTAAAGGGGGCTTGTTTTTCAGAAGGTGCTGGGTACCTACCTTTGATAAGCAATCCCCTTTCAGGGGTCTCAGGCTGAGCACCCAGAAATCAGATCCCTCCAAGTCATTGTTTGGTTTTGAAAATGTAACCACTGTGTATGCATTCATGTGTGTATGTAGGCAGGGGTGTGTGTGCATACATGTGCGTGTGTTTAAGGGATGTATATGCATGCTTGCTTGTGTATGAGTGTACATGCTGTCATGGGCACATAATGTCACTGGGTAGCAACAAACTATCCCAAGACAATGAGTTTTCCCTGGGAGTTCACATTTACCGCACAGGATCTTTTGCATTTGGCTGAAATATTCCTTGGCTGCCAGACAAATTAAAAGGAGTCCTGTGAGTCATGAAGGATGAAAAACTCAGTCTTTGAGCTGGCTGTCAGAGTGCTCCCTTGTCACCATCTGAGTCACAGTTGCAATAGAAGCTGTTTACAAAGACATTAAAAACTGACAGGTTGGTATTTTACTGGTAGTTCTCTGTATCGCCACTCTGGCTATGGCCTGGTCAAGACTGTCTAGTAGTGCTACAGAGGCTGTGAGGGCAGGAAGGGAGTCCTCTAGTCCTAAACTGTTATTCTTTTGATGATTACACAGTGACATTGGTCCTCAAAGGGAATCCAATTCATCCCACCACAGCACATGACTGCTGCAATGATGTTTCTTGACAAATGATGGATTAATGCTTGGAAAAACTGGGGTTCTTTGGGAGGATTAATGAGAAGTTACAAAGGAGAACATTGCAAATGACTTTGGCACTAATTTCCATCCAACAAAGTCCCCAGAAATTGAGATCAGAGTGGAGAGGGCTACACCACTGAGGAAATATAACCTTATTGCAATAGGCAGATGAGAGCTGGACACATTTGTTCATGCCTTCACAGTGCCTGTGTGACCTTGATTAAGCCACATCTTGATGCCTCTCTTTCTCTGCGTGTGAACTGCAATCTTTCCCTGCCACAAAGAGGTGTTATGAGACTTCCAGGAGCTCAGTGACATTTGCGAGGCACTCTTGAATTCTGTCACTGGGCAGCATTTTGTGATTGTGAATTCTGAAGTCGAGAGTAGGCTGGAATTATGCCAGGTATAGTTTTCAGTCTTTTGAGGAGGAGTCCCAGTTAAGATAGCAGGTCAGAGCGAAGCATAGTCCTGTCCTGTCCCAAGTCGCCCATGCTCTGAGGGTTGAATTTGAATGCTCAGTAAATATTTTCTGTTATGATGAATACAGCTAATTGGACTGCTTGCTAGCATTAGCATCCTGCACATTCACTCAGACCTTTAGCTTTCCCAGTTGTGACCTGCCCAATTGTTACTGTAGCTTAAACAGTATGAGCTATGTTCTCAAAGCCAGCAGCTGTGCCTACTAAAATGCTTACACACTTGTTGGATCCACAAACCCTTCCAGTCATGCCTCACCACCGCCCGCCCCAGCAATATAGTTAGTAGGCTGCTTACCTAGACCCTTCCTTTCACCCCATCCCTGTGCTCTGAGATCTGGGCCTAAGTGCTTTTTCTTGGACAAGTATTTCACATGCTTCGAATATATAAAAGTAGAGCTTCTTGCAGAAGCATTGAAGAGCTTTTCCAAAAAGGGAATGGCAAATTTGGGTACCTCCATTTTTGGATGCCCAGCTTGAGGCTTCTTAAGTTCTTTGAGTTAAAATTTTCCAAAGTAGCCACTTGATTCAGGAATCAGTTGGAATCTGTGGGAGTTAGACACTGAAGGCCTTTGAGAGTTTAGCCCTTAGGCTACATTTGCTTGAAAATTATTGGCTCTTAAGGACAAGGGGTTTGAAGTAACTAGCCATACAAATAGGTGCCTGGTGAGATTTTCAGAAGTGCATAGGTACCTTACTCTCAGTATACTATTGGCTATAATGGAGTGTGTAGTGTGTGTGATTTTTTTTTTTTTTTTCATGAGATGAGGTTAACCTGACTTAGGCACTGGAACAGGGGCTCCTAGTCCTTGTTACCCAGAGGAGTACAGGTTGCAGGCTGTGGGCTGCAGAGTGGCAGATTGCAGAGCTGAAATCCAGATAAACAGCAGTTTGAAACCCCTGCACCCTATCAGGAAGGGGAAAGGAACAATGAACCACAAGCTGCAGACATCAAGGTAGCCTTGAGGAGCCAGCCTGGGGTAGCCAGCTAGCACGGGGTTTGGTTGTGTTATACATACACTCTGGGTGGGGGCAGCGGCTAGACATTTTATTTTTATTAAATTAATAGCTTTGTTTGTGTTAGCCATGAGGCCTGGTGTGGCTTTAATGAGGAGTAGAGAGACCACTACTGGCACCTGGGGAAATCACTGCCCATTTGGTTTAGTTGATTTAAGGCAGAGACTGTGGACCCAAGAGGGGGGGCGAATATGAGGACAGAGAGCCCAGCTAAGGCAAGATACCCTGCAAGGGTTCAGCACGTTACAGACATGGCCAGAGGTGGCCCAACAATGAGCAGGGCTGAATGATGCACCTAAGGTGTCACTCTGGTAGGTTGGGGGCTGCATCCTAGATGTATATTAATCAACAACAAGGCGTGGCCAGTGAGGATGTGGCAGCACTGTGATGAGCCAGAGTAGGAAATAGGTCACTAGAAAATGCCCAGACCTCTGGGGAGGCATCAGTTCCATTATAAGCACCTTATTCCAGGAGAGGGCTCACAGCTGAGAATCCCAAGTGGAGAGAGATGTCCTCTCCAGCCCACAGTTAGGCATCTTTCATGAGCACTACTTATGCACCTGAAAGTTATGAGAGATATCCTGAGCCTGAAATGTCAACACCCTTTTTGAAAATGTTTTTAGGCATCTAAGCTAAGTAGGCACTTTTGATAATCTCACACTTCCTTTCATGTTATTCCAGAGAGATTGGTTGTCAGCCATGTTGCATTGCCTTTAGAAAAAATGGGGTTAGGTACTGGAATGTGAATTCACTCATGTATCTGTTCCTAGCAGCCAACTTTCATTTCTGCTGATTTCAATTGTGGTTTTGTTTTCAAGATTATTCATCTAAACAAGAGGTTTGAAATTGTTTCCTTGGTCGGTACCCTGAACAAAGTGCCTCACCTCCATATATGCCTGTCAGATGAGGATGGTCACACTGTCGGAGGGCATGTTCTCAGTGACTTGGAAGTCTTCACTACAGCTGAAATAGTGATCGGCGAATGCAAAAGCCTGCATTTCACCCGGGAGATGGATGGTCACACAGGTTTCCCAGAACTTATCATTAGCGCTCGCTCTGAAAAAGCTTAGTGAGTCCAAGCCTGTAAATTATGTGCCATTCCTCAAAACCAGTGGATTAAATAAATGGGGTTGGAGCATGCCTTTCTTGCTCTTAGCTTTAGCTTATTGATTCAGACATATTTCCACACAGAGAATAATCAATTCGTCAGCGGATGGACAGAATAAAATAATTTCAGGCAAACTCTTCAAATGACTTGTCATTAATTTGCCTTTTTCCAGTACTTGTTCACTCCAAACAAGATGCGTTTAGCTCCCTCCAAGTATTAACTGAGTTGTGCTCTAGGGATTTTCTGGGACTGATTGACCAGGAAGGAGGGGGGGTGGAGGGGGCTGGGGAGGGCTAATGAATGCACTATGTTTGCTCATCTTTACAGAGTCACTTATTACCACTAATTGGGAGGGACAGTTCAAACAAGCACAGAGAAGCAGTTGTCACATAAGCGTGACATGGTTTTAAAGAGGCAGTCAGGGGCGACTGCACTGACTGGTCCTGGCCCCTGAACTCCTGCTGTATCCTGGCTGGAAGCCTAACACATATCCTACTCAGAGTGGAGCCTTTGTCAGGAAGCCCTATTAGAAGTCAGCGGTCTTAAGAAATCTGGGCAAGACAAGTCATTTCAGGGAGCTATAGACAGACATGCAGCTGTCTGGGACACTTAGAAAGTCAACAGCTGACGGAAGGGGTGGACTGCTGGCTTGGCTGTAAATGGGTTTAAAGATGTGATCAGAATTAATTTGTGCTGCATAGTTTGGAGCTGTTTTCTTAAAAGAGTTCCTTTGACTTAGGATACTTGGTGGCGCGAGGAACCAGATATGATTATTAGGACACATTTTGCACGTGGTTTGACAATGGTGTGGTGACACCTTTTGATTATTTCCTATGCTTCCCGCTTTGCTGAATGCAAAAATGTTAATTTCTCTCTCTCTCTGTTTTGTGGGGACAATATCTCCTTCCACACACACATATATTTTGTGTTTCCAAGTTATTTTTACTTTAAAGTGTTCATTTCTGATACTCTCTGTCATTCAGTGTTGCTTTCCCTAATTAAAACCACTTGGATTATCCTGAAATTTTTTTTTCAGCCTCATATGAAATTGACTTCAGTTCCAGGATCAGTATGTTATGCTGGTTGTTCCATGGATTTTTAATTGTGGAAAGTAATCTGAAAAAGATATACTGGGGAATAACAACACAGTATGGTCTACCTGCTACATTTGCGTTCAAGACAAGTTGTTAAATGGGAAAATATAGTAGATGTGATTATAAGGCTCTTGTGATGTCATATGGGCACGTGAATGTATGTAAGGGAAGAAGCCTTGTGAAAGAGTAAGGTATTATATTAGGTTATAACTATGCAAACACTATGAAGGGGCTATTTATAAAGCAATAGGCAGGCTAGAATGAAAAGGCTAAGTTCTCCTTCTCCTGGCCATCCAGTCCTGTGCCCTCATTTTCCACCATTCTGCATCATTCTGACCATACAAATTATTATTAGCTGCATTGTGATGGGTGTTGTACAGTCATGCAGTTTAAAGCCCATTTTTACTGCAAGTGTAGTGTAAAAGGAACTCAGGGTAGATGAGAACTGGACCCTAATGCCCAGATCCATTAACTACCCGAGGCCAGATTCTGTTCTACCTATTAGACGTCTGAGAGGTCTTCAGTGCCTAAATATGATTCTTTCTCACTCTGCTTGGGTCCCTGAAAATCTAGGAATACAAAAGGTGGGTGGGTCCTCCTCCTTCTCACTGCTTTTTTGTGATTCAGTCTTAAGGCTAGGTAGATGAGGCATTATAAACATACACACGCTAATGCCGTGGTTTTCAAGCTGTGGTCTACAGAACCCTGGGGTTCCACACTAGATCATCAGGGGTTCCACAAAGATATTGGGGGTTGTAGTATAGCAGGCTGGGAGGTAGTGTGTGGCAATTTCCAGGTCGGGTCACCTGGCTCTGCATCAGTTTAAACAATCCACAGAGCCAGGGATAGGGGCTCTGCAGTGGAAGCAATATAAAAGGGTTCTGTGACTTTTAGGAAGCTTGAAAATCCTAAGTCAGGGCTTAAGCAATAGGTGAAATCAGATCTGGCCCCAACTGCCTATTGATTTCTATGGGAATTAGACTCCTAGATATCCTTATGGATCCATCACTAAGTGTTTGCAGGATCAGGCCAAAATAAATGGCAATGCTGGGCCCATGTGTAGTAAGACTGTGTTTACCCATATCTGTTTCTGGAGACATAAGTATTAAGGCCTGACTACAGTGAGTGTTGCTGGTTTATAGCACCATCCTGGATCAGGCCCTACCTGTGTCAAGCAGAAGGCAGGATAGGAAGACACATTGTAGACTAATTAAATCAGTGATGCATAATCTTTCATGAGAGCTGTGGCCTCCCTGATTTATTTAAGGATAGTCTGAATCTTGTTCAATTATTAGTCTTCTTGTCCTCCATTGACAGTTCTCCCAGGCCCTATGGAGAGGTCTTTGCTGGACTTTGAGTGGCTTGGGGATGAGAGGGACTGGGTTAAGGGGCAAATATTTCAACCCCCCTCTCCCCGCTTTCCAAATAACACCTACCTACAGCAGAGACTGCTCAGGGAAGGTAATTCGGCCTTGGGCTTTTCTGCACAATGAGAAGGAGTCCCTGGAACACAGTTACCAGGAATATTCCATGATAGTTCAACTTCACTGGATCCCCTTTACCAGGCAGGGAGAAAAAGGAAGGGCATCTTGGACACAGTGTTGACCTGTATACCATGGGCAGTCATTGCTTCCTTCAGGGTCTCCATTGCTATTGGGGAGGTCTGCAGCTTCATCCAAGGGCTGTCCTACAGGAAAGTAAACCCCACTCCCCAACCAAACAATGTTTTGGATCCACACACATTCCCCCTACCCTTCTCAGTCCATGGGGTTGCTTTTGCCATTGGGAGGTCCTGTCCTATTCCATGAGTACTTGTTTATTACGTGACAGAACATTAATTCTGATTAGATTTTAGTCAGTGGTTCCAGATTGGTATTTTAGTTTACTAAAAAAAATCCTCAGAAAGAAAAACAACGTGAAAATGACGGGTTGTATTTTCCTTTAAACAGTTATCCGTTTCCTTTTACAAAGATCGTAACATTTTCTGTTCATAAGGCAGGAAGGCGGAGATTATATGCATCTGGAGTCTGATTTAAAATATATTCTAAAGCTGCATTGTATACACATTGTTTCCTTAGGTTTATCCTCTTCAGTAACAATCTTAATCTTAGAAGTTAGCATAAACCGTTAAAGCACCAGCAAAAATTCTTTGTGTGTGGTTTGAATTTTAAACGATGGCAAGAGAACCATTAAAGCCAAAATGGGAATTCAAACAATTATATAATCGGAGGCGTTAATAAGAAATTAGAACATTTTTCTGAGGAGTGAGAAGAGAAAATGAATTTGTTTTTGCAGTCTCTCTGTTTTAGATTTCCTGTGTCATAATAGAATGAATTTGTTGTGCATTGATATCTTAATATATAGGGTTTAAAAAAAATCAGGGAAAACAATGCCCCCTTCACTTTTGCATGAATGAATTCATTTATTTTTCTTAACATCCGGAAGTCATTTATTTTGCCTTGAGACATCTGCAGGGTCTGTTTACGTATGATGGTTTCAGGGTACTTGGCAGGAATGGATAGACCATGGGTCTTAATTGTTCATGGTAAAGTCTGGCATTGCGGTGGACTGTGCATAAATATGGGTATAACAAGTATAGGCTGATTGACTGAGAGATTATTGAACTTGTAAGAAACACATTTTAAATATTGCCTAGACAAGAAATGCCTTTTGAAGATCTAAAGCAAATTTGCCACTGTCTTTTCTGGGCCTTTATTTCCAGGCAGCCAAGCATATTTCTTTCTTTCTTTCTCCCTCCACTATTTTTTTTAACAATTTATTTTAATTGTTCTTTTCATATCATGAATCACTGAGGGGTTCGAGCAAATAGCCACTGCAATTAATTGAATGTTTTCGGGGATGTTACATTGTTACCATCCTAATTTAGCATTAGTTAATGGATGTATGAATTGTAACTTAGACATTGCCTCTTTATTAAGGAAGAGGTGAAATTACCACCTGCTGGGGGTGAAAACTGGGCCCATTAGAGCTGATGGCAAAGGTCCTATAGACTTGATTGGGGCCAGGGTTTCACGTTCAGAGTCCACATTTTACCATGGAAAATTCTCAAGGTGGAAAAACTGCTTTTAAAACCTGATTTTTCTTTTCTTTATTTTTGCCCATCACCTTTGTGTTTTCTGTGCTAGCCTCCACAAACTTGTTCTGCTGCCAGTTTCTCAATTTTTCCTCAGTAACTAGATATTTTATGTATCATAGGAAGGAATACTTTTTCAATGTTGTTGGCTGTGGGTTTTGTTTTGTTTTATGTTTTTCTGTATCTCTTGCAACTGCCTGTTTTGAAGCTGTTGTGCCTTCAAAAAAGTGCTAGCCTTCTGACTGAAGCATGTAACCTGAGGAGAAAAATCTTATACATTAGATTTCTTGTCTTTAAAATGTAGGCCCATAATCCACTAAAAGCTTCAACCTAGGCCTATTTTTATGTGAATACCTACAGCCCACCCTGATCAGCAACACCCTTCAGCACACGCTTAAGTCCTGTTAAGTCAATGGTGAAGTAAAGCGTGTGTTTGGCTGAATTGGAACCTTTGTCATCTCTAACAAAAAAGATCGCAAACCACCCAGGCTCTAACAAAGAAATGCATTTCCAACACTATTCCCTTCCCCTAAGAGTCCCCCAAAATAAAGGAGTGGTTTGAGGTATTGGTTTGCATAGTATCAAAAAAAAAAAAAGAAGAAGGAAAAGGGAAAAAAAAAAGTAAATGTGCATCTTGTATTTTTCTCTATCTGTGATGCATCTTGGACCATGCAACTAGAATGGTAAGTACTACTAAAAGATGACACCTGGGGCTTTGTTGGGATGCTGTGTTTCGGTGCCAACACAAAGGTATTCCCCGCTGTGAATAAGCCTTCTGTTCTGTTCTGTTTAGGATCTAACCTTGCACCCATTTCCCTGATACTCTGGAGCCTGAAGCACTTTTTATTTCCACAATCTTGAGCTCTACTTTCTGCAAGTTGATCCAGGTGGGCAAGCCTTGGCATCTGCACAGTGTCCCAGGTTTCAGGCCTTGGGAAAGGTTCGGGGGGTTTGAATCCTAAATTCAACCCAGTAAAACCCATTGTCTCGCTCAGCAGTGTTTCATCACTGCTGGAAAGCCACAGATGTAGTGGAACAATTAGCAACAGAGGTGGAAAAGACCCATTAGTCCTTAATATCCACCCTTTTGTACAACATGGGACTGAATCCTACAGGTGTTAAGCACTTCCAGGTCCCATTCTCTCAAAAAGGCACTTAGTCCCTTCCTGGAGAAACTTGGCACCTTGAAGGATTGGGCCTAGAATCCCTTATTCCCTCTGCAGATGTCTACAACACCCTGTCTCACCTGCCAGGCAAGAAGCAGCTTCTGCAGATGGAAGCTGCCCAGGGAAAGATGATGCAGTGTTTCTTATCCAAACCAGAGTCTCATCTCATCAATCACAAGAACATGAAGAAGCCCCAGTGACCTGTGTCAGAGGAAGGTGCTGTTCACCAGCAGAAAGGGGGGGCAGATTCGAGCCATGAATGAAACTTGCTTCTGCTTTTCCCATGGATTCTTTGTCACTCCTATTTTCTTTCACAGTCTTCCCCCCCACCCCTCACAGTCCCTCTGATGGCACTTACAGTGTGGAGCTTTGGCAACTAGCTTCTCTTGCCTGTTTCCCTCCCAACTCCTGCCCTGTGCTCTGAGAATGGTCACAGAGTGATACAGCCTGTTTTCTACCGCCCCTTGAGATCAAGGGCTCTGTGTCTCTACTCTATCCAGCAGTAGCATATTTTAAAATACTCTAGTGGCTTTAGCCAGTGGTGATGTCGAGTTCCCTTTTGGCAGAGTTCACTTTTGTTTCTGATGATGGTGTAGTACTGTGTTTAATTTTGACATATGTATAAAGCGCCTTGTATAAGGCAGAGTTTATTCCTGCATCTCTGAATAAGGGATCTCTGGATTAGATTGTTGCTTTTATCATACAAGTTGTAAATCCAACAGCACTTACTAGGTGTGCTAATCAGGAACAATGTGCTTCTTAATATAACTTCTCTATGAAAGGGTTTTGGAAATAATATATTAAATTAATGGTTTACAAGACTAGTTTTAATCACTTGAAGGAAAACCGCCCCCCCCACCCCCAGCTAACCCACAGACCTTCTGTGAACCATGAATAAATTTGCTCTCTACCTAAAACTGAAGTCTAAAATTGGTTTTGATTTTTATTTAAAATTCAAATGTCTGATGTTCTTAAATTGAACAAATGATATTTTTTTTAAAAAAAATACATATATCAGGCACCAACATCTGCAGATTATGATTTGCATTTTGAAATTGGTTGCTTGAATTGAACAAGGATGAATACTGTCAGTCTTCTTTTATTCACTCAGTTTATTTAATGAAATGCTAGAGGTCAACCCTTTGTCCTTAAATTAGTTACTATAAAAATCTTTCTGTACTTTTCTGCTTGTTATGATGTCTTCTAAGCAGAAGAAAAGGTTGCCATTAATTATGTCTTTGTTGAATATGGATATCTATTCATAGTTAGTTAAAGAGTTTCAAACAAAATTAGCATTGAGCAACTCTCAGGCCAGCTTTAGGTTGGTTATCAAGAATTTTTTGCTAAGAGAATGCTCTTCTGCTAGTGTGCATTATCTAATATATTCAGCTTTCAGTTGCTAATTTTTTTTCCAGATGAAGATGGGCTTAATTGAGGTTGTGCTTTTAAGTTTGTAGAGCTCTTCAGCATCTCATACAAAAGCATCTAGAGGCTTTTCATTTGTCTTGAGTATGTTTTAGATGTACAAATATTATTTACTTTAAACTCTAAATCAAAAGCCACACTTAACTATTTTAAATAAAACATTATTCTCTGCTGAAATATATATAAATTCAAAGCAGGAATTTTTTTCATTATCACCTTATAATTTATTTGAAAGAGCTGCTGTTAACAAACTTTAGGATAATATTGAAATGGCAGTTGGCAACTGGTCTCAAATAGGCATTTATTAATGTAATTTGCTGTCAGCACTTCGAAGATAGAGGAGATATATTAAAATTAAGATATAGCTACAGTTTCATGTCTAACTCTCAGCTAAGTGTCATTTTGAATTGGACTTTAAAGATTAATCTGCCTTAGTTTTTAGAGAGATCTAAATATAATGATAAAGTCTAATTCTTCAGTAAAAGTGATATATTCTGTATTCATTTTTAGTGATTTTTTTTTTTAATTCCAGCCAATAGTGCTTTTTTCATCATTTACCAGAAAATTCAAGCTCAGTGATAAGTTAAAAAAAAGGCTAGTGGAGAACTAAGATCAGTCTTTTGGACAGTAAGAAGAACACCAATATTTAATCTTTTTTTCTTTTCTTTTTTTAACAAATGTCTGAGGCACTGCTCATTAATGGCTAGCTGTTTTGCTTTAAAATCAGACAATGAAGTGTTTCATATATAAGCAAAAGAAGAAATCTACTGACAAATTGCAAGATAATTAGGAAAAATAAGAAGAAAATATAAATATGATACCAGAGGATTAGTCCTAGTTATTGTAAATGCAAATGAAACATAATGTTCAGTTAACAAAATAAAATGCGTATTTCAGAAAACATTTTTCTTCCATTTCCCCTGTAGCTTCTCTTCAATATACCAGGTGCCTTGCCACCTATATTAAATATTCTTGTAGCCCAGATTGGAACCTTGTAATGCTTTTAGGTATAATGTACTCTTTTTTTTTTCATTTGGAATGCTAGCTCATAATGACATTGTAAAGTAGAGATCCCAAGTAACCCTTATTATCATGGTGTCTCCTTGAGCAGAACCTCTGAGAAATGTGAAGGGGAGACCTTTTGGAATGAACAAATCCTTTAGCTGCCTATAATTATTTATTAAACTAGGCTAGCAAGAAAAAGAATGAGAAGGGGAAGTGAGAGTGGGAAATAGCATTGCATATACATACATGGATACATATATACACATACACGGGGGGGTATGTACACACACACACACACACAGGTGCACACATCTCCAGTTGCTAAATTAAATTATTGTGATATTCATTCCTATAGAGTGCGTGTGTGTGAGTGTGTGTGCGTGCGCGCACGCATGTATGTGTGTGATTTATATAAAATTTTGAACTCTCAGAAAGAAAAGGATAGATACCATGAGAACATAAGGATATGTTAGGTACAAACATTCGGAAAATGCTATATTTCTTTGAAGAACATCTCAATCATTTTATTTAGCAGTTGACTAACTGTTAATGAAAATACTCATTACTAAGGTAGGTTGAACACATTTACATATTTGTGCAAAAAAATTAAAAATATGGAAGAAAAGATAACTACTGTTGGGGAAAAAAATTCATGTTGAGTGCAAAGGTAGATAAATGGAAAAATGTCCTACTTTATGTTGTGGTGCAGCATGGTGAGGGAGATAGATCCAGTAATGTTATTTACTGAATTGTATTCATTGTTGCAGGCTTGTTTAAATTGGTTACTCAGCCAAAATAACCCGTGTGTTGACATCATGTTTCTCTGGAGCATGGAAGGTAATGAAATCTTCCTTCTACATCTTGGAATTTTATAAACTTAGCAGACTATTAAAAAAAAACTCTTTGGGGTCAACTTTCCACTTGTGCCTTTAGCTCTTGAACAAGCACTTTTATGATTTCTTCTAATATATAGGAGTTATCTTCAGTTCTGTGAAGAGCTTTTAAATTTAATCCAGCACTGGAGTAGTAATTTGTTGCCACTGCTTTAAACTGGGCTTTTCTTTTAACTTGCTCAGGATGCAGGCACTTTGTTTGAGCTAAACTGTAATACACAATGTCAATCTGTGTTCCTTGTGTCTCAATTTTAGGCCTCAGATGTCTTGTTAAAATATGAGGAAGGAAGGTTGGTAGGAGTGTTAAGATTAGACTGACAAAATCAAAATTGTCCTAAAGAGATACTCTAAATAAGTTTTAATAGCCTAGGTTGTGGCAGCTTTATAACAATAGTCAGTATTGTTAACTTTGCATCAACTTTGAAAAACCACTGCAGTAAAATGACTGATATGATGTTAATAATCCCATCGTGATTTTAACCCTTTATAATTTGTAAATCTTTTTTTTTTAAAAAGGGGAATCTAATAAAGGTTTATTTGCAATTATAGTGAGTTTTGTTGTTGTTGCAGTGCATGTTAACTGATAATCATTTAACATAGCTTTGTTCTCTGACTTGCTGAAATTGGTATCTCTCCAGTACTAAAATATGTTTTTGCTTGAGGAGACAGTACTATATAATACTATCAATACATTTGTTGGAAAAGAGGGGGGGGAAAAGTTACAATAGTGGAAAAGGATGTTTTAAATAGCTGTATTTGTTATTTAGGCCTAAATAAATCCAAAAACCAAGAACTTTATAAAGAGAAGAAGTCATATTTTGGCATAATCCTGCTTTAAAGAAGCATTATTTTCTTTACCATAATAAAAAAGAAGCTTGATCTCATATGCATTATTAATAAATGTTTGATTGCCTATCCAAAAACATATTTTGGAATATTGTAAAAATATTAAAATATACAACCCAAATATAAAATAGCATCTCACAAATAAAGATATTGAAATCACAGTAGTAAAAATAAAAGAATAACCCTGCCCTTTTGTTTTATCAAGAACATTTCTCAACTCAGCTGTTGTTATTTCAAACTTTTTGGCAGCCTTTACCTTGATAAAAAATGTTGATGTACTGACACGAGTTGCACTGTGTACTGTACATTTTTGTGTCTGAAGAAAAGAGAAGATTTTTATACATCTTTCATATTTGTTTTCATGGCACAATAAATATCATTACATGCTGCTTTAATTTACAATACTAGTAAACATGTGCAGTTGGAATTTCTCTGGTACCAGGGTTATTTCCCCCTAATTTATAGCAAAACTATTTTGTGAACAATTTTTGTCAACTTTAATCAGCTTTGCACTTGCTTTCCTCTGCTAACTACCATCTTAGAGAAGCAAATCATTACAATATTAAATATATATTTATTTTAAAAAGCCCAACAAATAACCCAACAACATTTGTTAAACCACAAATCAGCAAGCATTCAGTTAGAAGTATAATAGCATATACTGAATTTTCATAGGAATGATTTAGTGAATATTAGAACACATTTTTTACTCTATTGTTTAGGCTCAAGAAGGCATAAAATCTTTAACATCTATTTATCATGTAGTTATTTTAATGTAAACATTTGTCCATTTAGATGAAGTGTTTTCATTATTAAGCTAATTTCAACATGTTTCAGATAGACTGATGAGTTAGAAGCAAAGCACTTGCTGATGAGAAACGAAATTCTGTCTCAGCTCAGCCTGCTGTCAGATACATCTTCATTAGTTTTTGTCATTCACCGATGGCAAATGCTGTATAAATGAGATGACGATCAGGTCCGCCTTGATAACTTGCCTTATCTCATTAGTTTTCACATCAAAGTTAATCAGCAATGTGAATTGTAATTGCTGGAAGAGACAATGCAATAGATCACTAGGCCTTTTTTTCTGTATGGCATCTTGAAACATCAGCAGGCTGGTGTGAGTAGATAGGCTCAGAAAGAAAATGATGTGGAAAGCATAATAAGCAAGCTGCTCAGAATTAATGAGCTTACCCAATAAGAAAAGAATAACCAATCAATGTGAGTTGGGCAAATATAATTTAGGAATAATTGCTTGATTGGTTGTCTATAGTAGACTGATTTGACCACACACAAGGATTAAGAATTAAGATGTCAAGGCAAAAAATAATTTGGCAAGGGAGGGCATGTAATTTTTTGTTTCCTTTCCTTTATGACTGAAAGAGATTGCTGTTTGATATGTTATTCCCCAAGAATGAAAACATTAGATAGACACACACTGGCTTTTTCCTTTATGCTCCCCTTATAATACAAGCTCTTTCAAAGCCCAGTGGTAATATTTCAGGATGAGACTTTAAAATTGAATAGTGTTTAAAAAATTTCAAATCTCTTAATTTCTCAGCATTACACTACAGAGATACGTAAGTTAGAAGGTATGCAACACAAAACATTTGTATCCAGATAAATTGTGTGCCTGGGTGTTTGCAAAATTTAGCAATTATTTGCTTTAAATCTGAAAAGCAATTCTTGTGGTATACATGCTTTTAATACAATTTTCCCTACAGCCATTCACCAATTAGTAAAGAACCCTTATATTCTTCTATCTAAACTATTGGGAAGGTTCAGCCAGAAGGTAAATTTGCTTTGATCTACATTACACCTAATTGAGTCACCACCAATGTCTCTATCCCAACATCAAGAAATGTGAAAATGTTAGATTATTTCACTGGGGATTAAACCTAATTTTCGCGTGTTCTGCATTAACCTATTAGGCTGACTCATCTGCATTGCTAATGTGGCTCAGGCAGCTGTCACTGCTAAAGAAAAACATGATCATGCAATCCTTGAATGAATGATTCCAGCTCTGATTAGTGTTAGTGAAGTTAGCTGAGCCCTAGTGATAAGGAAGGAAAATTCCCAGGTTGCCAATAGCTTTGAAAATTATCAGACTGTAGGCAAAAATGTACCTCATGACTCATAGGCTTCAGTCCAAATGTAGTGCTGAGTGACATTATTTAAGACTGTCTATTTAGACTAACTAAAATTGTCACTTGCATAAATGTGTTTGTTTTTTTTAAGAGGCTAATGCAATGGATACATATTAAAATGCTAATAGAAAACAACCTGGACTAGAAGACAGAACAATTTTGTTTTCTCATTCATTAACAATTTTTAAATGATATTTCTACAAATTGTCACAGAGGAAGGCATATGATGATGGGTGCTAAACTGACTTCTACGTTGCTTTTTAAAGATGCTTCAGTATTTACATATTCACTCACTGTCTTTTTTTCCCTCCTTAATGTGCTGTTGCCGCTAACAAATTCCAGTCATGAAAACGGGATTCAGATGCACTGTACAAAACCCATGTCTGTCCCTCCAGTGTGTGTAACTGCAGTGTGCTGTTTGTACATTTGTGCTCATCCCTACTCTTTGTTCATTGTAGCAGACATTGCTGTAATCCCGAGCCTTTGCTTATTTCTTTCTCTCCATCAGATTTAAATAGTGAAAAAAGCAACAATGACACATCCCCTTGAGATGTGAAAAATTTTGGAATGAGTTAGCCTCCTAGCAATAGAGCTAGGAGCCAATTTAATCCGATTAGTGGCTTCCTACAATAGATGTTCCTAACCCATTGTGGACAGAAGCCTTTACTTTATTTGTTTCTATTAGCCAAGAATCTGAGATATCAGAAAAGTGGAATTTTGCCCCATCAGATTGCTCAGACAATCAACAAAAACAAATTGAGAAAATAGTCTAATGTGTCAATATTTATCTTTTGGCCCTAATTGTCTGCAAAGAGGACTTGTTGAGTGTGCAAAGTTTACAGCATTGGTTTATCTATGTGCTCTTGAGTCTTCCTATTGTATGGATATAGTGGCAGCTACTCACAATGTAATGATGTTTAAGAAGGGCAGTAACTGCAGAGACATAATAGAGTCATTTTAATGGAAAAAGACACGGATTTGTAGACCAAATATATAATACTTGATAGAAAATATAAAAAGGCTTGTAAATTGTAGATATGTTTCAGTTTAAAGTTATTTGTGAATGCGCTTACTGGAGGTTTAAGATGCAGGAATATTCCAGTAGCATCTAATACTGAGGAAATGTCCATACTTTTGAATGATTTATACTGTTTTCAGTTCTGTGCAGTTCTCCTTCTTTATTTATGTTTTGGACTAAGGTTCACAGTGACGTTGATATCATTTAATATTATCAGCAAAAATTACTATCACTAGCGGCTTTCCTCCTCATAATTTTTGTGGCATTACTTTTAGAAGGAAGCAACTCATCTGAACTCTGTGAGATTACTGTTAAAATTATCTCTTTCTCTCTCTGTTGAGATCAAAGGAAGACCTTTGAGGCTTGGATACACAAAATGTTCACACTGGTGTACCTTGTATTAGTTTTGTACATATTAGTCCAGGATGTGGAACAGACAGATGTGCAGTTCACCTGGGGCAGCGGCCTTGAATAGGTGGCTATTACAGTCCCTCACCACTAAGTGGGGTGGGAGCAATAATAACTTACCAGTATTTGCCATGCACAAAAGGCTACCCCAGAATACATTGTGGACACACAATGTGTGCACCACTGTAATATGCGCAAATGTAGATTTACTGCTGATTTTTCCTGGGATAAATTTTATACTAATTTACACTTGTGTAATTCTGTGTCATCTCTCTGTTCCTTTTCTACACTGGTCTAAAGGCTGATTATGCTGATCAGGGCTTCATGTTGTAGGCCTTGGCCTGGAGTGTTCTTTGCAAAGATCAATAGGAGGTCTGAGCCCAACTGGAGAAATAAAGCAATTGAATGACTGTCCGGTATAGCATTATACCAAGTGATGTGAAAGCAGGAAACACTTCAGTGTTCAAAGTTAATGTGACTTTGAACCAGCATACCTGGTTATTAAATATATTCAGCAGAGCAATGTTTGAGCAGTTATACCTGTATTAATCCAAAATAGCTATACTCAGTGGAGTTTCTCCAGCCTTGCACTGGTGTAATTAACACAAACATTTGGCCAGGTATTCTATGCTAAAGAAGATACATATTAAGAAATAAATGGAGCAGGTAGGCAATGATGTAAGGCTGGGGGAAAAAAAGAATCTTACATTTGTAGTCGGCTTTTGGCTGCCACTTGTTAACAGACACTAGACCTGGGCATAGAGCTTTAGGTCACCATGAATGAGGCGGAGTCCTAGCTGCTGTGCTTTAATTCCACACATGCCTTGTTTTCCTGCACAGCTTACCACCACCCTCCTTGGGGACAGATGCTCCTCAGGCTGCAAGTCTCCTATGCCACAGGGGAGCTGAGCGTTCTGATGGGGTGAGCATTAATAAGCTAAGCTTCCCATTAACACAGTTGTATCCTCAGTGAAGTCACCAACACCCCTCAAGCCCATCACTGTTTATCCAAAGCAATGGAAAAATGTTTTTAACTGCCAAGGATGTTGTTAATAGACCTGTGACAAACCCCTGCAACTCCACTGGACTTCTGGTAGGTATTAAAAATGAAAAATCTCTGGACTGGAAGGTCTGAAGAGGCCATTGCAATCACCTGGTCTGATCTCCTACAGAAACCAGGCTGAAGAATTTCACCCAGCAATTTCTGCAGTGGTCAAACTAGAACACGTCTCTGAGAGAGGCATTTCAGCTCAATGTAATACTTCCAGGCACTGAAGTCTTCATCACATCCCCAGGTAGGTTGTTTAAATGGTTAATCACCTTTCATGTTTAAAACATGTGTGGTGTTTCCCTGTGTACTGTACCTCAGTATGCCACACATGACACCCAGCGATTGCACATGGGGTGTGTACAGAGGATGGCAAAAGGCAAAATTTTGACTTGGCTTGTCTGCCATAGGTGAGAAATATATTTCTGCCCCCTAATACTATAGTCAGTCCTGTGTGACTCAGCTGGGACTGGATCAATAATAGCCAGTGCTTCCCTTATCTTCTCAAGTGAGCTGTTGCTTGCAAAACCTTCTGCATTTCTGAATTAGGTAGTCTAAGGGTAAGGATTTCTTAGAGTGATATCTTTTATTGTGATATATAGATATAGATATATCACATGCGCACACACTTTGGTTAGTGTATAAGGTGCAAATATAGCCTGTCTTTCACTTGACTTCAGACTAAGATGGCTAACTATGTCTGTCTTTTATTGGACCAACTCCATAGTTGGGATATAGTTAGGCAAGCTTTTGAATGCAAGACATTCTTCATCAGGTTTGAGGGGTAACTCTGCCCTGCCTTCTGCCTGACTTCAGACAAACAGCGCTAACTACCTTCCTCTTGATAGACCATGATTTTGCCTCAGTCAACAGGATTGAAGGGGCACCTAAAAAATAAGCAGACATGATTAGATATAGAAAAAAAATCTTTCTGAAATCACTTCGCACTGCCTTCAGCCTCTAGACCCAGTACTTAGAAATTGGGACTTGGATCACTCTGTAAGGTATGAACTTGGTCTAGGCAGAGTAAATTCAATCCTGATGGGAATAGTCAGCCCAAAGACCCAGCAATGTGGGAGGGGAGAGGCCCCTTACAAAACCCCTTTCAGAGCCCTTTTCCTCCAGCCAGTAAAGGAGTGCATGTGCGCGACCTCCAAACTCACTTCTGGTGTTTCTTCCTAGACTATCAGGGTAGCCATATAGCCAGTCAGGTAGTGTTCAAACCTACTAGCCAGGTCCACTGAAGGGATGGTAGTCCACCTCCCATGGAAGGGATAGGATCTGTCAGATTTGGGCTGGGGTCTAACTGAGGATCAGTACCTCCTAGGTATTATCATCCATGCAATACAAGTAGATATACAGCAGCCAAACTCTGGATCAGAGACCTACACAGACAATTTACACAAACTTAACCTGGGAATCTGGTAGCAGTTCCTTGGCTGACAAAAATGCTTGTACATCCCCTTTAATAGTATGGTGTTTGCATTCCTATGGGCATCTTCATGGGTAGCCCATACAACACATCAAGTTTCAACATGGGTAGCCCATACAACACCTCAGGCCTCCTGGCCTGTCATCTTGCAATTATGGGGTGATTATAATGGGATGCAATATCAAAACTGAAGGCAAGGTATCCAGGGCTGCTGCCCTAGGTGTGTGTGGGGTGGGGGTGGCAGGGGAGGTGCAAAAGCAGCCATGGCCACAGAGGCAGCTGGCACTACAGTCAGTACAGCAGGAGCTGGTACCACTCTGGGAGCCACGCAGCCATCCCAGGCATGGAGCTGTCAGCTTTGGTGGGGTGGGCCTTCTCCTTCTTTTATTTGCCTAGCCCAAACAGAAGCATAACTGGTACCAGGGCAGCCCACCTTCACTCCAAGAATTGAGCCACATAGTTGAGAAACTGCCCAGGAAATTGTCTCACAGAAACCTCAGCAGTTAACCCTAATGCTCATGATTGGCTTCATATGAAAAAAAAAACAAAACCCAAAAAACATGCTACAGTAGCCTGTAGTAACAACCCCAAATGCCACATTACCATCTTTTAGTGACACCTCTGCAGTTTACTACAGCTGAAAAACTGGATCAGAATTTCTGCCGCAGTAAACTGGAGATGCTGAATTAAGCGATATTGTTTAAAACAGCCAAGTATCTAATGTTATATTTTTGTAAATTCTAGGTACCCAAAAAACTCATTTAACCAATACAAAGGCTTCCAGTAAAGATGTCTGAAAGATTATTCCCATCCCCGCCACCACCCCCATCCTATCCCTCTTTGAAAAGTGCTATGTGCTTTTCCAGACCTGCTGGCCAATGCAGGAAAGAAGTCCACCATGGTCACATTTACTATCTTCCTGCAGTGGCTAGCTGCTATGCTGCCGAGTCCCTTTGGACTGGTCCAGTACAATGTCTGTCCAGGACCCATAACCAATCTCTATCCAAGCTCTCAGGAAGTTCTCCTACCTGATGAAATGCCGAATACCAATGTTCCCTGGCTGTTGATAAGGTCTTTCATGAATCCTTAGGTTCCTGATCTCTTTTAGGCATGCACGGCCCTCCAGGGCTATCTTGGTCTGTCCTCATAATTTTAGCCACTGTGACAACTTGCATTGGTAAGGCACACAGCTTGGGTTGGATGCTGCTAGAGCAACGACCTGTTGACTACTTCTAGGACTTGGACATTAAACTGTTTAACTTTTAAAGTGCTCCGACTAGGGGAATGTCTCTTTTGAGAATCGTGTTTCAAGACCCTGATGATAGTGTGTCCAGCTGACCATTACTCTGGGTGGGCTTCAGTGCACAGGCAGGTGTCTGTCTGGTGACAAACATTTTTATTGCTGTGGGTGGGGAGACAGCTGAGCAGCAGGTCTGAAGGGATCTGTGTCACCTGAATGCTGAGCTTAGGTACCTGAAGAAACAGAAGGGCACCAAAGCACCTTTCGAGGAACAGGACCTAGTCTGTTTCTAACTCTGTGGATGACCTGTTCCTTCTGCAGTTGTTTCCCTCCCACCCGCTCCCTTTTTTGCCTGGTCCATTTGGACTATGAGCTCACTGGGCCAGAGATGGTTTCTCACCATGTATACCACAGCACAGGACACTGTGAAGCCATCTAGCACTAGCCATCACTAGTGCTTTTCATCTCAGAGCCATCAGAGGTGGTTGACCTGCTCATTCTGCAGTGATTCCCCTCCAACGTACCCTCTCTTTCACCCATAGGTGCAACAGGGTCCGGCCCTAAGTTTCAAACTGGTTCATTCTTTCTATGAGTTGTCCCCTTCAGAAAAAGCCTAGCTGCTACCACTCTAAAGCAGCATAACTAGTATATGTGGAATGGAAGGTGGAGACTGGGACAACTTACAGAGTGTTTAAAGAGCAGATGTTAAGTATATAATGAATGCAGTCAGTTTTTATTTTCAAGTATATCCAAAGTGAAGCCTGCAAGAGAACGGCTAGGATATGTAGGAAAGCCACGAAGTAAAATCCATTATGGAAAATAAAGAGAGAGTTACTTGCATTAGGTCTTTAGAGGGGAAGCTGGGGAGGTGCTACCTCACACCTAATGACTCCAGGTAATAAAAACAAATAATTTGGCTGTATTAAAAACCATTTGCTTGAACTTATCCAGCTGATCAAGAAGTCCTGCACTGCCCTTATTTACTCCTCTGCTGAGCTGTGTGTCAGATGCTATGAAAGGCAGTTTTATATTCATTTGTAGATCATTGATAAAAAGGTTGAATAGCAGCAGACCTAGTACTGATCTCTGCAGACGCCCCATAGAAATGTCACCAGTTCATGATGATTCCTTGCTGGTAACTGTTAAGAACTGGCTAAGCAACAGATCTCAAAGTCTGTTTAATATATACTTTATTGATCTTGTATTATGTAAATATTTTATATAATATCATGAAATGCCCCTACAAGAGTTTTTTTTACACTTTCACAGTTATGATTATTAACCAAATCTATCTTCAAAGAAGGAAATTAATCCCTCCCTCCCTTGTCCCTCTTCCCCACCCCCCGACCTTGTTTCCTTAAAGTCATGTTGACCGGTATTAATTACATTCCCATCCCTGAGTTCTTTTTTTAAAAAAATCTTCTGTATCATCCTATTATTTTGCTTGGAATTGACCACCGTTTTGTTACTTGGATCACTGCGTTTTCCACTCCAAATTCAGGCACAACATAAACACTCTTCCACCCTTTCTGGAATTGCCCTGGTGTTCCACGATTTATGAACAATTAGCATGCTAGACTTTTTTTTTAGCCAACTGTTTTTGGACTCTTGGATAATTTGTCTGAGGCTGTTGAACAGAACTGGAAAGCACATCCTCATTTTCATGTGATAGCAAAATAGATTAAGGCATTTCTACAAATGGAAAATAGACATAGTCAATGTTTCTGCCTTTTTTTAATTAACCTCTGCATCATATCTATTTAGTAATGGGCTTATGGCATTACTAGGTTGTCCTTTATTCCTAATATAGTTAAAACCTTCCTTCTAATTGTCCTTTTCCCAGCTAGCCATAGACTTTTCCATTATATCTTTAGCTTCCCTTACCAATTTTCTATCCTTTATAATTTCTAAATTTAACATTTGTTGCCATATTTTCCATTTTTCTCATTTATTACTGTTCTATTTACATATTTTTTCTAATTGCTACCTTCAGTTAGCCTCTGAACAAGGATGATATTCTTAAATAAGTTGGTCCTTTTTCTTGATTTAAAGAATCATGGTTTAATGACCATCTCATGATTTCTCAACTCTCAATTTTCATTTACTTTTTTTGTCTATTTTTTCCTCCATTCTAGTTCATTTTGGCCTTTATTGTCCTTAGCTTTGGAAAATTTAGCCCTTGAGGTACCAAGTATATCTATTTTCCATTTCTCTTGCTTGTTATGTATATTAGTGGGTGGGACTGGCTTTGTTTGTCCTTACTGAAGGAAATCGGGTCCTGATCTCTAGTCCCTAGGAAACGATCATCTTCCAGTCCAGTGAGAATTTCCTCTTTATCTATCACAGTGAGGCCAATAACTAGACTTACCTCAAATTGCTTACATTACCGTTTTGTTAGAGGATCATCATGTGTCGTATTTAGAAATCATAATGTTGTTTTGCTATTTCCTCTATAGACCCTCCAGTATATTTCCTTCAAATTGAAGGCTCTGGTAACAGTGCCATTTTTCTTTTCACATTTAAGGAATAATCACACCCTGCTCTCTCTAGATTAACTACCTCAAACAGACTACCCCACTCTCGGCTTTCTTAGTTATCATCACAACGAGCTATTAATTATTAGCTAGCAACAACAGCAATAAAGTTGCACAGCACCAACTTGTAAACTTATAAAGAAAGTAACTTTCTACAGAAGGGATGTATAAACAGGTTGCTTGTCCTATGGCAGACTTTTGCTCCCTGAGGACCCTCTCAACCAGTCCATACAAATGAAATACAGTCTTTAAACAAAGAAAACAAGCAAACAAAATCCTGTCATCCTGCCCCACACACTGGGAGGGGACCCCTATGGCTCTAGCTCTAACACAGCAGTCTGGTCTCTTTACGAAGCCAACACTTCAGCTCATCACTTGTCTCTGGCTCACAACTATTCCCTCACAGTTTGCTGCCCTGTCGTTCTTCTCCCTGCAATTTTTAAGTTCCCAGTGGGCCACCCCTTTATCAGCAGCCTCCCCACCGCTGCTGCATCTACTCAGCAAGGCTGCCCCTTCTTAAGGGTACAGGCCACCCTGTTATAGGATGATTAACTAGTGGAATTCCTTGCCAGGACATTATCCCTGAAGCCAAGAGCTTTCTATATTTAGCAGGCGGGCTTGCATTTTCTGTTTGTGTACATGGGACAAACTCAAATCAAAGTCAGGGGAGCTTTACTGAGCCACACCAGTGAAGTTGGGACGATAAGTATATACCCACAGCTACATGATATGAAGTTACATTTTTTAAAGGGATCTAAAATCTCCTGCTTTTAAGTGTAAAACATAGGTTGAGTTTGGGGACTAAGAAAAAAACTCCTTTCAATAGGTTATTATTACATCAGTGTTCACCACTGAGTTCTCACACCTTTTTTTTTTGACGTACTTTGGGCTGGCCACTTTCAGAGATCCTGGACTAGCTAGACTAGTTGTTTGATCCAGTACAATTTCCTATATTCCAAGACATAATTCTACCTCTAACCTATTCAGGGTGCTAATCTATGACAGCTGGTGTGCCAGGGTCTCCACTTTTATAGCAAGTCTTGTGGTGAGAACGCTAGCAGCTAAATTAATCATAGTATTCAACAAGATAGCCACTAGAGCAGGAGCAGGCAATTATTTTGGGTGGAGGGCTGCTTATTGAGTTTTAGCAAATCCATCAAGGGCTGCATGACAGGCAGCCAGGGGCAGATAACTATTAATTTTCTAAATTTTTAGGGGCCCTGCAGGCTGCATAGAATGGCCTGGTGGGCCACATCTGGCCCATGGGCTGCATTTTGCCCACCCCTGCACTAGAGGCTTTAGGAACAGTGGGACAGGAAGTAGGGTAAAGTAGTAGTGTGCTGGATCTTCCTGTGGGCCTGATCCAAAGAACTTGGAAAGCAATAAGTGACTTCCATTCACTTTCCTCAGCTCTGGATCATACCATCCATGACCCTGGTATAACTGATACACTGCATTCAGCCATGAGTTGGCTAGCACATAACTATTATCCACTCTCTGTTCCTGTAGCACAACTATACAGAAAGTGATGGTTTGAGAGGCAGTCTGATCATTTGGAGGTGGCATTAACTTGTAATTCAGGACATGCAGGATCAGTGCCTGGCTCTAACACAAACATTCTGGGTAATTTTGGACAAATCAAGTCATCTCTCCAGCCTAGGTCCCTTGAGGCAGGGATTGGCAACTTTTTGCTTGTACAGGCTGTTTTCTGTGATTTGGACTCTGCCACAGGCTACAAGTCTCTGCGCAACCCTCCCCACCCCCCACTTCCGGCCCCCTGCCCGAGCAGCTAGCTGCCTGTGCATGCTTACCCTTGCCACTGATCTCATACCCACTGCAGCAAGGCTAAGCACAGACATGGGAGAGCAGCAGCCTCTGCATCAGAGGAAGCACAGTGGAAGGGATGGACAGCACAGTGAAGCTCTGTGCCATCAATCCCCCATGTCAGACTGGATCTTTGCAGACTGGATTGGATTTAGTTGCTTGAAAACAAAGACATTGTATCATTGATTACAGTGGGAATTAAGTACTTTTAAGGCTCTGGGCCTCTGAGTCTTAATTTACCTGCTGTGAGATGGGGTTAGTACAACTTCCTGTCATCTGCCCTTTGTCTTTATTTTTCCTGTAGGCTGTAACTACTTTGGGTGGGAGTTATCTTGCATCATGTTGATGCGCAGTACCAAGCAGAAAAGGGTTTGGTTCTGAAGGTTGTCAACATGGGGAAATCGACCAGAATAAAATATTCCAATAGCTAGAATCACTCCCTGTGTGGACACCCCTATTCTGATTTAGCCTAATCGAATATGGAAATGAATCACCCTAACTAGCTAGGAGAAGATTTTTATTGTGGAATAAATATGTACATAGGGAGCTGTTTTGGAATAAGTCTTATATACAGGCTCTACTTTATTCTGGAATAACTTTTCCATGTAGAGACTTTAGCAGGGGACTGTAGTTGCAACTGTAACAATGATAGGGTGGATTGGCTCATCTAAAGGTCTTTTCAGTCTCTGAATTTGAAAGCTAAGGTTGTGAAATTAATTCAGACAGGTTCAGAAAGGTCAAAACAGAGCAAGGATACATAGTTGTTGTGTGATGGATCTTAGTTCTTAAACCCATTCATTAAAGTAAAGGCTATTTATCCAGCATCCTGTAAAAAATGAGCCAAAGAGAGGGAATACAAAAATGTATAGATTCCCTGACCTGCTTGCACTCTTCAGTTAATGAAAATACTGGGGAAGGGGTACTATGAGAGCTGGCTGTGCCATGGAAAGGTGACCCCCCACAGCCTAGCGGACACTATATTCTATCAGGCTGCGGAATATTTCTTTGTTCATAATCGGTAAAAAAAAAAAAAAAAATTAAAAGCACTTGAGCAACCTAGGAGAAGCCCTCCCTCTCTTTCCCACCCCGCTCCTTTTTCATAAAATACTCTGAGCACATACCTTAAGCCAGCTCACCAGCCAGTATGTGGAGTGTGAGATTTTAATAGTGATACCAATGCACAGTTTGCCCATTAATCTTTGCACTCCTTCTCTGCCAAACTTGTATATAAAATCTGTGCTGTATGTTGCACTTTTAGCCCATAAACGACTGCTTTACAGGCTAGTTTTCACAAATGCTGACTAGATCCCAGCCATCCTTTCAGTAGGGGAAGGAAATGTGTTAAAGTCTCCCAGTGGCTGTGGTGCTTACGTTGAAACTGTTGTGATGGTGTTCAGAGTGGCTGATGCTTGAGATGAAGAAAAGACCATTAGATGGTGACTGCAGCCTGTGGTAAGACGCCTTTGACTCTCTGATTGGGAAAAAGAAGTACTTTATTGTTTGCCTCCTTAGGGCATGTCTGTGATGCTGTGGTGCTGTGCTCTGGTTGAGACAGCCCCTTGCACCTTCCATCCCTGGAGATTCTTTGGGGTGCCCCTCTGTCCCTGCACTTGGGCCTTTGGTTTCTAGTGTGCCTGAGAGTAGCTGCTGGGGATGACTGGAGTGGCTTCACTGGCATATCTCTGGATGTGGAGCAGGTGGACAGGCTACGGTTGGAATTGTCTTGGCTGGGGCATTCTGCAGGTGTGTGATTTAGACATAGCTGTGCAGCCTTGGCTAAAGTAATATTAAGAACACTGTCTCAAATGTCCAATTCTGAAGTAAAAAAAATGAGATACCAACAGCAACCATTGACAAATAGGATGATCACCCGTCCCTAATTGGGCAGGACAGTCCCAGAATGGGAATATCAAGTCCTGGTCCCAGGCTGCATGACTCCAGGACAGCATGTGTCCTGGATCTGCAGTATTGTGCAGGGATCCGGGTTTTCCCTTCACCACAGAAAACTGCAGGAAATGGCAAGTTTTCCTTTGCAAGCTGACAGCATTCTAGCCACAAAAGACATAGGGGGCACCATGTGCATGTGCGTCCCAGCACACACATGTATGTGGCCAGAGATACGGCCAAGCAGTGTGGAGAGCAGCTCCCTGCAGGTAAGTATGTGGGGGTGCAGATTGAGGCCCCCCACAGTAAGGGAGGTTGTGAGGCTGGGCCCCACTGCTGTACCCACTCCTGGGAGGGGCATGGAGGGATGCGTGCTGGCCAGATTTGTGCATGGGGCAGGTGTGGACTACCCACTGCAGCCTTGGGGCTGCTATTCTCCCCCAGAAGGCCTGCGCTGGCTGCACTGCCATGGTGAGGTGCCCTCAGCTTCACTGGCAGGCAGGGGGGCCTGCAGCTGGTGCAGGGCTCCCGAGGGAAAAGGAGCAAGGTGGAGAGCCCCAAGGCCACAGCAGGAAGCTCTCATCTGCCCCTGCTTCAGCTGTGCTGCTGGCAGCAGCAGGGGTGAGGGGAGAGGCAGGTGGGCATGTGTCCTGACTTTCCAGTTTGAAAAGGTGGTCACCCTACTGACAAATGTGAATGAAACATGGAATATTTTTCCTTCAGTAGCTAAAAAAGCATGAGGTAAAACTGGATGACTCACAAATTCATAGATTCATAGATTGTAAGGCTGGAAGGGTCCTCAGAAGATCATCAGGTCCAGCCCTCCTGCATCAAGCAGGAAAGACAACTGGGGTCAGGTGACCCCAGCAAGGTGACTGTCTAGTCTTCTCTTGAAGATTTCCAGGGTAGGCGATTGCTCTGGAGGAGCTTATTCCACAGTCTGGACACTAACAGTGAAGAAGTTTTTCCTAGTATTGAGCCAGAAACGGTCTTTCAGGAGTTTGTGACCATTACTCCTAGTCTTCCCCAAGGGTGCCCTGGTGAAGAGTTGTTCACCGAACCCTTGATGTACTCCCCTGATGTAGCAGTAAGTTGCTACCAGGTCCCCGCTCAGCCTTCTCTTTTTCAGGCTGAAGAGTCCCAGGTCCCTCAGCCTTTCCTTGTATGGTTTGCTGTGCAAGTGTTTGATCATATGGGTGACCCTTCTCTGGACTCTCAAGCTTTCCCAAGTCCTTGTTAAAGTGTGGCTCCCAGAACTGAATGCAGTACTCCAGCTGTGGTCTCACCAGTGCTGAGTAGAGTGGAAGAATAATTTCCTTGGTTTTGCTGGAAATGCATCAATTGATGCATGCCAGAGTATTATTTACCCTGCTGGCTACAGTGTCGCACTGCCAGCTCATATTCATACTGTGGTCTATTATTACTTCCCGGTCCCTTTCGTTTGTGGTGCTGGTCTGTATGGTGCCATCAAGCCTGTAGATGTATAGGGGGTTGCTTGTCCCCAGGTGAATCACTTTACATTCCTCAGTGTTGAACTTCATCTGGTTCTGACCCGCCCAACTTGCTAGCCTGTCTAGATCTGCCTGTATCTGTAGCCTATGTTAAGCATGACTACGCTTCCCCATAACTTGGTGTCATTCATGAACTTGACCAGTGAGCTCTTCACTCCCACATCCAAAACATTGATAAAGATGTTGAACAGTACTGGACCAAGCACTGAATCCTGTGGAGACCGCAGGACACTTCTCGCCAGGGCAACTCAGATCCATTCATTAGGACTCTCTGGGTCCTACCCCGCAGCCAGCTTCATACTCACCTAACTGTTTCACAGTTAAGTCCACAATGCTCCAATTTTGTTGTGGGAACACTGTGGGATATCAGATTGAAGGCTTTATGGAAGTCAAGTGTCAACCTCTTCTCTTATCCAGGTGGTGAGTTACCAGATCGTAAAAGGAGATGAGGTTGGTAAGGCACGACCTGCCCGTGATGAAGCCATGCTGGTTGTTGCTCAGAATCCTACCTTCTGCAAGCGTATCGCATATAGACTCCTTAATGAATTTTTCCATAATTTTCCCAGGGATAGAAGTTAGGCTAATTGGCCTATAGTTACCTGGGTCCTCCCTCTTTCCCTTCATGAAGATGGGCACAACTTTGGTCCTCTTCTAGTCCTCAGGGGCCTCTCTGGAGCACCACAAGTTTTGGAAGAGTTTCGCCAAGGGTTCCATGATAATTTTGGCCAGCTCCTTAGCACTCTTGCATGGCGTTCATTCAGTCCTGCTGACTTATATATGTCTAATTTCTTTAATTGATCACACACCAGTTCTACAGCAATAGTAGTAAGGCAGTCATTCCTGCCCTGTTCATTCCATACCCTATCTGGCATGATTTTTCTCTTGGCCCAGTGAAATACCAAGGCAAAGTAGTCATTCAGGAGTTCAGTTTTCTCCTGAGTGCCGGTAACTAGCTATCCTGAATTGCTGAGCAATGGCCCCACACTCCCATTTGTTTTCCTCCTCTTCCCTACGTCCCTAAAGAACCCAGATCGGTTTCCCACTTCAATCCGGCTGAAGTGGCTCTGAAGCACTATCTTCTTGAAACTTGGCAGGCTTTGTGGCCTTACCAGGGCCTGCCACCCCTGCAGTTTTCACCCCCCTGTGCTGTAATACATAGACATGACATGAGTTTTGCTTTCAAGAATTTGGAGTGCAGTTCCTCCCGAACCCCTGCACCAATCGTCTTGAATCTTTGCAGGATTCACACTCATAGCAGAGACTCGC
>NW_017728931.1:3693028-3695243 GCF_001723895.1 Crocodylus porosus
CCCCCCCCCCCCCCAGCAAGTTATAGCTATTTCATTGATTCTCCATTATACCCTATGGCCAGATCTCCGAGGCAGCTCTGAACCACTTTGAAAAGCCTAATGAAGCCAGCACTTCAATCCAGACATGCTGCTTCAAGTGCTGAAGTGTCCGAAGCTTCTCCGGATCTGAATCACGATCTGAAGCCTCGCACGGCCCTACTGTCTCGATGTTTAGTCTTAGGCTATAATGGGGAAGAACAAAAATGCCTATAACTTTGTCATTTCTGGCCCGATTTGGATGAAACTTGCAAGGATGGTAGCTCCTTCTGAGGCCGTGAAGCCTGCCAAGTTTCAAGGAGATGGGGCAGGGGTTTCTGGGAAACTGCACCTAAAGCTGCTAACAAGCAAAACTTGTGACGTGCGACTGTGTGTGTGTGTTAAGGCACAGCTGTTTTTCCCTCCATCCCCCAGAGCACTGGGATTGGAAGGGACCTCAGGGAAGGATCTCAGTCACTGGCCAGCTACACATGTCAATATCAGAGCAGTCCTTCCCCACTCTTTCTGCTCCCTCTCCTTACTTTCTGTTTCCCTGCAAGCAAGCCCATTTTCGAAACTCAAAACGTTTCAAAACTTTCAAAATGTTTCTAGTGCCCTTGTTTTGTTTCAAAGCTGTTTCGAAGCCTTTCATTTCATTTCAATTTTGCTGTTTCAAGCTTGAAATGTGTCAAAACAGTGTTGAAATGAAACATGCAGTGAAATTTTGCACAGCCCTAGTAGACACCGGGCATGTCTAAATGAAACATTTACAATGGAGCTCACTAACTAGCTCTGCAGTAAACTTCTTGGCATCTACATGTGCACCCCTATTAGGCTACAGGAAACTAATAAATTCCACAGCAAGGTACTACTTGTAAATACAAGTTATAGATATAAACTTGCTGTAGGGTTGTTTATGTGTAGCTGTGCACATGTAGACGTTGTCCTGGCTGGCTAGGGCATGAGGGTGCTTCATTGTGGGGGTTGCCTGTTAGCTAGCCCTGCACTGAAGCGCCCTCAGGCCCCAGCCAGCTCATCTGCAGCAGGTTGAGCCCTGTCAGAGCAGCCCCAGGCTGGCAGGCAGAACCCCAAGACCCTCTGCCAGCCAGGGATTCTCTGACCTGGCTCCACATGCTGTGCATGAATAAACTTTAGAGCTGATTGCTCTGGAGTTAATTGGTCCCAGGTGCATATTCAAGCAGTACACCTGGGAGCAAAAAACTCCAGAGCAATAACCTCCAGAGTTTATTCATGTGCACTCATTGCATGTGTAGATGTGCCCTCTTCCACATACTCAGGGGGTGCATCTACACATGCACTTTACTACTGAGTAAAACATCACAGTTTACACATGCACCAGTAATAGGGCACAGTAAATTAATTAACTCTGCTGTAGGATAGTATTGTCCCCAACAATCCTATCCTATGGTGGAGTTAATTAATTTACTGTTGGGGGCAGTACTATCCTACAACAGAGTAATTACATGTGCTCAAACAAATGTGTAAACTGTGACAGGGGCTGGTTGGGGCTTGAAGATGCTACAGTGTGCGGGCTGCCTGCTGCCTAGTCCTGCACTCTTATGCCCCACCCAGCCCCTCTGCCGCCTGACACCGCCACCTGGACTGACCCCCTGGGGCTGCTCTGTCCTGGGTCAA
Source organism: Crocodylus porosus (assembly GCF_001723895.1). Classification (NCBI taxonomy): domain Eukaryota; kingdom Metazoa; phylum Chordata; order Crocodylia; family Crocodylidae; genus Crocodylus; species Crocodylus porosus. The sequence goes on from NW_017728931.1 coordinate 3,694,700, forward strand.
AGTGCTGCAGTCCCAGGTGCACATCAGGGTTTGAATTACACTTCAACTCTTGGGGCCTCTGCAAAAAAAATTGGCCAGGTTTGGGGTTGTGTGCACGGGCCCTCACCAGTAATATGGGGCTGGAGCCAGTGGTGGTGGCAGCCAGAAGGTGCCACTGCCTGGGCTGCTTAGAATGGCATGGGGTGGGCTGGGAGCTTTGCATGGTGGCGCATGGGCTCTGGGCTGTTGGGGGTCAGGGGAAGGGAAGGGGTGCTGACCAGCCTATGGGGGGCAATCATATCTTATGGGAGATGCTCAGCAGCTGACTCCTGTGTGAATTGGGCAAGAGTTTATTGCATTAAATTAATTTCATATGTAGATTTCATAGATTTCATAGACATTAGGGCTGGAAGGGACCTCGGTCATAGGATCCCAGCAAGATAAGCATCCAATTTACTCTTGAAGGTGTTCAATGTAGGCGCTTGAACCACCTCCGCTGGCAGACTGTTCCAGACCTTGGGGGCTCGGACAGTAAAGAAATTCTTCCTTATGTCCAGCCTGAAAC
>NW_017728931.1:3695254-3734584 GCF_001723895.1 Crocodylus porosus
CTGACTCCAATGTCCACATCATTAATGAAGATGTTGAACAGGATGGGTCCCAGGACAGAGCCTTGAGGGACCCCACTGGTCACAGGACACCAAGATGAGTGACTGCCATCGATTACAACCCTCTGGGTCCGATCACGGAGCCAGTTTCCGAGCCAGCGGATCGCGGTGGAGCCAAGGCCACAACTGGCCAGTTTGGCCAAGAGGTGATCGGGGAAAGCAAGGTCTGGTAATGAAAAGCTGTTCACTGTTATTATCCATACTAGGAGACCGACTGTACTCTCGGAGCCCTTCTGGACGTGTGGCTCCGCCCTCCTGCAATGGGCCAACCGCCTGCTTACTCGCCTGCCACACCTTGATCTTACTTTTGATTAATAGATGATTGGAATCAGTGGGAGGCTGCCCATTTTTATGCGCCCTGATGACAGAGGGCTCTGTCTGCGGCTCCTTTTCCTCCCCTACACCGCAGCCCAAGCCTCACAGGTGGTGCTGGTATGATCTGACTTGGGCCTTGTTATTATGTCTCAGCCCTTCGTTTGCTCTCACGGCTCCTCGCTGCCCCTCCTTACTTTCGGGGCTCCTCGCCATCCCCTAACTCAGGGTTCCTCACTGCCCCTCCTCTCACTCCAGGGCTTCCCGCTGCCCCCTCTCGCTCCGGGGCTTCCTGCTGCCCCCCTAGCTCCGGGCTGGGCCAATGCACCCCAAACAAAGCTGCGCCCTCTCTGGTGCCAGGACACCCCATGCTATCGTGGAGCTCCTATGAGGCCTCTGCCAGCCCCTTATGGCCTCACCCGGTCCTCCAGTTGGATAGTAAACATGAAACACAAAACACAAAGCCCCTGGGCTACAGCATAAAAGCTAGACCGTTCTGGTCAAAATACAAATCTCTCCCTACCAGAGAGAGAGAGAGAGAGAGAGAGAGAGATCACATCAACCCCCAGCAGGGACCAGGGGATGTTCCGACCATCAGAGTTCTCCCCTTTGTTCTGGCTGAGTTTCTCCTGCCTCGGTCGCCGGAGGGGAACTGCCCTCCTGGCCTTCTGCCTGGGCTTAAGAAGGGCTAATCTCCACCCCTTCCTGGCTCTAGGTTTCCCTGGTTGCTAGGACAACCAGCACCTGTGCAGCCCTGGTGACAGGCAGCTGTGCTTCCCCCTTCCCGCCACTAGGGGTCTCTCCCGAGCCGTTTCTGCTCTCAATCACAAAGCAGGTGAGAGCTCTGCAACACCGACCAAAAAACCTGAAGATAGTGTAGAATGCCTATTAGGAATGTGAAAAATTTTGAACACTACCTACCTTCCTACTTTTCAGTAGAGTTGGTTTTTTGTTCTAGAAAGGCCTAAAAAGCTTGCAGCCTGCATATTTAAATACCTGCCTCCATCACTACAATTCCTATCAGTAGAGGGACTCAAGCTGCAGTTTTCTCAGGATATTTGTGGGAGCTGCTGATGGGGTGTTCTCCTTGAAGGGCTTGAGTTGAGAATTTGGTCTCCAAACATGCTGTACAATGTCCTAACTGTAATCCATGCAGTTGGTCCAATAAAAGGTATCATCCGCAAATATCCTCACCTCTAGCATAATTACTGAACCATCTTGGCTACATCACTCCAACACTACTAAATCTAGTACCTTCAGAGTATGCTCTACAGATGTGTTGGGTATAGCAGGGTGTGAAAAGGGAGTTCTTTGGATTATTATCGCTGGCTGACTATTTTCCAGTTCTGGGAAAGCTGTTGTGTTTTATTTTGTCACATGTACTTAGCAATTCACTGTTTGTAAGATTAAAATTCAGCCAGTCAAGGAATTCAGGATTCTAATATCCACTTCATTCCAAGTGTACCGGGGTACTCCATGTCTCATTTATCATTGGACCCATTGGTTTTGCTTGTTAAGGCAACAGTCTCCTAGAAAAGACATTGGGAAGGAGAAAAACAAAAATATACTAATAATGCTTGGTAACCTGTCTATATCATACACCACTCTTGGACCTAATCATTTAAATCTTGACAGGTCTGTTGATCATGTTAACTGAAAAAAGGCAATCTGCTGTATCCAAAGCACCGGACCTCACCTAGTATTGTTTTGTTACTCTTTCATTATGGACAGATTTTACCATAGGGGATAAGTAATGTGCTAACTCATAGGCCTGTGCGAGTCAGCAGCAATCTGATCTGGCTTTGGATCTGGCTGCTTCAGATGGCTGTGATTCGATCCGGAAGTCCAGACTGGGTTTCCACCTCGATCTGGCCGAAGTGACCTGCCTCGGAGATCTGGCCATAGGGTATAATGGGGAATCAATGAAATAACTATAATTTTGTTATTTCTTGTCTGAGTTCGATGAAACTAGCAGAAATGGTAGCCTCTGCTGAGAGCATGAAGCCTGCCAAGCTTCAAGAAGATCGGTGCAGCAGTTTGGGGGGAACTGTACCCCAAATTCTTCAAAGCCAAACTCACGTCAGGGCTGTGTTACAACACGGGGGCGGGGCGGGGGGACTGCAGGGCTGGTAGATCTTACTGAGGCTACAAAGCCTGCCAAGTTTCAAGAAGATCGGTGCAGGGGTTTGGGGGGAACTGCCCCTCAAGCTGTGGACAAGCAAAACTTGTGACATGGGTAACACGGCGTGTGTTAAGGCGCAGCGGGGTGACAGCTGCAGGGATGGTGGCCCCTGCTGTGACGCCTGCCAGCTGTCGAGGAGATTGGTGTAGAGGGGTTCTGGGGCCCTGCACCCCTAGCTGCTGATGGAAAAAACTGTTGCCAAGCCTGTGTCTGTCTTGGGGCAGTTGATTGTCTATATTGAATCTTTCCTCTCCTTAGCCTGGTTTTGTAGGTGCTAATTGATTGCTAATTGATGCCCCTGTGTATTGAGCTGGGCCCTGGAGTCCCTGGTCCCTGAGTGAATCATGATTGATTGGTAACTGGAAACACAGCAGCTTAGCAACCAGGCCTGCAGCAGTGTCTTCCCTTGCTGCCCCAACACCCTCTCAGTCCTATGGCACCCATGGTATGAGTTTTGCTTGTCCGCAGCTTAAGGGGCAGTTCCCCCCAAACTCCTGTACCAATCTTTTTGAAACTTGGCAGGCTTTGTGGCCCCAGTAAGAGCTACCACCCCTGAAGTTTTCACCCTGCTATGTTGTAATGGCTAGATGTGACATGAGTTTTGCTTTCAAGAATTTGGGGTGCCGTTCCCCCCAAACTCCTATACTGATCTTCTTGAAACATGGTAAGCTGTATCCTCTCTGCAGAATCTACCACCCCTGAAAATTTCATCCAAATTGGACACAAACCTTTAAAGTTATAGATATTTAATTGTTTCCCCATTATACCCTATGGCTGGATCTCCAAGGCAGCTCTGAAGCCCTTCGAGAAGCCAAACGAGGCAGCGCTTTGACCCAGACATGATGCTTCCAACCCCGAAGCGTCCAAAGCTTCTCCGGATCCAAAGCTCTATCCAAAGCGTCACACAGGCCTACTAACTCATCTCATGTGTTCTTTATCTTCAAAGGTATAGTCAATTTTGGAGATGAGGAGAAGAAATTATAAGTGGATCACGGGTGAAATATGGAACAGGTTTTTTTGATCATCCACATGAACCCAGTGGTAAAACAGTTTGTTCAGCATATATCGTCAGAGATCAGCTTATGGAAAATGATTTAGCACCTCCATTTGGTGCTCTGCAGTCATTCCCATATTTTGTACTCTTACCATTGCCCTTGAGAAGGAAGCACATTGACTATCAAAGCATATTAAAATTATTTAATGCAATCCTCACCAACTCAGATTTATCAAATTCAGTTTTCAGCCCCACAGAGGACAATTCCAAACTTAAGGTCACTACACAGACAAATATTAAAAACATATGGACACAGAACCGGAGGTATATAGTAATGTGTTTAATATATATTCCTATGCTTAAACGAACGTGTAGATTGTCACGTCAGGATTAGTTTACTCTGGCTTAAAATAAGCTGGAGTATATTCAGTCATATTAATTGCATGTGTAGACATGCCCAGTATATACAAATGGCTTTATGCTTTGACACACTTGATGACATTGGAGATAAGGTAGCTGAGAAAATGGATTATGTACTTCATTGTGAAAAAGATAGAAAGAAAAATGGCAGCTAAAATGGAAAGTTAATGCATCCAGATCATTAATGCAGTATTTTTCCCTCCAGAATAAAATAGCAGAGCCAAAGATGCCAGAGTATTTTACCATAGTCTAAAGTTTACTAGAATAAGTGCTAGACTGCTTCTAGCTGTCAGCCAACTTTTCCAATACAGTGTCTTGCCATAAATTATAGAAATGTTGGAGCAATACACAGATCTTTTCTGCAGCTCCCTACACATGTACTACTCCAGAAGAATAATGCTAGAAATAAGAGATTAATTTAAGTTTCTAGAGAACTATAGAAAATGGAAACACAAATCTCTGTAAACTGTAAATTGTTTAATAATCTAGTGTTTCATATTCAGAACATTTAAAGACTTGTCAAATGGCTTTTATGTAGGAAAGGTTACATATGCAACAAAAGCACACAAAAAGTTGGTGTCTCATGGATGCATTAATGAAGCTGTGATATAACATGGATCAGACTTCGTATGACTACTTAAAAAAACAAGAAAAAACCCAAAGAAAAAAGCCCTTTATGGAGAATGGCCCTAATCTTGAAAAGACTTGTATAAATACAAAATATGTCCCTTAGCTCATGAGGTGCTACAAGTCCTATGTTTGATCACTGCTGACAAGTCTACATGTGTATGTGCAGTTCAGCACATCTTTAGAAACTCAGTTGTGAAAACTGATTCATGTATTGTTTCTAGGCATGGGGCAGCTGACAGAGAGATCCATTCCCTTCCAGCCAGCTGCAGTTTGCATTGTCACAATATCCTCACAGAACCTTTTGCAAAGGGCTAATTTTGATCCTTCTTGAGTGGTTTAAGAGACGCTTGTCAGCCAAAAAGAAGCGAATACATAACAACACTCACAGAAAAACAAAATTCTTTCCTTGTAAACAAGAGTGCAGCTGCTGTGTCAAAACCCAAGGCCTAATGGGATTGTTGCCATTTTGGCCAATACACTTGGGGATAATATTAAGGCACCCAGATCTAAAAATCATGTAATACAGCTTGAGCTTAAAATCAAGGCCTCTTTAACTGGGCCTGTAATGCACTTGTATACTCCCATGATCTGGAACAGGCAGGGACCTAGAACAGATGCTTGTTCGCTGGTTACAGAAACAGAACCTGCTGGGTTGTAGTGTATGGATGCTTCACCTGTGTGCCTCAAAGCTTTAATACATTTTGTTTTTTCTGACGGGTAATCTTTTAGCTCTCCATTTTGTGAATACATAGTCCTTGGCTTGGGCTTATTATGACCATAAATTCCTGAATTATTCTATAAATTCTATAATTATTGCCTTGAAAATTCCATTTGTGTGGGGCTTTTTTTAATTACTTATACACGAACACTAAAGAACCACGGAGATAATGTTGCCATGTGGTTTTGCCCATGAGTTGAAGGAATTTTTATACCAGCCTTCAGCTGTTTGGGTAAGCAAAAAACACCTTTAAAGAGCAGGATAACACTGGTCAAGTCTAGTACTGATGAGAACTTTTGTCACATCTCCAGTTTCTCTTGCATGTTTTAGTCATGTGCATGCAGCAGGTTTTTTTGCTTGCACTTAGTTATAAAAGGAAGGTGGTGATTGGTGGGAACCCCCTGTTGTCTGACCTGTTGACCTAACCCTGCCTCTAGGCTATACAGTCCTAATAAGATGACTAAGTGTAATGAGATACAATAATAATTAATACATTTGTTTAATTACAACATGATTGCATACTTAGAATATAATTTATTTGGTTATACTTCATCCACAAGATTTCAATGAATTTTAACTCAGAGCTGAAACATCTGTCAATCTATTCAAAATGATCATAATAACGGGAAACCACTGAGACACTGAACTTTTTAAAGATCCCAGTTTTTTATTACTTTTTAACTGATAATTAATGGTTTACTTATAAAGCATAAAAAAACACAATTTATAATGAGAGTAAATGCTGGAAGTTGGAAACACTGTGGATTTTTTTTCCTTGTACAAAACCAAGAGGTTGGTTCCATGCTTTGTGAGTCGAGCAGAACTTTTTTTTTTTTTAAGCAATGAAGTTATAACCAGCAGTATCATAAGTGGTCTGGCTCTCTGTTTTTCAATTGTACTCCATCTTTACTCATAGAAAAAATATTTCTAGGCTGAAACCGGAATGATGCTAGCATATCTTGGGATTTCATTCAATTGCTCTGGCTGGAATTTGGCCTGAGCAATGATTTTGTTCATCTGTTTGACTGAAATTTTTTTTGTACGAAAAGAACTTTGTGGTTTGGCATTTACTGAATAAACAACGCTTGTCCAAATATAATAATTTTGCACCAAAATACTCATGTGTTTATCTGTGAATGAATAGGGCTGTTTGAACTCTTCAGAGCAATTGTTTCAGACGGTCTGAAGACTCTGGCAGACATGACCTGTTAGACTGCATCATTCTCAAGGTTAGTTAAAGACCGAAGGCATTGTTTGTAAATGAAAGCTACCAGTCCAGCATCAGAAGCTGCGGCACCAGGTATGTGTGTATCATTCTAGAGTTAGTTCAGGCCCTGTCTGAGTCTGCAAAGTGTACAGCGCTCCAGCACAGTGGATACAAGGACTCTCCAATGACATGCCTTCTTAATTCTGGGGAAGGAAGAGTTGTAGCCATTTTCCTAGATGAAAAGAACAAAGTCAAGAACTACATAGCCACGCTCCCCCCGCAATTTCTCTCTCTCAACAGTTCCCAGCTATATAGTTTTCCAAGTAGATGTAGACATGGAGATCTGAGGGAACAGGTTGGTGGGAAATGGCCATTCATTCTGGGCTTTCCTCACTCTGCCTCCTTGAGCTCTCAGCAAAGCACCACTGAGAACTATCCACAATACAGAACATAGCTGCAAAATCTGAGGAAGGATGTCATGACTGTAGGTCTGGTGCCCTTTTTCCACAGGGACCAGAAGTGATTGTGGAGCATACCTTCTGTATATGTACGTGGAGGGGACACTTCAGTTCCTAGCACTTCAGACAAACACCCCTTTCACTGAGTTTGCTGCTCCATTCTATAGGACTCCTTTTAATGGTGCAAGAATGGCAGTCTGCACCTCAAGACAGAGGCTTCAGCTTAAGGTTTGGAAGCATTTCTTTTGAGACTTGCTAAGCTTTTCACATGTGAGCTGTAAGTGCATCCCTCCTTCAATGACCTGTATCTCAAGAAACCCACTTCATTTGTCTTTTTCTCAGTATGGACTGATTGGAATCAAGTGATGGAAAGAAATGGTACTTGTCGCCTTTTGTCTGTAACATACACAAATGCTGCTGTATGTCCATGTATTTCTTCACTTATATTTTGGGTCTCTCCTGTCATGGAAGAAATGCCATGGGCCAAAAGAGTGGCATGAGGTCAGTCCATGGGGATAATTCTGGAAACTGGCCTAACTCTTAAACATGACCCGATCCCATCATGTACTGGCCCAAATCTGTGCACCCAGATTTGGCTTGCACCCTAACCCCATGTGCCAGATGCAGTGGTGTGTGGCCTGATTTCCACCCCCAACACACACACACCAGCCAGATGCTGCATGGTAATGTGATCTCATATGTGGGTTCATGTTGTGTAGCTCACAGAGCTCCCCGTGAATCCAGAAATTTGGCAGCAGGAGATCAATAATTAACACTGCCATTGCTCTCCTGCTGCCAAGTTTCTAGACCCAGAGGGAGCTCTGCAGGCTCAAGGTTGAGTGCCACTGTATTGTAATACCATCTCAAGGTCCAAAAAGCGATCAGAATTCCATTATGTCGGCTGGCTGTTTAATGTAAAATACAGGAACTGTTTTTGGAGCAGGGATCAGAACCCAGGTCTCAGCTCTACTAGGCTCTTACTGTGGCACCATGAATCTTGAATTCACCCTGTTGAATCTGTGTCACTGCACAACATTGTGAAAAGGCTACCCTTTCCCCTGGGTAAAACTGCTGCACCTCCCCTGCCTACTCCCAGAACCTGTGTGCCTCTTCTTGAAACCCGCATATCCCCCCTTCCCTCTCCATTCTTGGAACCACGCACCCTCCCCTCCTGCTCTTGCACCTGTTTTGCCCTGCTTATTAACTCTACTCGTTACCCAGGTCTCCTACTTCTGGCAAGAGCTCTAGCTCTTAGACTGTCCTATAAATGGTGGGGCCCTGCACATAAAGCTCTGCATTCTGTGCCTCGGCCTTAGACTAAGGATTGAGGCAGAGGATCAGCTAGCTTTCAGCTGTGAAGCTGCTCAGATTGGGGCAGTTCTGTGCATGCCCAGAAGCAGAACCATAGGCACCTAGAGAACTTTAGGGTAAAAAAAATATGGTGAGTATAGGCACCACCTGAGTTGGGGTGAGGAACAGGTCAGGATCACAGTTTTGGACTGGGGCAGATACCCCTCCCCCCCAAGCCTTTAATTTGCTCCAGACTGAAGGGACTCATTGAAGATCAGAACAGGAATCTACCAGACCCAGGAATGGAACTTGCCTCTCCTGAGTTTCAACCTGTTCCACATCTGGATCACTCGGCCACCGTTCCTGCCTCGGTCATTCATTGTTAATACTAATAATTCATTGCTAAAAAGGGGTAGACAAACTACTTAGTATTTAAAATGAAAAAAATATATATTCAGAAAATCCTTTCCCTCCCATGTGGAAGAAATGCCCAAACCCTGCTACTCCTTTGTCTCTGTTGTTCTCATGAAGTTTGATTGCAGACCACCCCTTTCTTAACACTGACATATGTGCTGCAGAGAATGCACCCTTTCCACCTCTCACTAAGGTAATGTAAGATATTAATTGGCTTCTGTCAGATTTTATTCAGCCTGGAGACAAGCACAGCAGTAGATTCTGTAGTGTCCAAAATGCTGGAGATTCCCTGCTTCACTTCAAGGCTCCAGAGTCTAGGTACCATCCCTAAAGTGCTGTGTTTTGTAAACCCTGAATATTTAACCTTCGTGGATGAGGAAGGTACCAGAGGGATAGATCTAAAACCAATCTGAGTCAGGAGGTTGGAGGGGGAAGAGTTGAACATTTATTAACATCTAATCCTGTTAAGATTTTCAGCACCATATGCCTGAGCAACAGCACATGTGAAATGTGTACTAATTACTCCTGCTTGTGTCATGTGTGTAGATTTCATATGCAGTCCCTGACCTTTTTGTTAATAAATTCACATTATATTCATTGACCTGAAACAAATTGAATTCAGTGGCACTCACGCAAGAATTGAATTACATAGTCTTCTTAATTGGTCTCTTATTTAAATGTGAAAAAGTAACAGTTTACCACCTGTAATTTTTTTCCCCCTTTAAGAAATTCCTTTAGTGCCAGTGATTTCAGGGTGATGACAGGAAATAAGAATGTGTGTGTGGGGGGGGAGGATTTTTTTTTTTTTTTTGTAATTTCCAAGCTGATGTAATCGTGAATGTTTGCATTTGCACTGGAGGCAGTTGGATTTGCATTTGCAAATGCAGATACAAACTTTGCATTTGCACTTGCAAAGTTTCCCCACAGAAAGACCCTAGCCATAGAAAGCGTGAGGTTTGGAAGCAACATTCAGCATCTCTAACATACTATCTCTGGAGCATGAGAGAGTTTGGTTTTTTGTGTTTAAAGCTTGGCTTCTTCCCCAGCTCTTTAGAGTCTTCTGATGTGATTTAAATACCTCCCTTAAAACAGAAGGCTCTGCTGAGCACCACGAGGTGTTTCTGCTGCTTCTGCCAAGTCCCAAGCCCTCATGTCTCATTGTCTGTTACCAAATACATATAAAAATCTAATTCCGGGAGTTTAGTGCTGTCTTCCTTGTCAGTGGATATTCAGGGAAACATTGTTCTTTCCTCACACTCATTCATCCCCTGGAGGATTTCTTGCCAGTGATAGAGGAGATAGAAGCCGTTTGAAATTTCTGCTTTTCTTTTATTATTCCCCTGTAAAGTTAATTGCCAAAGCAGCCGAGGAGAGACTTCCTCTTTACTTACTATATTTAACTAAAAAATGCAAATGTTATTAGTGTCCTGATCATTGATAAGAGCGCCTCTGTGCCATGCTTTAACCTCTATTAGGGAGGATTATGAGAACGTCGCCACATTGGCATTTTGTAAGTGTCACTCTGACAGCACTTGCTGTACAAATGCCTGGCTGTCACAGTGAGTTTTATCACTAGGTTTTTTCCTCCGAATGCAGACTAATAAGCCCAGAAATTACAATTGCCTCCCTGCCGAATCTGTGATAGGCGGAAATAATGATATCAGTGCCCTGCTAATCTCCTTGCCTCTGCGCTTGGCACCATCCTATTGAGTCACCTGTCATACTCCGCTTTGATGAGGCGAATTCAATCTCTCAGCTATAATGACAATGGAGCCATTTTAATGTTTGGAAATGATTATGTGAAGGTTTCTCTTTGCTCTGCCTTGGCAGGCAAACCAGGTCAGTGTTCACTGTGTGCCTGCAGCCACTCATGGTTTGCAAGGAGGCAGGCTGTATTAAGGGAAGGTGCCAAGTTATTAGGGATGGGACACTGGAGCTGCCTAATTTGGAAGAGGCTTTATTTATTTATTTTCTTGCTTTCAACAAAAAAAGACATTCTTAGACAGCTCTTGCGCATGTGCCCCTGCACAAGTACACACATCTCTACACACCAAATGAGCCAAGGCTGCATAGCCCTCATACACACATACATCACACCTGCATGCGCATTTGGCACTGGCTTACTTACACTCACCATTAGACGCACATGTTTCTCACACATCCTGCACATGCACATGCAAACATTTGTCATTCACTGCAGACACTTGTCACGCCTATATCTGCACCTGATACACCTACATGCATGTGCATCGCACACGTGCCTACAACCAGACCCACATGCACACACATCAATCTTGTGCACCTACCCACATGTAAGCTTTAGATGTGTCCAATCCTCCCTCAGAAAAGCCTATCCATTCACTCTTATCTCCAAGGTTTTGTATTGTACCATTGCCACATCCCCCCTCCCTCTCTCAGTGTTACTATGTTAATCCCAAAGATAATACACAGTAGTCTGCTCTGAGGAAAAATTGTAGTGAATAGCATAAATGAATATAATTCCTGACCGATAATGATCTCTTCCCCCACCTCCGTGGTAGCAACTATGATTTGTATAATATTGTTTCCATGGCCTTATAAAGATGCTGCTGGGGCTGCCCCAAATTCAGCTGTTCTGCAAGCTACAGTATCACATCTTGTATGCCACAACAGCCCATGCTCTGGCCCTGTCTGTCTGTATTGTGCTGCAATTTAGTGGGGAGCAGAAGTGGTGCACCAGTGACACTTCTATGTTAGTTGCAGCTGGTGTTTAAACTGCCTTCCCTCTTTAAAACGCTCCAGCTTCCCAAAACTGACATGCTGGCCAAGTTCTTGTTCAGCTTTTCCCCCAGGCTCCTACCTATGAATCCACATGCATGAATGGATGTTATTCTCCCACATCCCCCAGGTTCATAGCTGGGGAGAAGGGGAGATGTCAAAGTCATTGCCAGAAGCTCACAACTGGGGTCATATCAAAACCCAAGCTCCTGGAAGCCCTACACCATCAATTTGCCTATTAGACATCTCCCCACTACCCTTTGGCTTTTAAGCAGGCATCTGCCTTCCATCTTCCCCCACTGCTGGCCCACAGCCTGGAATCAAACATAACACCAAGGCTATGAGGAAAGAGTCCCCTGGGCTTCCTGTTCAAGAAGTGGCTGTTCTTCAAATGTCACAGCTTAACGGTATAAGTCAGCTCTGTGTCCAGGGTTCAGCTGAGTCTGTTGCCTGGCCCTTTATGAAAGACAGATGAATTTTGACAACTTTTATCCTAAGACCCAGTAGTGTTACTAAAGTTTGGGTACAGAGCGGAACGGCCCAGGCTTAGCTTACTCAGGGTAGGAAGGGAAGGAGCAGTTCTGAGATCCTATTGATCCTGAGCAACAGAGCAGGCTGGGAGTGTGCTTCTCATGGGTGGCCTGTGTGGCTATTAATCCAAGGCCCATCTCTGACACCTTTTCCCCTCGCTCCAATCCCCACACAAGGGAAAGTTGCATTACTGTCATAGAAGAAAATCTTGGTTGTGGGCTTGGGTCGATATATGCTGCTGTCCTTTATTGAAAGTGCTAACTCCTGAACAATGGGTACATGGGTTTTACTGGGAGGCAGGAATCAATTCAGAGGGGCATAGTAGTATGGACACAGCCCACTTTGGGACCACACCATGGAAGCACCATCCAAGACCTTATTTTTAAGTTCTCAAAGCAGGTAAGAACCATATACCCCATGCTCACCACCTCCTCCTTTTCCTTATGTTCCCTGCAGCATGTCCCCCCTGCTCCCATTCACTCTCTCCCCCACCCACCGCTGCTCCTGTCCCCAGCTGATGCAGGTGGGAGTAGGGAAGGTGACTCCTCATGCCCCACTCCAGCTAGGAACAGCAGGGGTAGTAGGAAGTTTCCTCCTCTCAGCCCAAATTCCTACCCCCCATACTCTCCCAGGTATTCGCTGCTAGCCCAGGAACAAAGGCAGGTTAGTGAACCTGCTTGGTGCCACTGCTGCTGCTGTCCCCTGCTTAACCTGGCTACCACACTCTGGGGCCTCTCCCCACACAATGCTCCCAAAACACAACCTTCTGAATTCGATAGGAAGGAGGAGCTCTAGAACTTCTGCAGATGGGCTCAGCAGCGGTGGTGGCAGGTAGGTTTCCTTGCCCAGCTCTTGCCCCAGGACTGGTAGGCAACACTGAGAGGGACCAAGCAGAGGATGAACCCTCCTGCTGTCATCACTGTTGCCAATTGGAGTGGGTTAGAAGCGGATCCAGAACATACCTTCCACCAGCATCAGCTGGGGACAGTGGAGACAGTGGCAGCAGCGGATAAGGGAAGGGAAGAATGGGAGGGGAAGAGATGTGCTGCTGATGACAGAGGGGAAGAAAAGGGAGGGGGTGCCAAGAGCAGGGGAGGGATGATGAGAGGACTGGATTCTTCCCTGATCTGGGGACTTAAATTCCAAGTCCTGACTCTGCCCGCTTTGGTGGTAAGGGAGCTGGGAGTGGGGGTATAGCCTGCACAAAATCCTTTATCCACCCATGCTGCAGGGAATAGTACAAGGAGGATAGGAATCTACACACAGGCACACCCACACATACACAGCTTCCCCTACTTTATGAGCAACCTCCTTCCCACCCCTATCTTGGGTCTCTAAGTCAGCCTTGGCCACTCTCTGCAAGCATGGCTGACATATCCCTGCTAGGCACATGGGGCCTTGAACTTTACAGACCTAGTGGGGTGCTCTCCCTTCCCCCAGCTGGCACATAGTATGCTTGTGTGTGTTCTTTTTAGTACCCCCCCGGCCCCATGTGATTGTGCCTCACATTTGAGGTAAGCTTAAAAATGACCTGGACAACACTTAAACCAGCACATCCATGTTTCCTGTTTGGGGCAGAGCTTACTGGGGAAGAGGGTAGATAATTAAAGACATTAAGACAAGTTTCTTCATTCCCTACTGTGTGCCCTATCCAGCGCCTATAGGAGCACATAGGCTTATGGACGATCTCACACACAGCAGCCCTGCAGAGGTTACCAGCCCTAAAAGGGTGGCAAGGTGAAAAGTGGTAGCACAGTTAGGCCTGTATCATACATTAAAGCAGATAATCTGAGTAGTCCCCCCTGCCCATACTACTTATCACCGCAGGTTCTATAGGGCCAGACCTTATTTTTCATGCTCTCTTGTTTGAAAAATGTGCCCGACACCAAGAACTTTTTTCTACGTTCCTCTTCCCCCTTTATTTTTAGATACTCTTAAGAGAGACAGCCATTCCTTGTTGTTTGTTAATATGTTTGGCTAATCAAGCTGAAAGTTAAGTGATCTGATTCCAAACTGTGATATTCGAAAGGAGTATGTGCTAGTAGCAGTTTAGATAGTGAGCAAAAACTCCCTCAAATTCCTGTGGTTCTCAGTCTGTGTATTCATTTGAATTCATTCTGCACCAAAGAAACCTACTTTTTTTTTGCCTTTGCAATAAATGGGAATCTCTTCATTGCCTTCAGTGTGCTTTGAAACAGGTCCTTCATGCACAACTTATTTCCATTAAAAGTGAGCTGAAAAGCTTCTTTTTTTTTAAAGAAAGGAAAAATAAATACATTTTTACAAGCTGTGTGAGATCCCCAATCCACAACAGAATGCATGTGCAGATTTAATGAGGGTTTAAAGTCATCTCAGAGAAGTGCCGGGTCTGTCAGTGCCCAAGGATGGAATTTCATTAGTTTGGAATAAAATTTTAGGGCTCTCCAAGCTGATTTGAATATATCTGTAATGCTCACTCTCTCTCTCCAGCTATTGACCTGCCTCAGATCCACCTCTTTCCGTATTAATTTGTGGAGGTCTGCAAACTCATGTAACCCTGCCCACTTCAAACCTTGCTTAAATGACAAACAAATATATAATTTATGCATAAGGCCCCTTTTCACAGACATACCTCCCACCCCTTGTGACGCACAAAAACCTGCAAGACCAGGGGTGAGTGGAAAGGTTTATTTAGCTGCCAAGACCTGGGCTTTAGCTTCCATATCCCTCCCGCAACAGTTGATGTCATTACTAAGAGCTAAACAGGGCAGAGAGCTGCATTATCTGCATTTCTGTAGGTATTAATAATGTCATCAACACTTGCAGGAGAGACATGGAACTTTTAAACATAGGTCTTGGCAGATAAGTAGAAGAGGCAGAGCTGTTTAGATTATTGTGTTTTGTATAAATGTATGTAGTTGTATGTATTAAGGCAAAGCAAAAGGCAGCAGGTTGTTATGCAGCCTAGGTGCAGCCCTGGAAGGAGATCTTGGCTGGCAGAATTATCTACATCAGAGATCTCCCTGATCTCAGGGTAAGTAACCTGCTGCAGACTTGCACACAAGATGTTCTCCCCTGTAGCTGAGCTAACTGTGGGGGAGGAGGGCAGCAGGCTGTATTGACTCCAGTCAGTGTTGCCCCTGCCATTCGGAAACATTCCCTTGTTTGTATCCTACAGAACCTACCCCTGTTCCCTCCTTCCCCACAGCAGGGTAGCCAGCACAAGGGTACCCGGCACAAGTCAGTACATCCTACACTCCCTTCTCTCTTATGCAGCCATACAAACTGGGCCATTATCTACTCTTCAGCAATCAAAGACAAAACTTTGCAGGTGTCTTGCTTTTGTTTTAATTAACATCTGTCTTCTGAGCATTTCCATTCACCTTTAGTAGGACTAGAAACCAGGTGCATGGATAAAAAATGTGACACGTAGAGCTGGTTGGGATATAGAGGCAAATATGATCTTTTTCTTTATCGTTTTATGAAATGGAACAAATTGACAAGCATGGGCATCTTTGAGCAAATTTGTTTTGTCCAAAAGGTGTTTCCTGTTGAACATGTTTCACCGTCTTGCCTATGTCATTCTCTTCACCTTTCTGGGCAGGCGTGCTCACCCGGTGGGGAATTGTGTCCTAGAAAATTCAGCCTGTCCCCATCTGCTGTCTGTACTTACTGTATCTCATATATCCACCTCTACCAAGGCCACCAATACTTCTCACAAAGCCCATAAAATGGCACTGAGGTCAACCAAACTATCACCTACTTATCTCAGAGGCTAAGAGATGCCATCATCATTTCTGCTCTGTACAATATGAAGGATGTTGCTGTCAGCAGCCACCACCAAAAAAAAGTTCCCTGCACAATTGGACTCTGTGAATTGTGTATCCAGCTTCCTGAAACCAATGAGCTGAAAGGCTGTCATTGCCAGAGAAAATACATGACCACATCTCCTCTACCTTTGTAGTGCCTGTCTCCAAGCCACATGGTAAATTTCCCACAGGATGGGTCAACCTTTGTGTTACTTTCTCTTTGTATATCCTGCTGAGGGGCCCTTCTCCTTTTCTTTTCTTTCTTCCTTCACCTAAAATAAATCAGCTGTCTGTACTGAACATGCGTGTGTTCCGACTGAGTGCCATGCCAGGCAGCACAAGCCATTTGGAAATACCCAAGCTATATAAAATGAAAAATGGCTTGTGCACCTACTCAGTGGATCCTTTTTATAATCTTTTCAGTACACATTGGGCCTGATCCTGCCTTTGCTCACTCAAGTGTAAATCAGGAGGAGCAGCCCTTGAAGTCAATGGTATTGCTGCAGCATAACAAGCCATTGAAGTGAAGCAGTCCTGTTGTGTTCCGTCTTGTAGTGCAAGATTTACAAGCCATCACTCCCTATTGCATGAGGAAGCGCAGGATGGCACCTTAGAGACTAACTAGATCAGAGAGGCATGAGCTTTTCACAGGTGACAGCCCGCTTCATCAGATGCTATGAATGGATTGGCAGAAAGCAGATTACAGAAATCACCAGTTAGTACCATACCGGCTTCCACTCCATTTAATGTAGATGGAATCTAGGCAAACCTGAGACAGTAGCAGGTCTCTGGCCCAGTTTCTGTTGTGCCAAGTAACAGGCTCTGTCCCCTTCAGGAAGAACAGACACCATGGACTTGTATGTGCAACAAAAGCTGCAAGATTTTCCTATCCTGTGATTTTAGTGGTTCTTGTGCTGGCAATGGCATTTGCAGATTTTCTGTGGTGCCAGAACCCTTCCCATTAATGTCTTTGGGTTTTTGGATCAGCTCTTCAATCCATGTTTAACCCATACATATGGCCAAATGTGAGTCTCTCCTTAGACATTTTTGTGTCTACCATATGCCTGATTCTGGCTAGAAAGGTCTTGCAAAGCATTTCATGCTCAGACATAACATAGCATCCTAACTGTATGCTGTATATGAGGAGTAGTTATGTGTGCAGTGTAAACAGCTTAGCTGTATCTCTGAGGCTTAGTAATGCTGCAGTACCACACACTGTGATTGGCCTCTGTTCTCCTGTTTTTTATGACAATTAGAATCACACAATATATGTATACATGTCTAATAAATTTTGCTAATACGAGCTGCCTTATAACGTAGTGAACATAGAAATGGAAGAGTTGCCATATTGGACTAGTCCACGACCCATTTAGACTGCTTTCCTAAGCCAGACAGTGATGGGTATCTGACGCTTTGGAGCAAGGCATAAAATCTCCACATCAGACAATTATTTGATAATCTTCCCTTAAGGAAGTTTCTTACTAAACTGAGGGAGCTAATTGCCTTACACACAAAAGTATGAGGTTTCCTTCTAATGCTTTTCTGCATCTTGCTAAATTGTGGGCCTCCATGATATTCTCTATGTTATCTTGTGGCATGGAGTTCCACAGATTCATTATAAGCTGTGTAAAAGTCTATCCTTTCATCAGCCTTAATTATGTTGCCTTTCACCTGCATTGGATGTACTGTTATATTATGAAAAAGGTGAGATAAAGCTATGAGATTGGCCTTTTCCTTAACATTCATTATTTTGTGTACCTGAGTTTATGTATTACATCTTGCATTTGCCTCTCTTCTAATGTAAGCATTTTCTGCTGTGATTCGCTCACCTCTGGCACGGAACTTTTGTGATATCTATTATCAGGGCATCTCTCACAAAAAGAAATAACTACATATATGGATCAGTATGACCTACGTATTGGTTTGCAAGCTCAAAGCCCTCCAGGAAGAGCAACAATTCTTTGTAATACCCCCTCAGTACTAGAATTGTCTTTTAACTTTCCTGAAAGATAGGTGTAACCCAATGAAATACCTATTAGTTTTACATCAATTCAGGCTCTTGGGCAAAAGATATTCTGCTATATGAGGAATTATTAAAGTGCGAAAATTGAGGATTAAAAGAACTGTGAATTGGGCAAAGGTTAACTGGAAGATAATATGAATTATGTCGAAAGGGAAGGTATTGTTTGATGGTAGGTTATCTGTGGAGTTCCTTACTGACCAGTCTTTAAAATGATATTGTTAATATTTTCAGGAGGGGAAAAAATAGGTGTTTGCATGTGAAATTTGCTAATGACACAAAGTTGTAAGGCATCGTCTATACAGAGGAGGATCAGAATCTCATACGGAATGAATTGGCTGACCTTAAAGACTGGAGTAATATTATGTATCATAATGGACTGGAGTAATGGAATAAAATGTAATAGTACAGTGTGCTAGGACTAGCGGACTAATAACAGTTTCTGATAGAAGCTGGGATCTCACCAGTTGGAAATAGAATAGGAGAAAGACCTGCGTGTATTAATCAATAACAGAATGACTGCAGGCTGCCAATGTGGTGCAATCATGCAAAAAAGAAGCATAAGGATGTATAAGCAAGGCATTCCCTGTAGAGATAGGGAAATAGTAATGCCTCTGTACAAGGCTCTAGTAAGGCTTTATGTGGAATCCTATGTACAAGTCTGGGCACTCCATGATTGATGAAATCACCCTGTAGTGGCACACAAAAGAGCTATGAGAATGATCAGTGGGAGGAAGAGCCTGTTTTATGAGAGAGACTTAATGAATGTGGTTTGTTTAGCCTAGTAAAATGAAGGCCAAGAGGACTGTTCTCTAAAAATATATCAGGGGTATGAATAAAACCCCAGAGAGGGAGAAGAGCTAAAGGACGGTGTTGGCACAAGAACAAGTGGTCTACACTGGCACTGAGTACCATCAGAAAAAGTTTCTGACCTTCAGAGTAGTGAAGCCCTGGAACAGTGAGTTTCCTGCAAGCCTGCTGGAGGCAAAAATCCTAACTAGTGTTAAATTGGAATTTGGTGAGTTTATGCCAGGGATGATAGGCCATGGCGCCTGCAGTAAAAAGGTAAGGTATCACGACCCAAGAAAGTTCCTTCCAGCCCTGTGTTCCTAATACAAACACAATAACCTATACCTCAGAGCCATATTGAACAGTTATTGGCTTGGGCTAAAAGCATCCATTTTGTGGGAAACCATTCCCTCGTTCAAATAATTTGCTACTGCAACTGTGTTTAATATGCAGAAATGGGGTTTGACCTTCTTCAGGGACAGCAGGTTTTTCAGACACAAACTGAGTACTAACTAAAGGCAGGATTCACTGCTGAGACCAGGTCATTTCTCAACAGGTCCTACCAAGTGTAATAAGATGGCCAGTGGTCTGGGGCAGTTGCCACACACAGCGTGAGGGTTCAGTTGGGACATGAGCAGCTTGGCCTGCAGGGAGGCCCTGAAGGGCAACCAGCAGTGGTGGGAAAAAAATATGATTTGGCAGGGCTTGGGGTGCAGGGGGCGGTGCAGGCCAATGCAGGGCTGCCCCTCCCTCCCACAGGGCTGTTGTGGAACCAGCATGCAGCAGGAGCAGTGGGGTGGGGTGAGGTGGTGGAACAGAAGTAGTGGAGTTGTGTTTTGGGGGGCTAAGCCCCATTAGCTCTAGCCTTACACCATCTATGAGGGCAAGCAGGAGGTCAGCTAGGTGGGGGTACAGATTACCAGGACATCGGGTCAGGGTCTGGATCAATGGAGTATGGAATGTGGGACCAGATTCCAGGAGAGCCAAGACAGAGAACTGAGAGAGACAGTCTGGGGTGTAAACCAAAATTAAAAGCCAGTAGAATCAGAGAGATTGGTGAATGAATGCAAGGCTTACCAGAGCAGACTGAGGCTGTTTTCAAGGCATGCCTGTAGCATGATGCTGCAGGTGTGTTTCAAAGGGCTGAGTGGTACACTCAGTGAGCCAGTCCAGTTACAGAGAACTAGGGCAGTCACAGTAACCTGGGATCAAGGTCAGGCATTGAATCTCAAGAGCTTGGCCCAGCAGGGCCTAACTGGCCAGAGGTCTTGACACACAGGGGAGCAGCACCTTCTGGTCGCTGCTACCACTGGCATGATGATGTGCTGCTGCTGATGTGCAGCAGTAGCAGTTTTTTTTGTTCTGCACCCTCCCCGGTGCCCAAAGCAGCTGCCCCAGTAGCCCACCCTAGTTACAGCACTAGGTCCTAACCAGTCTCTGGTGGGACCCTGTTGATTCCAATGACTGATTCAACTGGTGATTTTACCAAAATATTCTAAGGCAGGTGGCCCAAGCTGTAAGCTGGATCCAACGCATGCTGAAGTCAAGGGGAAGCTTTCCATTGGCCTTGGTGAATTTTGGACTGAGCCCTCCATATAACATTCCTGTTAACTTAACTGTACCATAGTGCCTGTCATTCTCCCGGTGTTTAGTAAGACTGGCTTTAGCGTGGCTGCTGTCCCCAGAAGACCTGCTACCTTATAAGGCCTCCATGGAGCTGAAGAGTTTTGACACCCTTTTTAACTGACATGATAAACTCTTTTGTTCTTCCCTTTAGAAAGGAATTACAAACAGGAGATCAGTGTGTCCCAGTTGTAGACAAAGACCCTTTTACCACCATGGACCCATAAGACAGAGGCCTAGAGTTGGACTCCTAAAACTTAGTGTCAGTGCTGTAAGGTCTGTACCTATGGTATAATTAGTCCAGAATGCCTCACCCCAGACTTTATACCATAGTAAGGAGTGGACACACAAGCAACACTCCAATGCTAGCTGTCTGCACTAGTTGTTATTGCTGCATGTAACTGTGGCCACTAAGAAGAGAGGAGCTGGTTTCCAAAGAGCTTCAGAAGGCTATACCCAAATTGACAAAGGAAAAGGATATAGGGCTTATACCAGTTTATCCTTCCTCCTTGCTTTCTGAGGGTTGTGCGTTGTAAAGGGTTGTGCATTGTGTGTCCCTGCCACTTCTTCTATGGAGTCCATACTAAATGTGTGGCATATTTGCGCCATTAGATGTAAGGAGCAGAAGAGACCAATGCATGCAAACCTTCTGTGTACTTGTCCTTGTGAGCAACCTCTTGCTTCTGTGCCTGCTGCAGCCTGGCCTTTTGTTGATCCCTACTTTGAGCCTGGAGGGACTAAATTAGCTCATTTTATTGTGCCACCTTGCCTGGGAGCGCATCTGTAATACAGCTACTGTCTCAGAATTGCAACACTGAACATGTCCGTGCCAATGGCAGCAAGCACCCAGTGTGAAATTTTCAATTACTTTTGCACTGTCTGATCCTGCTGGGTATGGAGCACCCTCAGCTCTCCTTGAAACCCCTGGGAGCTGAGAGCAGCCTGTACCACATGAAGTCATTCTTACACAGCCTGCACATGCTTAACTTTACACACAAGAGCAGTTCCCTTTGCTTCACTGGGGCTACTTACGGGAGTAAAGTCAAGTCCGTACGCAAGTCTTTGGAGGATCAGAACCATGATTTAAAACTGATGCTCCTATGATTATAAACAACATCTTACCAGGAATGGTTTTCTTGAACTTTTGAGACCATCATCCTGGAGATGGGGTAGGTGTATAGTACATATGTAGATGTGTTAAAGCAAGTGGACGGTGCACCTGACATTCTTGGAATTTTTCCCCCTTTCAGACAGTATTCACTGCTGAATTATTAGTATTTATTAATATGACATTAATTTTCTGAAATCTTGACTAACTCTTTGATAAGGGAGGAATAAAGAAGTGGAATTTCAGATGTCAAGCTTTTATTAATGAAAGTGTTCAAGGCCATCTCTGGATGGATATTACAGGCTGCATTCACTGTGCTCTCCAGTTTATGAAAAGCAATTGTTTAGCTGTATAGAGAGTATAGAGCAGAATTAAATTGACCTGCATGATACAGAAAGTAGCACTGAGCCCATTTAAACTAAGAGTCCTTTGAAAGAAATCTTTTTTTATTATAGATGAGTGGTGAAATTATTTCAAGGAAGTGATTATCTGTCTAATAATTTTAAATGTGCAAATGATTTCAACATATAAAATTAAGGCTGACTGAGACATGATGTACTGTGATAGGTTTAAAAATATGATAAGCAGAACGGTTACATGAATGTTTCAGGCTTTTAAAAATGTGATTTGAGAAAGCAGTGGTAATGCTGACCAAAACAATCCCAAAACATGTATTTGCTGGAATGGTGACAAAATGTGGATAGAAGAAATTTATATTTGTGTAGATTCTCTGGTCTTAAATGCATTAATATAAAAAAGCATTTTTTGTGGAAAATTAATTGTAGTTTTTTGGAAGGAAGAGGTTGGTTTTAATAAAAATGAATGTAAAGAGAGCTTCTTCTGTGAGTTATGGAATGGGGAGCAAAATGCAAGGAAACATTTGGAGCAGGTTGGCAGATCATGAAGGTCATTTAAGATCCTGTTTCTGGCCAAGAGCGGGGAGGCTGGGAGAGACTTGTCTCTGAGACCAGACAGTGGTTTCTAAACATCATCTTCCATATATAAGATCAGGGATGTCTCGGACCTGATCCTAAGAGGGAACTCGATACTGACTTCCTTGGGTTTCTGAACAGGGGTTCTCTGAAGCCTATTTCAGCTCCAAACAAGTATTTTACACACAAATCTATCTCATAAGCTTAGTTCACCCAAGGGGCTCATACTTATACTGGAAAATCTCTCCCCCCACCCCCTTCCCCAACTCTTCGGAAATATTTTAGTGTTTGTAATATCCTGAGTGAATTACCCACGCTGCGTTTGTTTTGCATTTCCACCCTGAGTGTTTGCAGAGTGGCTCTGCTCTTGCGATGGGATCACAAGCAGTAACAGGGCTGGTGATTGTTTGCAAAAAAAAAAAAAAAGTTGAACGTCTCTTTAGATAAACCAGTTGTTTCTCCAGAACAATCTGTATTAGGCAGGCGAGATCTCCACATTAGTCTGTTTGTAGAGTGAGGCGCTGCTAATGCACATTGATGAACAGCCGCAAACAATCGCCCCTCACAACAGGCGAGGGGAGAGTTTGCCGCGATCCAAAGGACACTATTCACACTTCCTCTCCAACAAAGCATCAGTCGCAGCCTTGTGTTTGGTAAATAGCCCCATTGAAGTCCTATGTTGTTTTTCATAGGAGACTTTAGAGAGCAGACAAATAGATGACTGATGAGAGAGGGCTAGTCAGAGACGCACACAAAAAATTGCTTCTCCTGTGGATAAAAGGTGTTGTCTTTATTGTGGAGAAGCGAGGAGAGGGGGGTAAGGAATGCAAAATTTCGATGGGGAGGGGGGGAAATTGTGAAGGATTGGGGGAGTTATTACAGGCAGCGAATGGAGGCCTTCCACTAAATTAGTAAGTGGGCATTGTGCGCAACACAGCGCCCTTTAACGTAATGTGGTTTAAGGAGCAAGGACAGCTGACTTTCTTTCAGCAGCTCTTTGCATTCCGAAGTAGCCATAATAACCTTTAAAAAAATAAATAAACGAGCGTCGAAAATAATTACATTTTTCTTGGCCTACGCAGTCCTGAGTGTGGAGCCCCTATCACTTGCAGGGATAAAAGAAAAGACTTCCCGGGCATTATTGTTCTTCGAGACCCACTCCAACTCAGGAGTCCTTCATGGGTATTTAATTGGGGGTAGCAATTGCTGGCACTGGGGAAAAGCCAATTCGGCGCTGGCGGGGGGCTGGCTTGTGTCTCCGGCTCGCAGATACACCGCGCTACCTTGGACCGCAAAAATAACAGTGGGCAAGTCCTCTCCCCCTTCCCTGGGCCGCACCGCAGCCCCCCAAAGCGTGGGCGTTCTAGGGCTCGAACTCCCGGCGCTCGGCGTTCCGGAGCCGCGTTCGGGGCGGGGGGAGGGGTGGGAGCCCTTTAGTGCACGCGGGCTTTCTGGGGGGAGTTTCATTCGGCGAGGGTTGGGGGGCGGGGCGGCGGCTCTGTGTTTCTGAGCCGCCGGCTTCCCGGCGTGGCCCTGAAGCCCTAGCGCCCCAGTGCAGTTTTAACTCAAACTTTATCCCCATTTTATTATTAATAAGAATCCTGGGTCGTGTTTTAAGTGCTTCTCGTGCCCTGATGGCCCCTAGGCCTCCTACTGCGTCTGGCTCGGCGGAAGGCAGAGCCTGGGCGCGGGGCTCCGCATTTGTGCGCGCAGGGGCAGCAGTCAAGGGAGGGGCCGGGCGAGAGGCGTTGTGCGCGCAGGCGGGGAGCGGGGCTCGACCCAGGAATCGCGCAGTAAGCGGGTGCCCGGGGAGCCCTTGTCCTGTCCTCCTGGCTGCCTTCTGCTCATGGGCGCTGGCCTCGGCTTGAGGGGCGTGATCTGTGCCTCCCAAACGGAGCGGGACGGACAGACAGCCTCTCCCGTGCCCACTTGGGTTCTGGACTCGCTCAAGACTTCGCGAGGAGCCGTGTCTCGTCCCGGCTCAGCGCAGCAGGGGCGGCCACGCCACACTTGGCGGGCTCCAGGGCTGAGCTGAGTTGCGGCGGCATAAACGCGTCCATGCGCCTGGGAGCGTGGCACAGCCTCCCAAGGGCGCCCCGGTAGACAGCGCCCTGCGGCGCGCCGGAGCCTGTCAGACGCGCACGTCTGTCAGGCCCGGCGTGCACTGCCCGTGCGCGCGTCTCCTTCACTTACCTGTACGGGCGTCCGTAACGTATGCATAGAAAGTCATGAATTTCTATGCTTCATAAACCCTCTTATACATCTCATATATTTCGTTGTATATATAGTATAGTATATATAGTACAGTATATACTATCATATATCATTATATATTGCACATACCAAATGTTATATATATACGTATGTGTGTGTGCGCATACTATAATATATAATTAAATATCGCACATACTATTATGTATATATGTGTATGTCTGCAAATATGAATGTCGACTGTGCATACTATAATACACAATTAAACATTGTATATACTATATTTTGTATATTGTGTATATGCGTGCATATATACATATATGCATGTGTGTAATGTATAGACTATAATATATTATTAAGCAGTGTATGTACTATTATCTATTGTGTTTATATGCATACATGTGTATGTGTGTAATGTATATACTACAGTATATAATTATCCATTGTATACACTACATGTATATATATTGTGTATCCACAAATTTGTGTATATGTGCGTGTACTATAGTATAATTATATATTAGTGGGTATACAAATGTGTGTATGTGCGTGTACTATAGTATACTATATAGTAATATAGTGTTATAGGATAGTATAGTATTTTATATATGGATGGATGGATGTGCGTGTGTCCATGCACACTTCACACCCCGGTCTAGCTCTCCCGGTCTGCCCGTGTATTCTTGGACTCGCTACGAGCGCGCGGGCACACACCTAGACGCGCATTTCACGCTGGAGGCCGGCGTTTAGCAGCTGCGCGCGCAAGGAGCACGCGGGTGGCTGCCCGCAGGCGCCCCCTCACCTTGGGCTGGGCGTGCGCGCCCGCGCAGAGGCGAGTGGGCGCCGCGAGGCTGTCAAGGGCTCCATCGGATTACGCGGGGGAGGGGGGGCAGCGCCCTCCCGCCAACCTTGAGAGCTCAGGCCGGCTCTCAGGCAGCGGCAAATCCTCCCCCCTTCCCCCTCCTAATTAAACCAGTCAATCTAATTAGCTGGACTCTTTCCCCGAGCGCGCGGGCCCGCGCAGCCTGTGGGAGCTGATCAAAGCTGTGGCGGGGCCGTGTGATGAGGCGAGCGCCGGCCCCGGCTCGCTGCGCCGCGCAGGTTTCATCTCACCCGGGTGCAGCTGCCGGGGAGCGCCGCGCCGCGCGCCGGCCTTCATTTGCTCTGTTGCCTGCTATAAAAGCCGAGCGGCGTAATTACGAAAGTTAAGAAAACATCCCTGTAATTAGCGAGGCAACTCTAAGCACAAGAAATGGAAATTAGTCACAGCATAATAAATTAGCTGGTGCATACATTACATGCAAGGAACACCCTGGGGGCCTTGTAGTCGCAGACTTTGGCTGGCCACCCTGTGTATCTCAATAAAGCCTTCATCCCTGGGTGATTATGTTCCAGCAAAAGGAGGGTTTTGTTGGGCTTTTTTTCTTTTTAAATGATTTTTATTTATTTTGAAACGGAACGACACATTTCTCTTGATTCTTTTCTAGGCAGAATGTAGATTCCTCACCTTCCTTTTTTCAGAGGGCAGGGAAGCTAAAGGCACACATGTTGACTTCATTTCTCTCCCCATTTATCCCCCCCCCCCCACCCCCACGTTTGGCTAATGATTAATTTTCAGCTTTTCAAGGTGCTTCAAGAAGCTGCATTGTGCACTTTAATTAGAATCAGTAGTTAGGGAACTATTTCAATATCCCCCCACCCCCCAGTTTTGAACTGTTTTAGCCCTCCTTTCTTTACTAGGGGGGAAAGAAGAAGAAGAAGAAGAAGCGGGGAGCAAAGCAGGAAATTGGACTGTAGCAACACATAACATTTGCATCAAAATAATACAGCAGGCAACAGAAAATCACAATCACATCACTCAGAAGGAAGGGGCAGAATACAAATTAAAGGAATAATGTAAATTTTTTGCCATTAAGCTTCAATGACCATTTGAAATGGTGCAAGGCACAAAGGTTTTGATGAGCATCATCCAGTTTGATTATTCATACTTGTGTTTCTGCTTGAATTAAAGCAGGAGTGCTAGAGCCTGTTAAAGCAAAATATTTGAATTGATAGTGAACTCTCACCTTTACTTGCATCCATTTACTTTTCAAATGAATACCAGATAAGTTAGTGCATTTTATAATCGGCCTGTTTTCCAGTGAGTGCTGTCATTACATACCAATTTCTTTTAGAAGTGCTTCCTAAGAAACATTAAATACTTACAAATAAGGATCTGTCCATCAATAGCAGCAATCCTGGAGTAAGTATTTGACTAAGGGGAGAAGATTCAGAAGGTGTTTCAGATTCCCCACTGCCACCTTTGATTGGTGCTGGGTGTTACTTTTTCTGTTCTTTACTGCCATGAAAATTCACAGGCATTGTTAAACCTTGCTCATTATTAGCAAGACAGAGTCAAGTTTACATGTGGCTCCGACGTAAATGTATTGCCTGTTTGCAAATGGATTGTCTGACTAGTGTATTCATCTGCCTGGTATACTGATCTCATCCTACCGAGTGATTCTGAGTATTGATAGCATAAACCTTTCCTTGATTCCAGAGACAGAGCCTGATCCAAAATTCCCGGAAGTCAATTTCCTTTGGAAGTTGCATGGGATATAGTCTCTACTGGCTAAGACTGTTCTTTATTAGTGCTCCCTATAAAACTGTATCAGGTAGCACATGTTACAATGTTACAATGTGCAAGTAATACACTTGCTTCTCATTTTTAATGAGATCAGGGTTTAATCAATAAGCATGACAAAAGAAAAGAAAAGATGCTTTGGAATCTGGTTCCTGCCTGACAAAATCACAAATTCAGCAGGAATCTCTCTCAGCCAAAAGGTAACCCCTCATCTCTTACCCTGGCGAGACAGTCACAGAGACTTGACTACTGGCTTTCCAGATAAAACTACAGTATTGGTGTTTATCCATGCACAAAGTCAAGCAAGGTAGTTACTGCTCAGGGGGTGCAGGTAGGGCTTTTCATGCTGTTCTTCTATGGAATACTGTTGGGTGTCAATTATTTAATGATCACTATTTTTTTTTAGTGCCAATCATCAGCAAATACAGGGTATTTGCAGTTGAGAAAGGTGGTGGTGAGGAACACTGAATTATCTGGCTTTCTCACTGCTTTGCAGATAATGGTTAATATGTAAAAAGAGCAAGAAGCAGTAAAAGAGACTCTAAGCATTAGCAGAAACCATACCAGGCAACCTTTAAGCAGGGACTGACCCTGTACTCGCTTGAAGACATCGGGAGTTTTGACATGGATGTAAGTGGGAACAAGCTGTGAACAAATTAGGTGTTCAGTCAAGCTAAAAAATGAAACAGAGGAGAGAGACCAATAAAACTTTATGAAACTAATAGGCAGATTTTAAATCAATATATACTTCTTTCTTTTACAGAAGGAAATGGGTTTGACTGTCAAATTCCTGATTTTTTGATCTAAACCTAATGGCATGTTACTGCAGGATCAGATTTTTAAAACCATAATCAGTGCTAGAAGTTTGCCTCTCTAATAGCGTGGGTGTTAAAATTCTAAAAGATGAAGCAATGTTAGTTCACAGTGTAGCCAAATCCCTAAGAAGAGTTTAAAACACAAAACGTAGAGTAGCTTAGACTTTCAGCTGTTAGGAAGAGCTGCAGAGAATATATAATAACCACTAACCAGAAGGATTTTCAACATGCATTACTGCTCAGCATGGTTTTCATCCTAAACATGTGTTTGTGAAACAGAATAGATGAGGTCTGAAAAGACCTAAATATTATGCCTTTTAATTTAACATTGGCAGGTTCAGAATAAATGAAAACATAAAATGTCATTAGCCTCTGTTCCTATAAACATCCACAGAAATGAGCCCTGAAATTTTAGCCTTCTGATGGGCTTTTTCATCTTCTAGCATTTGCTTATTTTTTGCACTTTCCCCCTCAGTTTAAAGAATGTAACAGACAAGTCAGTTTTGTTTTTGTTTCCAGATAATTTCATTTTCTGAATCTCTTGGAGTAGCACATTGATGCAGAGTTCTGGCCTACAAATGCTACAAAAATTATGTTTATTATTTAAAAGATTTACAGAATAAAAAAAAATAGCTATAAACATTTTGAGTTGCTATGGATTTTGGAAAAAAATGGTTTATAGTAAAATTTACAAAAGCCATATTTTCCCATCCATATTTAGTGAAGCCCCATTGACATCAATGAGCTTGCCCTGAACACAGTTTTCATGCTTAGGACCCTTTCATTCTGATCCAAATTTGACCAAAAAGCAGACTAGATCCTGCTGCCTTTGGTCACACATACAGTCCTGTTGTTATTCCTGTAAAAGGAGCAAGAAGAAAGTGTCTCTATCATCTTAGGAAGCTGTTTATGCAACATGAGTTTAGTCTCTGCTACCATCCTTTGACTTCAGCAGAATATTCTTACTGGATAACAAGCAGATGATGATCAGGTAGAGATATGACCTGCCAGTTGATGCACTTGCAATAGGACTTTAATGGGACTACTGGTATGTGCAAAGGAGTCCTGCTGTGAGTACAGGTTATACACTCAGGATCAGAATCCTTTTACATTTTCCTTTCTATATAAATAGCAAAGATGGAACTATTTCATCCCTTTTGGTATAGACTGGTGGTTGTCAACCTGGTTGGACTCAAGGCACCTCTTGGAAAATGCCAGGTCCCAGTTTTCACTTGTTTTTTGACTGTGGAAAAAATGTGAAGCAATCCCAGAAAGACCACAACAGGTCAGAGTATTTGGATTCCTATTTGTGATCTCTGCTTATATCTTGTGTATCATGTTTGCACACCTAACATTACGTGGCACCCTGTGGCACACTTCAAAGAATCTCAAGGCATCCCAGGGTGCCATGGCACCCTAGTTAAGAATCACTGGCATAGACTATTCCATTTTTTTTTAGATCTGGATACCTGTGTATTTTATGAAAAGCCCCTCTTGCTTCCATATACTTTCCAGGTTAAGCTCCCAATGACATCAGAGGGAGTAGAAGCAGCCCATCCATTCCTGTGTGGCAGGCAAATGTTATGCAGTTTAGAACAACTGACAAATATACATTTACTTGACAGACTGGAAATGACTGCACATGAGCTAATTTAGTTTGAGATAAATGATACATTCTAACCTTCTAGAGAAAAGTTATTTTCTTTCAAATAGAGAGAAAAAGAACCCCAAGACCATTATACATTTTAAAAAACCCTCCTACATTTAAGTAATATTAAAATATTCTACCTGGGGCCAACAAAGGCTATGATATTCACATAACTAACAATATATATTATTGCCTATGTCATATTTTTCCATAGTGCTTGTGTTTATTAAGCCAGGCTCCCATGCTTAATTTGTTGAATTGCCTTTCTTTTGAAAGTGTTTTTCACAATTTTAATCATTTAAAAGTGAGCTTTGGTTTATTTAACACATATAATTCACAAGCTCCTTTAGATTACAAGGTTATACCCATGCAAGGCTTTGCTGAGAGAGATGCCTGCAAAATTCTGATGCGCATATATATAGATGTGTAGTTCATCCTTTTTTTTCCCTGCACGAGAAAGCAAAGCAAAGTCCAGTGGCTGCTGCTTTCAGGAGCAGTTCCTCCAGGAATGCAATGTTTTTCTCCATCAGCTTTTATTAGAGATGTTTAATATGTCATGCTCCTGCATTTAAATTTTTAGGGAAAATATAGCCTATAAAAATAGCATTTTATATTTTTCCAACCTCTTTTACCAAGTGCTGGAACAATGATTAATTAAATGAGGCAATATTGCACTTCTATAAATCAGGTAAGTGCTGCTATGAACATTTTACAGATGGAGAACTTAAGAAACAGATAGATTGAGATGTTATTTTTTTCAAAGGCTGCCTCTGATTTTGGGTGCTACATTTCTTAGACAAACCTGGAGACTAATTTAAGAAGGATGCTGAGCACCTGACACTTCCATAATATTTTGGTCTTCCTTGCTCACTTTTTGTTGCAAAAGAAATAAATAGTTTCTAGTCCTTTCCTCTAATGCTACATGGAAGCATTGTTTCCCCTGAAGACCTGTTAAAAGTTGTGGTCATCCCTGTCCTGCCTGAGGGTGAAGGCAAGGAGTGGGAGGCAGGAAAGACTC
This sequence comes from Crocodylus porosus, assembly GCF_001723895.1. Taxonomy (NCBI): domain Eukaryota; kingdom Metazoa; phylum Chordata; order Crocodylia; family Crocodylidae; genus Crocodylus; species Crocodylus porosus. The sequence continues at coordinate 3,725,800 of NW_017728931.1, forward strand.
ATAAGCTTGTATTAGTAATAGTTTATATGGCAAGTGTGACATCACCCCAGTGAATTGCCACTTTATTTTTTAACACAACCAATTAGTAACATTGAACAGCCATGCATGAAAGACAGAGAAAATACTCTTTGTGTGGACCATGAATCTTTCTTTTTATTGAGGGAGCTGGATAAAATACAAATGGCAGTACCCATGAGAGAGATGTGACAAAGTTCATCCCTGGATTGGGATGAAAAACAATTTAATTACGATGCTTGGAGCAGTCTTTTGGTACTGAGCCATAGAGGATTTTTAAAAATGTTATAGAGTATTTTGAATTGCTCCATGACTGTTGCTTGTCCTGGCAACTAGTTGCATAGGTAGCAACTGGAACCCAACAGGGAATTAATTCTACAAGTAGTTTAAATTGTGTGTGGGATAGGACAGACTGCTTTCCCTGCCACAAATTACCATGGTGTCAGTTTATTTTGACTCCAGGTGTAAAGTAAAAGATGGCCCTTTCCCCTGATCCTGCCCATGCTTACCTCTGCAATTTGATTTTAAGCAGGGAGTAATCCCACTGAGTTTAATGAGACCATTTGCAACCTTACAGTCCAGCCTGTGTGTAAGTGTTTTGTGGAACTGGGAATTGCCCAGGTCCAGAGATGTATCAATATGCAAGGTTGAGGATTGACTTTTAGGAAGGAAATGCAGAACCAGGCCCTTGAATTGCCTGGAGGTGGCAAGAAAAGTCAGGTAATAGTGGACTGTGTGGTCTTTCTCCTCAAAGCAGCTGTTCTGCACTTGGCCCTGCTCCAAATGTGCTGTTGTCACCACTTAGTGGCTTTTTGGTGGCCTCTGCTAAATGATTTGTTGCCATTTGTCCCATGCTTCCCGGCCATATCACAAAATGGTTCTGAGAAGGGGCAGTGACTTGGCAGTCTCAGCAGAGAAAATAAGGAACAGAGCAGTCTGACCTATTCTCTCACCCAAATAATGGCTCCCTCCTGGTGAGGAAGTTCGGAGGAGAGACTAAGGTTCCCATTCTCTGTAGGTAAATTTTTACTCTCCAGGATTCAGTCTGGCCCCTTTCCCCAGTGTTAGAGACAACAAGGCTACACTACACTGCAGAGTTCTGCCAGCATTGCTGCATTGGCTTGGAGTGTGAAGAGATCATATCTTAAATTGACACTGCTAGGGCAGCAAAGTCCGTGACATGGCTGCAGCTATGCTGACCGTGGCTCTCATTCTACCTTAGGGCAGCAGTTCCCAGTCTGTGGTATGCATACCGCCACCAGCACGTAGACAACCTGTCAGTGGTATGTGTTAACAGATTTATTATAATTACTTTATATGACAAAAAGTTGCTGGTAGTACTTAAGGTTGTACTGTTTTAAATTGGTGGTGCCGAGTCAGGCAGAGTCTGGGAACTGCTGCCTTAAGGCATTCCAGGAAGTGCTGTAACTAGATGGGGCAAAAAACCCTCTTTGATTGGCATTTGACATGTCTCCAGTAGGGGTTGCTGCAAATACAGCCATGCCAGCATAAGTATAGGAGGAAAAGGGTCATAATGTAGACAGGCCCCAAACAAGTAAAAAGATCTAGGAAAGCTGTTGCCCAGCTGAAAATTCACTGACTACCTAAGGAAAACTCAAAAGGTTAAACTGACCCCTCTCACAGGAAGGGGTAGGGGAAGAAAACCTCAGAAACTACCTTCACAGAGTCCCCGTAAGCCTTTCCATCTTTAGATTGCCAGCGCAGAACAAACAGAGCTTTCATCCCTTGAGGTCCATGAAGACCCTCAGAAGGTGAGGACTGTTCAGTACTATTTCTGTGCATGTTATCATCAGCCCTAAGCCCCACCTCCCATCTCTAGAAACATGCAACACCTGGAACTCAAGGGGGCTGAACTCTCCAGGTTAGGCTGGGGTCACACAAGTGTCTTCCATGGAACCCAGCTGCCCAGTGGAAAACAGAACTTCAAGGCCCTCAAGGGAAGGGAAGTGAACAGCATAAACGTGACACCTTGAGTACAGTGTATGCTTCTTATTAACCATATGGTTTTTGAGCCTTTCAAGTTCACTCCTGTCAAATGTTGGTGCTTTCCTTTGCACAATGAGAGCTCAAAAATTCTTTTGTTGCATGAAACCTGAGGTTCTGTTTTATTTGTGTGCCACCAGCAGCTGCAGCTTTAGGAAAACAACAGTTATCTAGAGGATCATGAAACGACCATGGGAGACAGTAGTGCTGCACATTCTGTTCTGTACACAACTTCAGGCATTTTCATCAGGAACTGTCCTCACACCCTGTTAGGATCTAATCAAATCTGTAGAATTCATTGGTTTGACAGGGAGGGGTTTTCCCCCACAAGAGCCGTGTCTATATAAGATGCTGATTGTGCAGTAACCTGATACTACGGCATGGTAGTGTTGCGTGGCAAAAACTGTGATGCAACGCTGCTGCGCAGCAGTATTAGGCTACTGTGCAGTAGCATCACAAAAAGAAGTTTGATGGCACTAGTGTGCAGTAACTAGGATTACTGTGCAGTCATTTGGTACGTGTTTATACAAATACTAAATGACTGTGCAGTAATAACTGTGCAGTCAGTGTTTTGTGTCGACGTGGCCAAGGAGTAGTTTTCCCAGCACACTTTTTTTTTTGGCACGGCATGACTTACAGATCCACTTTTTGGGATGTTTGGCTACCTTTTCTTGGTCCTTCAATGATTGCTTTTTACATGTTATTTCAGGTGTCTTGCTGAAGCCTAAGGAGTTCTCTCTTTCAGACTCTCTCTCTGCAATTGTTTAATCCAGGCCATGGAGTTCCGGTTGTACTATTCAGAGTTTCTCTCTGTAAGATGCAGGATGTTTGTCTGACATCTTCCAATGCAATGGTACAGGAGAAAACGTTTTCAGTTCTCTCTCAGACTTAACCTTACTTAAAATGTATGTATGGGATCCCTGGCACTTACACACACAAGAAGCACAAAAGGCCCATGTCCACACATGAATAGGTAATAAAAAAAAAAAAAAGGCATGTATTCGTGGACACACACAAAGCACATACACAAATGCAGGAAGAGGTACAAACACTCAGACACACATGCATGCCTCTGTATACTGACTCATCGACACACACATACGCGCAAAATTGATTAAAGCCCTTAGAAGGATTAGTTGTCATGTACATTTGCATGTATCAGATTTTCCTTTCTAGGTTTTCTTCTGCTTCTTCCTTTCCCGGCCCTCTAATGCACTATTCTGTTTTCAGGCCTTTGTACACTTCACTTTCTCCTTATCTTTTAGAAACAAAGTCCTCTGAATTGCCTAGTTGTTTTTTTGTCTTCATTACAAATTTATGATGATGTAGGGAGTTTGAAGTGAGAAAGCTGAGCACATTTCTGCCACAAACCATTGCTTTCAGAGATCATTCCACTTGACTGGCTAAGGAGAAAACTGCTCTGATAGAAACTATTTTATAATAGTTGGAAACTTCATAACAATGCAGTACCAGCTGAGCTGATTTATTCTAATATGCCAGTGTGGGGAATTGTTATTCACCAAAGCAGAAAATGGAGCTGGCTTTTCAAAAGTGTATAAAATCAAGCAGCTCTGAAGTCACCAACCGATTATTTGGGTAATCTTTTGGTGGCCAAGCAATCAACTTTCATTAACAGCAGTGCTGTTCTACAAAGCAAATACCACACGCCCCCAAAATGAAGCCACCTCTCTTGGAATGTTACTTGAAGGCTGCTTATTTTTCATTCTGATGAGGATGGTTAAATTGTATTACGATCCACTGACAGGATATTCTGCACAGATGGCACAGCTTTCCAATATGGATGTGACAATGTATTCTATGCATACATTTGTGTACAGCTAGCAACCTTCCCTTTTCTGAGACAAGCATTTAACTGATCACCTTGATTTGCCCACAGCCAATTTACTGTTAGCTACCTGGTCTTTATGATGTGTATTGTATGTTCATGTGTGCGTGCTCTCAGAAAGAGACCCTTTTGTTTAACATTCAAGCTTAAGGCTTTTCCAAACTTTTTCTCTGTAGAAGAAATGCCATAAAACTTTTTATGTTTGTCTCTGTAGGGCCATTATATAATTAAAGCGGTTATGTCAGAAGAAAACCCTTACTCAATTATTTTCTCCTCTTCTGAACAGATTATCTTTTTAATTTGCAAAGAAAGGTTTTTGAGTGAAGTAAAGTGAAGTAGAGTGCCAGCTGCCAAGAGTTGAACTGTGCACATTTGAAAAAAATTAATTACCTTAAGTTGGGTTTAAATTTCACTTATGGAAAAAAAGCATAATGGAAGGTTGCACAAATATAGACTGAGGCATACTAATAGTCTGTAGTATGCTTTCTGAAATGACTTACACATGAAGCACCTTCCTAGTTATCTATCTATCTCCTCATAATACCACTGATATGGAGACATAGTCAGGTCAACTTGCATCCTCTTGTCAAAGGCATTACTTTGAGGTGACCCCGTGGGGCTGATCTGTCCTGCGTGGTTGGTTTCCATGTTGGAATAAATATATTAGGCCACTTAGATGCTACAAGGAAACCATAGCAGCTTTGCATTTTTTAATTTATAAAGAATCGTCTATCTGTGACATTAAGGGAGGTCCCAGTGTTACCCATTCAGGTCCAAATGCACCACTGCACAGTGGTGGGAGTTAGTTTTGGATGTAGTCAATGAAATTCAGCTATGCTACCTCCTAAGCCTGGAGTTGCCTGAAATCCTGAGGAGCCTGTACTGTCAAAGTTCCTCAGACACCTCAAGTTCTGCTTGTGGGCACACCCAGAAGCACCTCAGTCTAGATAGCATAGAGTAACTTATTGCCTGTCTCCTCCCTAAGTCCTATCAGCATCCACAAAGTAGGTTTTCTTTTGCCTGTGTCTCATGAGGGGCTTGACTTTGCAGGTGTGCTCTGAGAAGACCTACCATATACTTACTGGCTCGTGTTCTGTGGAAAATGTAGCAGCAGCTGCCATTTTCTTTTAAAACAAAGTTAGAGGGGGAAGAAACAAAGGTAGCCATGGCATTCCTGCTTTATCCAGTTGCTTAGTGGTTAGAATACTCAGCCAGGAAGTGGGAGACTTTTCAGTTCCATCTTCAGTTTGTGCAGATTCAAACCCATGTTTCCAACCTTCATCAGCTGTCTGTTATTCCAGATGGTACTACTTTTGGCCTTTCCTCTTTGAAGAGGTTCCAATTTGCATGATGTAGTTAGATTCATTGTACCGAAGCGCAACTGAGATAAGAAGATAGCAAAAATTTCCTGCCTAGTGGATGGGCACTCAGCTGGGAGAAAATGTCTTGGGACCCAGTTCCAGTTGCAAGGACTGTTTCATTCAGTGGCTGTTTAATGCAAAATACCTAAGCAGTAATAGGAAGGTGGAATAGCGATATAGGTCTCCCACTCCTAGCCAAGTGCTCTAACCTCTAAACTACAGAGTCAGGCATGCATGCTGTCCTACTGAATAGTCAGTACTTTTATACCACAAGGACTGTTTCAGTAGGAGGCAGTGGGCACATCTACACAAGATGTAATGTCCAGTAGACTATCCTACAGCACATTAGTGTATCACAGAAAAAACTGTGCTAATGTGCAATAGAAATAGTCTACTGCACATTACACATCACAAAAAAAAAAAAAAAAAAAAAACCTGTTCACCTTTGCTACTGTGCATTAGCAGAGGCTAAATGCACCTTCATGTAGCAGCCCATATTAGGAGGTACAAAACTTAATGCTCAGTAGCAAAGATGCACCCAGTGAGACCCAAACCCACCATGCCCACAGGGTAGTCATCAAGAAGGTGGGACATGTGGGATTAAATCCCTTGTGTCAGAAGAGGGAATTAAACCCAAGCCTCTCTCATCCTGGATGAGTTTCCTAACCGTTCAAGTACCGTATAGAAGGTGAGGCAGAGGGCTCCCTTCATTCTTCTCTGTCTGTGCTTTAAAAAAAGGCTCCACCCATTACCCTTGAGGAGAGGCTTCAGGGCTCTGGAGCCCAAGGAAGGGAAGTTGGGAGCCATTCTGAGGCATCTCACTCTCCCTGTGCATCTCCTTTTCAACACCAGCATGCCTAACTCAGAGTGGTGGGGGCACTGCTATGAGGGAAGTAACAACATCCTTTTGTGGATATGGGGCCCTGGAGGTAAATGTACCAGAAGGCTTTGAAACTGAAGGGCCTGATCCAGCTTCCACAGAAGTCAATGGAAAGACTCCCAGTGCTGTCAGTGGGTTTTGGATCAGGTTGTCTGAACAGCTGAAGGCACAGGCCTCTATCAGGCTTTAATGGGTCCAAGAGATGGTCTTCTGGCTCTCTGCAATCCTCTCTGTGCAGGGAGGTGCTAAAGCAGAGAAGTGGTCCTGGAGTGACCCATCAGGTTCCCCATCAGGTCTCTCCGCTCTTTCCCTGTGTTTGTCTAGGTCACACAAGCATATCTTTACACAGTTGTAAGACTGTTTGCTTCGCTGATCGATAATCCCTTGTTGAAAAGCTCACTGATTGTGCTACTGTCTAATAGGCAGGATGGGCCAGTGGGCCCAAGGCAATTGGAGTTTCTCAGCTTGTTATCACTTTTCTGGACTGCTACTGCTGTCTGGGAGCAGAGAGAAGACACCAGAGGGAAAGTAGGAGGGGAGCTAGGACTGATGCGTCTGCAAAACAGCTTCTTCACTACTCCCACCACACTGAACTGCCCCTGCAGGGCCTGATTCTGCTAGACTGGCAGTGTGCTAGATTGGCATTCATTGTGGGAGGTAGTTAGCTGAAGACAAGCAGAAGGCAGGGTAGATCTGCACCTTATAGATTATAGATTAACTAAATCAGAGATGCAGAAAATTCCTAAGCAGTGACTTAGATAATTGAGTTCGACTGAAAATCAGGACCAGATCCTGAAAGCTCCAAGGGGTTTCCAAAGACATCCTAGCAAAGAGTTAACTTTCTTAAACAGACAAACAAACAAACAAACAAACAAACAAACAAAAATGTTCTTGAGAGGGGCTGCAAGCAGTCCCCAGACCCCAATTAACTCGGGTTGTCTCTTAAATAAGGCTGCTTCATCACTTGCCACCTTCACATTCCTGATCAGCAGCCTACAACCCAAGGCACTTCACTGCAATAGAAACACTGGGCCAGATGGCCTCTGACTCTTCGTTATCGATACAATCTAGCACAGGGAGTATTGGTAGGTAAGGCTCAGAAACATGAAATGTTGTCAGGCCACCTCTTCCCTCCAACAGCATTAAACTTTAACTTCTCTTATCAGCTGCTGGCACAGAGGGAACAGACGGGAGTCATAAAGGTACTGACGCTGACTAAAAAGATGCCTAGGAGTTATTAAAAAAGTGGGAAAGTTTTAAGAATAGCAGTTTAACTGATAGTGAGAGAAGTGACATATGTTATGAATTACCCAGAAATTAGAAGCATCTGTCCAGGTTTGTTTTGGAAAGTATACAATAACAAGGCTAGAAAAATAAGTGCTACCTATGTTTATATAGGGAAAAAAGATCACATAATAAATAGCAGTAAGTCAATAGATGGCTGTAATATAAAATACTATGTGCACCTACAAATATGCTCCTGCACAAACCAAGGGATACAAATTTTGTATGCTTGTATCTCTTATCCCAAAGACTGTAATGATAAACACACAGATTCACTCTCTAAATATAGCTCTCTCTGAAGAATAGCAACTCTACAGGTAACTAGCCAACAGAAAGCTGTACAACAATGGAGAAGGACAAGAGAAGCACTGATGTCAGGGTCAGCTAGGCAAGGTCATTGCTATTATGAAAAGTGCATGGGATTGATTAACATCTGCTCAGAACATGCACTGCTGCTTAAGTTAGCATTGGAAATATGTATATTTTATTTTTTATTTTAATCTTAGCATTTTATGTTTAATCTTGTTGAGATTCATACGCTAGAAAGTACAAGCTAGTCAGTTAATCTATTTTGAAAGAGTGAAGGCCTGACCCTGGACCCTGGTTCCAGGGAATCTAAGTATTCAAAAAGCTTTGTACCCAAGACAACCCCTGTATTTTGCTAACGTGCACCAGGTAAGCTTTCTGAGAGTACAGACTTGGATACAAGCTAGTACCTTTAAAGAATTACGGCTGTGTGCGCTTAGACTGAACTCAGAGTGAAACTCCTTTTACAATCAAGTAGAATGAAAGCTCCTTAGTGCTGTCATGCACAAGTCTGCATTCAATTTCCATCTCCATCTTGACTTCCCTCTTTGGGGCTGACTCAGGCAAAACTCCTGTTTCCTGAGCAATGACTTCAGGGCTTAACAAGCCAGAGATCGAATCCAGTCATTGGATCCATGCAAGCTGACCTCTGATCTTATACAACAATGGTCAACAATGTTGTCCAGCAGCAGGCTGGAACGACCCAGTTTCCATCTGAGGTGGGCTGGCACTAGGATCCACCTGCTTCTGCTGCTTCTCCCTGTGGCACAGTGTGGGCAGAACTCCCCTTTCACAAAAGCCCCTGGTGCCCATAGGCTTGCCACCCCCTTCTCTAAGGTACTTAGGTGCCTAACTCCTACTGGAATCAATCACAGATTTCATAGACATTAGGGCTGGAAGGGACCTCAGAAGATCATTGAGGCCAGCCCCTGCCCGAGGGGCAGGAAGTCAGCTGGGGTCATAGGATCCCAGCAAGATAACCATCCAATTTGCTCTTGAGGTGTTCAATGTAGGTGCTTGAACCACCTCCGATGGCAGGCTGTTCCAGACCTTGGGGGCTCGGACAGTAAAGAAATTCTTCCTTATGTC
>NW_017728931.1:3735084-3743298 GCF_001723895.1 Crocodylus porosus
AACACCATCAGGTTCTCGCCCGCCTATTTCCTGAGCCTGTCCAGGTCAGCCCGGATCACCCTCCTATCTTCTGGTGTGGATGCGATGCTTTTCCCCAAAGTTTAGTGTCATCGGCAAACTTGGCCAGTCCGCTTCTGACTCCAATGTCCACATCATTAATGAAGATGTTGAACAATATAGGTTCAAGGACAGAGCCTTGGGGGACCCCACTGGTCACAGGACATCATGATGAGTGACTTCTATCAATTACTACCCTCTGGGTCTGACCACAGAGCCAATTTCCCAGCCAGTGGATCATGGTGGACCCAAGACCACAACTGGCCAGTTTCGCCAAGAGGTGATCATGGGATACCAGATTGAAGGCTTTTTTGAAGTCAAGATATATGACATCAATCTCCTCTCCCTTGTCCAGGTGATAGGTCACTTGGTTGTAGAAGGAAATGAGATTGGTCAAGCAAGACCTACCCGCAACAAACCCGTGCTCCTATCCCTTTGGATGTTGGTGTCGGCCAGTCCATTAAGGATGGCCTCTTTAATAAAAACTTTTCTAAGACCTTTCCCGGGATAGAAGTCAGGCTGATGGGCCTATAGTTAGCTGGATCCACTTTCCTCCCTTTCTTCAAGTGCCATTGAGGATTTGAACCTTTGTGCTTCACTTGTGAGACTAAATACATTGTAGACTGTAAGGTGCTCAGATACTATGGTAAAGGCAGCCACCTAAGTACCTCAGATAGACAGATGGTGCTGAGGGGAAAAAATTAACTCCTTTACATGCAATTCTGCAGATAACAACTTATTTTTCATCTCTCATGACATACATTGCCTGAACAGTACCTTCAAATCAGTGGTCCCATTTCTTCCCTCAATCATTTCAAATCACGGTTATTATGGACTTGTACATTATTTTATGTAAGCAGTTTGGGGAAGAAAATGTTCCCAAGCCCATATAATTTCTCTGTCTTTCATTATTATGAGGAGAAATACAAAGACAATTTTTAAAAGGAGCCTTGAGTACCTTGCTTATGTTGCTACCTAAAAAGCTGAGAACTGCTGTCATCAAGAGATGAGAGGGGGATGATGTGTGTTGAGGGGGGAGTTGGACTGAGAGATGTCAACAAAAAATCCTGGAAACGTTGTATGTAGGGTTTTGTTCAGGGGAGGTTTTCCATAATACATTTTGACGGTTTTGAAATTGGTCCTATGTAGGCCAACAATGAGGGATCGTGGAGCTTACATAGCAGAAAATCCATACTCTCCAGACACCTGCTTACCACAGAAGAATCACAAGATATTGACCTTCAATTCAGCTTGCGGTATGAGCTGATTCGGGGAGATAAGGAGAACTAATCTGTCAGTCTTCCCAGGCTCTTCTTTATTGACTAACTGACACTTGGTTATTTCAGCTTCAGCTCCACTGTGGTAACACTGAAAAATATGATTCATACACCTATCGGGTGTTTATTGCAACTTAGATGGAAGCTCTTCTATTAAAGAAACTGCCTGAACAAAGCCCCGTTTGGGGTTAAAACAGACCTGTTATATAAGCCAAAGCTTCTGCTGGTTACTTGACACAGCCACAAAGTTAAACTTTTGATTGTAGGTTGCTTGCTTATAAATTTCACTCGAGCCACATGACTGGGTTTTTTTTTTTTAAATAATCTCAGTATCCTTAGAGTTCACACACTGCACAGAGACCAAAAAGAAAGAAAAACTGAGCCAGCAGCAATTTCATGAGCAAAATGAAAGCTCAACACTACATCATAAATCAAGTTCTTAACTGAGACCCCGACTTAATTGTGGGTTTCAAATTTGATTTTCTAAGGAATAAAATAAAAGCTATCTAACAACTGGATCTTTTATAGAACCCCCCAAAGGAAATTTATTGCTGTTGCAGTAAATATCTTTTAGTTACTCATTACAACACCTCAAATGGATGCCATGTTGCAAAGAGATGTTTTACAAACAATTATTTGAACACCAATTCACCCAGACACTAAAAGCAATTATTTCATAGTTTTTGTTACTCCATTTTCCCCAGAGTACTTTGTGCAGTTGAAGTTGGTTTATGCGATAAATGGACAAGGTTCAAAAATGTGACTCCTCTGAACTTTTTAACCTCATACGAAAGGAAAGAATTCTAAGAGCAACGGATAAAATTCAATTAACTGAGATGACAGAAAATAATCTACTGAGCGAATACATCAGGCAATTGGAAGCTTTCATACCTTTCAAAAAGGAAATAACCTATTTCTTTCCTTGTTATCTAATGACACAGGAGTTTATTTCTCTAGAAGCAGTTACAAATCTACCTAATGGGGCCTAAATGCTGTTGCCAAGCAATTAGGGTTTTTATTGTGTGGCTAATTCCTTCATTTCCTCAGTTGGTAATTGTGACTACAAAACACAGTACTTGCAAGCTGTCTCTCTCATCTAAGAGCACAAACATACACATACACACACCTATGTGCATAAACTCATTAAAATATATCATATTTATAATAGAGGTTATTTGAGAATAGAGAAGCTGTCTCTCTCTCTAATGAGTCAAAATAATTCTACTGTCCAGTAACCATATTTGTATTGTTAAATATGTAGCTTGAACATATTCCACCAGCCTCTTAGTAGGTATAATCAGCATAACCAAGCATTCCCCTATTTACATCAGCTAAATATTTAGCTTGTTGTTCATACATTATTCATTATCTATACACTCTCTTGTGTGTTCATGTATGTCATTTTGTATATTGAATTAAGCTGGTCCAGTCCACAATGGATTCAGTGAAAAGATTCTCACTTATTTCCCTGGAGTTGGATCAGGTTCTTTATGACAGGTACAAACGTGACATAGTAAGAAAAGGCCTCTCAATAAGTGTAGGTAATGAAGAAACTGCACCCAGCTGTATGAAGTATTTAATTGGCTTATATTTCAGTGACAGTGGACACTGTAAACCCTCAGAATGAAGGACCAGTGCTTTGTACATTCCACCCCAAGAAAAACAAGGTAATAATACTGCTGTGGCATATTGTAGTTTGGGCATATTCTTTTTTATTTCACCATACTCAGTTATTTAAAAAGCATGTAGACTCCTGGATGCATTTTGAGATTCTTATTGGCATCGATTCCTGTCTCCTCGAATACTTATATAGTATTCATCTCTCCGTTTATTTCCCTTTATGGGCTGGGGCTGTAGGAGGTCTCTGATGTGACAAAACTCAGTATGTGCAAGAGGTTTCTGGAATCTTTGCATATGGTATAGCTAGACTCCATATCCACTACAACTAAACCAGCACTAAGGCTGGAGGTGAGAGCAGATTAAGGTAAATCCAGGGCCAAATTTACCATCAGGCAGATCCAGTAAATTCAAACCCTGAAATAGGGGGCTTGGAAAGGTAATGACCCTTACTCCAGCCCTGGCCAGGGAGGGATATACTGGAATTGGCAAAATCTGGGTTTTATTCTTAGATCTGTTACCAAATTCCCATGTCACATAGTAAGCCCCTTGTGCTAAGTAGGTACTGAATATCTTTCTTTTCTTAATTTCTCTGTCTGTTAGTTTTCTCACCTGTAAGTAGGAATCATAATAAACCTCCCTGGGCTGTTGTAAGGATAAATCCAAAAAATATTAATGAAGTACTTAAATGCTGTGGTTATAATTGCCCTAGTAAGGCCTATGAAAAAAAAGTATCACTCTATTGCTCTTCCACAAACATAATTTACCTGTGACAAACTGCAGAGCCAGGGAATAGATACATTTATTGCTGACCCTACCCTTCATCTCCTAATCTATCTCCTCAGGAGTCTGATGAAGCTACAAAATTCAGACGAGGATCTGGCTTTCTTATCAAGAGGCATTGCTAGGTGGCATGTTTCTGACATATGGGTTGGCTCCAATTTACAGCAGACTAGTTCATTGGCTTACTCTAGTCCTCTTGGTTGAAATGCAATGATACTAGTTAAAATATTATCAATCAATAGCATATTTTTGAATAGACATAGTGGATTTAGAAAATAATGAAAGGGGGTATTATATATTGAAACAATGCTAGTGCACACTAGTTGAGGACCTAGAATCAACTTGCTTAATTTGCAATTTGTACAAAATCATAACATTTACAAAAATTCACAAAAAGTCTCCATGCCATAAACAAAATACCACACTTTAGTCTATGTGTTTGTGTGAAAGCTGTTGTTTTGGGGGGACCAGAGGCATGAGGCTGGATGCCGACTAGCTGCATGTCCCGAGATGTGTTGTTCCTTACATATCTAATTACACTGACTGATGGAAACAATTTGACTGGCTGACAAGGCTCCCAACCTGTGTAATTGTACAACCAGACCTGCATTGGCTTCAGCTCATTAATCAAAACATCATCATAATCATTTTGGTAAAATAACCATTTTATATGCACAATGATACACTTCAGGGTGTGTGATCAGTGTCACAGGCACACTTTTCAGGTGCCTGTAACACTTGAACTTTGATCCTGCTCCTCACCATTCATCTCAGGCGTACATTTATGACATTACAGCTTCACACTCTCTGCCAAATCCTGATCACCTAACTCACAGGAATAGTTCCATTGGCTTCAGCTGGACTACTCATTTGAGCAGTGAGCAGAATTTATTCCTGGTCATATATTACAAGTTAAATATTACACAAACAATTGCCAGGCACAGCTCTGCTTGTGGACTGAGAACAGTGTTTAGACCCTAGTGTATTAAACAAAACGTTACATTTACTATTTCATAAACCTTTTTTGCTTGCAACATGGATAAACTGAAACAAGAGCAATTTTTTCCTAACACAACCAACCTGGTGTGAGACCTTTTTACAACGGGGAATTAAGAAATTATTTCCCAAAGTGTGCTTAATTGTAGCACAGATGTCTGCTGGTTTGTTTTTTAATTAAAGCCCTGAAAGAGATGTTGATCAGTTGCTATGCTTTTTTAAATGGTTTCACTTTGATAATAAAGTACTATGATTATACTATATGCAGCAAATACTGGATGAAACAGTCATTCATGAAGATCTGTATACCGGAATGGATCTAAATAACAACAAATTATTCATATTTGGAAATACAAAAGCACAGATGATATAGTGAAGAATGTGCATAGTTTCAGAAGCATTAAGGCATTTCTATAGAAAGGCAGCCTTGGGCAGAGCTGAGTGAGTCATGCTGCAGTGACCATGAACATAAAACAGAAGTGAATATAAAAATATTAAATACGAAAGGGTGGGGGGAACTCCCATTTTTCTTTCCTTCTTAATATGGTCTGAATTAAATTCAATAGGTAGAGCAATTGTCTATGAAATATCTACTCTTCTAATAGGTTTCTACTGCTCTGAACCAGCAGTTCTCAGCCTTTTTAGACTCAAGGCACCCCTCAAAAAACGCCAGCTCTTAGCTTTCACTTGTTCCTTAATTACAGAAAAATAGTAGAAGATTTCTGCTGGTGCAAAGAACTCAGAAATACCACAACAGGTCAGAATGTTTTTGAAACTATGGATTTCTATTTGAAATCTCTGGGTTTATCTTATGAATCATGTGCAGGTGTTGCACACCTAACAATGCTGTATTGTGCAGCACCCCATGGTGCACTTTATATTGCTGACATTGCTGCATCATGCTGTTTGAGAATTACTGTAGAGGAACATGCATGTATTTCTGCATGCACATGCACACATGCATGTGTGCATATACATACACATGAACAAATAAGAAATGATTATGTTAAAGTGATATACACATTTGTGCAAGATGGAGTATATACCAGCGCTGTAAAGGCTAAGAAGAACAGCTTTCTTTTTAGGGTTTTCCTGAAAATACAGATCCAAGGACCAAAGGAGGAGACAGCTAGAAGAAAGGATGTTGTCTTGCAATAGTAGTTTCTGGTCTGAGAAGCACAGAGATTATTAGTTTGTTCTCTCACCTAAGACCAGAGCCTTGTGAGGCAGGTAGGACAGGGCCTGACTCTTTCTTTACCCAACTTGTAGGATTGTGGAAAGTACTAATCCATGCTCACTGGAATGTGTAGGTCATCAGAGAGCAGCAAGCTGGGAAGAAGTCAGGATATAAATTGTCCCTTTCCCCATGTACTAGAGGGCCGGATCCAGACATTCAGGCACGTGGAGTTTGCAGTGCCACAAATTACCCAGTCACTTTGTGGCACCACAAACTATACCCCCAGCATGTTAAAACACGCCCTGCACTGCCAATTTGCAGCATGGAGGCAAAATTTGCTATGGGGAGATCCCACCAAAAAACATGGTGTAGTGCACACCACAGGAGCATGTGCCAGCAGGCATGGAGGCTCAGTGCTCCAGGGAGATGCTCTGGCTACTAGCTAGACCATCTTCCCTCCTTTAGTGCCACCCGGGGCTCCTTTCACATGCTGGGAGCCAGGAGAAACAGGGAAAGAGCAGTTTGCCTGACGTGGGGCATTTTTTCTTGCACCAAACCACACATGCAGGGGCCTGCACAGTGGCAAAGAGTGGTGTGTGGGGATGCGCCCAAGGACTCTATGTACAGCAATTATAATTTATCCCAGGGACAAGGAAGTGTTATTTGCTGTAAACCTCAGGTCCTAGTTTTCATGTGGGGAGGGGGATCTGCAGTAAGAACAATTGGAGCTGTTTTCTCTATTTAAAGTTTTTTTTTTGGGGGGGGGGGGGGATTGGACTTGGCTGTATTCTCAACAAGATCTCAGTCTACTCTGGGTGTATACAGTAGATCCTCTATTGATGCAAAGTACTTAATGAGGTAATATGCAAAGTATTTGATAAGATCATATGCAGATAGCTTGTATGCCACCCTAAGCTTAAATTTATGGTTCACATAGCCTGTTCCGTGCAGTGGACAGGATAGGGCATGGGGCTTTGCAAACTTTAGTAGCTCTGGTTGGGGTAAGTGTTTGAGAGTGTTGGGGAAATCTGAATGATAATTTGTGGCTATGCAGCTGGATGCCTAAAGGAGGCTATTCTACTGCAGGGGACTAAAATGATGTGGGGGAAGGGATTCTGGCAGCTCCTGAAGGGGTAAAAGGCTTATTCTGGCAGAAACCTGGTACGACCTGTAGGAACAGTGAAGATGCCTGGAGTGGGAATTGGGCTCTTCACTTGAGGGGAGGGAAGCTGCTCTTACTCCTCCTCCTTTCTTATACCTGATCCTCTATGGGGAGCAATAATTAGAGGCAACAGGCAGCGTGCTCACTAGGCATTACAGCAACCCCTAATGGCCACAAGACAGAACTGCAGCCAAACCCCTTTTACCTGGCATTCAAACTGAGTTGCAGGAATGCCTGACAGAGCTGCCAAATATATTAGGGCCAGAGGAGAAGTGTGGGGAGAGGGGAGGATAGGGGATGTGTGAAGCAAAGAAATTCCTGAGTGGCCAGCATTCTCCACCCTACTGTCTTGTCTTTACGACTCCACAGGCAGGACCTGCCAGGAATAGTAGGCTACTTTTCTCCCACAGAGAGTTCAGTAAAATCTTTCTCCCTAGAGATAACTGAAATCATTTCCAATGTAAACATTTCCTTTTGGACACAGGTTTTAGTCAGACTCCTTTTTTTCCCCCACAAGGAAAATGATTTAAAATTAAAATTCATTTAAAAAAGAACTAGAGCATTCAGTGCTTCACCTAGCAGTTGTAGCATTTGGGGGTTTTTTAAAGCCGTTTTCAAACTCTTGTAACTTAAAAATTAATAACATAAAAATATGGCTTTCAGGAAGAAAACAAAGACTTTTGCTTTTCAATATATATATTTAAAAAATGGGTACTTCCTCCATCATTTTGCACTTTCTGCAAGAAAACTGAAAAATGTTTCATAGTTTCTAGGGTCAAAAGGGACCTGAGCAGATCATTGAGTCCGACCCCCTGCCAGGGTAGGAAAGAGTCCCAGGGTCAAATGACCCCAGCAAGGTGTACATCCAGCCTCCTCTTAAAGACCCCCAGGGTAGGAGCCAGGACCACTTCTCTTGGAAGCTGGTTCCAGCTCCTAGCTGCCCTGACTGTGAAGTAGCACATCCTGATGTCTAGTCTGAATCTACCTTCTGCCAACTTGTGACCGTTATTTCTAGTCACTCCTGGTAGCGCTCTGGGGAACAGGGACTCCCCCAATGCCTGCTGGTCCCCTCTGACTAGTTTGTAACAAGCCACTAGATCCCCCCTCAGCCTCCTCTTGTGGCGGCTGAACAGGTTCAGGTCCCG
>NW_017728931.1:3745361-3756274 GCF_001723895.1 Crocodylus porosus
GGGGGATGACTGTTCCAGTCCCTGCTTAGGAAAATGGAGGCAAAGAAATCATTAAATATGTTGGCTTTGTCATCTGGTGTGACGACCAAATTTCCTAGAATGTCTTGCAGGGGCCCCACATTACCCAGAACCTTCTTTTTGCCCCTATGTATTTAAAAAAGGACTTCTTGTTGTCCTTGATCCGGGAAGCTAGTCCCAGTTCCATCTCTGCCTTGGCCTTCCTGGCTGCACCCCTGCATCCCTGCGCAACTGCAGTTACTCCCTTTCAAAGTTTTCTCAGTATTTGCAAGAGGAAGCCTGGTTTTCCAGTGAACTCTGTTTATAGCACACCAAACTGTACTCAAGTATTTCAGAGAAAAGTTACTTAAAATAGTTATATCGGGACATGTCTACATGTGCAAATGCTGCAGGGTGGGTTTACTCTAGAGTAAGTTATAAATCCACCCTGTACAGGTGTCTACACATGCAGGGATGTGGGAGAAGATCTGCTCCTGGCAGTGGTTTGCCCTGGCCTCTGCACCCACCCCCTGCAGCAGCCAGGACCAGCTCTAGGCTGCCCTTGGGTGCTAGCTCAGGGGCTGGCAGGTAACACAGGGCCAGGAGACAGCTGTCTCCTTTTGTGGGGTAGGGGGTTGGGATGTGGTGAGGGAGTTGAGAGATTGATCCCTGCCCCTGAGGGGCTGCCTGCTGCCAGGGTGCGCTCTGCCACTGGAACCCAGGCAGGGACAATATCCCCCTTCCCTGGCAGCAGGGAGCTCCTAGCCCCAGTTCCCTGGTCGGGGGCAGGGGACTTGGAAAGAGCTGCAGGGGAGGGGCAGTACAGCCCCCTGCTGTAATACATCAGTGGGGCAGCTAGCAGCAAGCCCCTGGCTGCTTGGGGATTCCCAACCTGTTCCCAGCCCTGCTCTGCAATCGTGGAGCTGTGGGTGGGAAGAATCTCCCCAGCTCTTGTTCTGCGATCGCAGTCAGGGAGGAGGGGCTGGGAGCTCCCTGCTGCTGGGGCATGGGGACATTGTCTCTGTCCCAGCTCTGGTGCCCCAGCTGCAGGCAACTCCTGAGGACAAGGGAAAGCAATCTCTCACCTCCTGTTGTCCGGCTGCCAAGAAACAAGTTTGCTCTCAATCGGCTTTCTACATGTGCAGTAAGTAATCGTGAGTAGATTTGCTACCTGTATTTACAGGTAACAAATTTACTCATGATTAAAGCAAATTACTGCACAGTAAGTGTCTGGACATGTAGATAGTTATGCTTACTGTGCAGTAATTTGTTCTAATCTCAAGTAAAGTATCTCATGTAGATGGGCCCAGTGTGAACACTTTATCAAAAGAGTAAAGTCTTACATCATGCCCTGATGGTCAACAGGCTGGGTAAGACCAAAGGAGAAGTCTCTTATCTGACAATATTCTGCCAAAAGCCCTCAAATGATAAATATTTGGAAATAACATCGGGGGGGAGGGGGTGCATCTACTTGTTCATTAATGTGCCGTAATTACAGCACATTAAATTTAGTGCATCTAATAACAGGTACTAACTTAATGCGCTGTAATCAGCGCTAGTACGCATTAGTGCAGATGAACGCTTTTTATGTGATGCTTAATGCCCATTAGACTAAAGAGACTGTGCATTAGCACAGATGAACGCCTTTTTTGTGATGCTTAGTGCCCATTGAACTAATCTACTGCACATTAGCATGGTTTTTGCTAGCTGCACTAATACACAGTAGAATTAGTCCAATGGGCATTAAGTGTCTTATGTAGACATGCCCAAGGAGGATCTTTAAAAACAACACTTAAAGGATTTAGGAACATGAGGCCCACTAAAAATCCATGGGATTTCTGCTCTTAAATGCCTAAAGCACATTAGAAAAATCACTCCCTAATGCTTTACCTTGTCTCAGTTACCATACCTTGGGAAGAGAGAGCTGTCTTCCCTTTTAGCTGGTCCCCAAATTACTTACAGCTTTAAATGAAAACTCTGTAGCTTGGATCTAACTGGAAGTTAGTGCAGAACACATTTCATACATTGCATAAAAACAGGTTTCAAGAATTCCTCTAAAAAACCACATTGTACTAAGCCAATCTCTGGGTAGCTGGTTTTTTGATAAGTCCAGCAAGGCTCAGGTCTAAAATAAAGGGTCATTAGCTTAGTCTGAATGAAGATGTTCATGGCCATTGATGCTACCAGTCTTGGTAAATACTAGGGCTGTAAGCATAAAAACATTGGTTATTAAGAGTAGACAAATCCCTTTGCTCAGAAGACCTGACTAAGTCTAATGTAATCAGGGTGATTTAATTGTGTTAATTCTTTTGGCTCTTTCACCCAGCCCACCAGCTTTACTTCTGGTTCATGCAAACTGAATGTCAGCCTACTACCCATCATCCACTTTATTAGGCACTGAGTCAGATGCACAATTACTGTGCCATCCTAGTGCTACCTTGACCACCTCTATGGCTAGGAAGAACAGGGACCATGCTGTTGCTTGCAGGTTCTCCAAGACCTTAATAAGCAACACTGGCTGAAATACAAGCAGAGAAGACCACTCTTGCCTTTGAGTAGATCAGCGATTGGCAACCTTTTCAGGGTGCAGGCCAGAATAAGCCATCTTGGGTGAGAGGTGGATGCTAGAACCCAGATGCCTCAGTTGACAGTTTTCTTCACTTCAGCATGGGGGAAGTGCCCACTGCCAAATACCACCAAAGCTCCCCCACTGCCACCACTGAAGCCCCATGTCTGAAGCCCAGATCCGATGGCTCCATGTGCCCACAAGTTGTCGACCTCTGGACTGAACCATGTACTCCTGAGACTTTCATATGTTTTCTGAGTTTTAAACTGATTGCAGAAGAAACAATCAGATGAGTCCCTAACAATGGTTGACACCTTACTCGAAAGCCCTGAATCTCTCAAAGCTCATGATGGTGTAGATGCAGTGTGGGTGCCATTCTGAGTGGCTTGTCGGCCTCATCAGAGACATTAACACCAGCCAAAATAGACCACAGGGCTAATATACAACTGGACAAAGTGTCCTACATTATTACACATGGTTGATCCGGTTATCGCAGGTCCCACATGCAGCCTGTGACCTTTTTTGGCATGAGAGGAAGACTGTCAACAGAGCTGAAGCTCTGTATTTTATAGCAATTATACTGTAGTCATGTGTTGGAATAGGTGCATGAGGGACACCAGGGCCTGACAAAATGTCAGAAGCCTGAAGGTGAGTGCAGGGGAACAGCCTAAGGCAGGATCTACATTGCAAGGTGAAATCATGCAGGTCTTATGGCAGGGGCAGGCAAAATATGGCCTGTCGTCTGGATCCAGCCTTCCAGGCCATTCTGTCTGGCCTGCAGGGCCCCTAAAACATTTAGAAAATGAATATTTATCTGCTCCTGGCTGCCTGTCAAAGATGACAGGAGCCAGGGGAAGTAGGACCCAGGGGGAGCCAGCAGCAGAACTAAACAGCTGCAGCAGCAAGTCTGGCCTGCCCCTCCCCCCCCCCCCCAGCCCCACCCAAATTCTCCCTACTCCAAGCCCCAGCTGGAAGCCTCTGGAGCCTTCTGGCCTGGAACTGCTCCCACCTCCCCCCACTGAGGAAAATACAGGTAAGAAGGAGGTAGGGGAAGGGAGGCAGGGAAGGACAGTAGGCAATTGCCAGAGTCCTCATGGACAGCCAGGTTGATTCCTGTGGTACTGGCACTGCAGCTTGGAACCACATGCTGTGGATGGGGGTGGGGAATGGCTGTGGCAGGTGGGGGGAAAGAGACAGTGAGTGAGGTGCATAGAGCACAGTGACAGCCAGGCAGAAGCATGGGGCCTGCACCAGGGCCAGTACCAGCAGGGCCCAGAGCGGGGTGGCTAGAGCATGGGGCCAGGCTACCAGGGGCTCTATGGAGTTAGGCTGGCTCCCTCCTCTGCCTGCTTGAGGAGTGAAGTCTTGCTCCATAGAGCCCCTGGCAGCCTGGACCCCACGGTCCTACTGCCGTGCTCTGGGCCCCACTGGTGCTGGCCCCAAGGCACCGGTGCAGGTCCCACACTCCTACCTAGCTGTTGCTGTGCTCCACACACCCTCTCACTGCCCCTTTTCCCAGCGTGTCACAGCCATTTCCCTGCTGCCCCCCACTTGCCAACCAGCACCACATGGTTTTCAGCTGCAGTGCTGGCACCACAGGACAGCTGGGACATCGTGCCAGAGTGGCTGGGGAGTGGGGGAAGGAAAGGGAAGCGGTAGGAAAAGGTCAGTAGTGGCAGATGGGGGGCAAGTGGCAGCAAGCAGGAGCACAGGCCCTGCACCAGTGCCTTGGGGCCAGAAGTGGCAAAAGCACAGAACTTGGGCTTGCAGGAGTGCTGGCAGGGGCATTGCCTGCTGTCAAGGAGGGGTGGAGGGTAGGCTGTGGGCAAACTCTACTCCTCCATACAAGCTACAACCCTCCCCATCCAGCCTCCCCCTAGACACTCACAACCCCCACAAAACCCAAAACCACCCACACCCCATGCATCCCCACAACTATCTGCCCCCCCACAAATCACCTCCCCCCCTGCATACCCACAAACCTATACCCACCCTCCCACAATTTTATATATAAAGGGCTTAGTCTGTCTGTCTCTGTGTCTGTCTGTTTGTCTGTGTGTCTGTCCATAATGATCTTGTGGGGTGTGGCACATGACAGGGCATGGCTTCAGCCAGTGCTTCATCAAGAATACCCATTAAGAACGATGGGCGGGGTATGGCTCCAAGTGGAGCAGGCCAAGCGGATGTGTAGTAGGAGGTGGCAGGTGGCATGTGACCAGACATGGAACAGTGGCAGTGCCCCCTGCTCCTGGGAGGAGCAGTGGCATGGGGTGGTGGGTGGCAGTGCTCCATCCCCACCCACGCCCCCTCCCATCATTCTTGATAGGCAATTCGCTAGTATACAAGACCTCATTTTGAGCTACTATACTATCACCTCTATGTACACTACACAAACACGTAAATCAGGGCAAAAATATTTTTTGTAATAAAATTAATGAATGTTGTAGTACATGTTTGATTTTTAGAATATAATTTGGCATTTTTCTGGTTCAGAGATGGCAAAACCCCTTACTGAAAGGAGTAACTCCCGGGGACAATGAGAGAGACTTCTGGTGACAAAGGTTGGGGGTTAGGGGATGGGATGTCCAGTCCCAAGATGGTGACCAGGGGTGGGACACCTGTCAAGGGGTGGGGCTACCCATGCAGCCCTTGATGACTTGCCAAAACTCAGTAAGTGGACCTTCACCCAAAATAATTGCCCACCCTGTCTTATGGAATCACTAACATTCTACATCTCAAACCCCATCACACCCAAGCATTACTGAATAGCTGTGGCATGTGCATATACTGATGACTGTGCAGGCATACAGGGACACTTATGTGCAGGGTCATATGCATGAGGGTATGCAGATACTATAGCTGATCACAACAGTATTATATTTGGAATCCTTACAATCCATATAATTGATGTATCTAATGAATAAACTTAAATTCCTACAAAATGCGATATTATTAGTCATTATAATTAAGAGTATTATACACACACACACATGAAAACTGTAATTACTCTATTTTACTGCATACAGTACATCCTGGAATAAGAGATGCACCTTGTTTTTGAAAGGCAGAATGAAGAAAAAAGATCTTTTCTTGTAGTAAGCAACTGAATAGCAGCAGCTAGGGAGCAGAGCCTGTTCATTGTTCTGTTCCCTGTGGTTCATGTGCCGAGTTACTTTTGCTTTCCTATTGCAGAAGCTTAGCCTGCAGAAATTGCTGTTACCATATTTTGTTGGTCATATCACACACCCCAATTCCCAGCAGCTTATTTTGGGGGGAAAAGATGCATGTTGTATGTGATAAAATATGGTATGTATATTCTGGTGGTGCCCAAAGACCCCATGTGGGATCAGGGGCCATTATACTTGAGGCTGTACATACAGAAGAGAGCCCTTGCTTGGGAAGTTTTACCATTTACAAGGTACTGCCATAAAAATACCTAGGAGTGAATAATATTAAATACCAAATTCTTATATTTTTACTTACCTTGAATAGCATTTCTTCCACAAAAGTCTCCATTGATTACAGTGGGAATATACATGAAGTAATTTGCTGATTAGGGCAAGTAAGGGGTAGGAAATCTGTTTAAGAGGAGAGAGTTAAATAAACCTACTCTGGCTGTCAAACTTTTCATAATATTCGAGTTCCCAAAATTGAAAAATGTATGTAACTGAGCAGGCACTTCAGAGAAGAAAGAAAGAAAAGAAATTTCTTCTTTAAGGGACTGACCCTGCAGGAGACTAGGTATCTCTTTAGTGGTTCTGAGGATCATTCAGTGAGCTCAGCATTTTGCAAGAGGTGTTCAGCTCTTTTCAGGTTTAAGTCCTCAATGAAAGGACAAGGGAAGGTATTTGCTTGAATGGTGAGAATGCTTTAAAAAAGAGCACTGAAACGTCAGTTTTGAAATGACCATTTCAAGGTATAAGTTTTATATTTGGATTGATTTCTCTCTTCTCCTCTTTCTGTGCAAATAGCTTTTTCAGGGCTAGTCTAACGGATGTGATAGATGATATTTGCTGCTCCCTAAAATCCTTAGCCCCATCTACCAGTTGGGGGCATGCTGAGACAAAGGAAAAGCTCTCATAGAGCAGCATAGACTGTCACTATAGCCAAAGGGTGCTTTGCACAGGCTTTCAATTATTATTACCTAGTGAGTCTCTGACTGTTTTTCCATCTGTGTATAGTGTAAACAAAGGGCATGCTTTAAAAATTCTTTCTTTCCTTAAGCCCAGAACCTCATATGAGTCAGGCCTTCAAGGACTCTGAATCTACAATCCTCAGCTAAATAGGTGGAGAAATGCTTTCTTGACTTCAGTATATGACTTGAATAATTGTCTTCTACAGCTGGGAAACAGACCCTCTGGGACAGATCTCAGCTGATATGAACTGGTGTCACTATACTGACTTCAATGGAACAACGCTGATGTAAACCAGCTGGGGATTTGCCTGTATAATTATTTTATTTTGCTACGCTCCCACATTATTAACTCTTTAGAATAGTTAGGAAATAAAGAGTAGCCATTGCTAAGATAAAGCATGGTAGTTAATCTTTCAGGGCTAGATCCTCAGCTGATGAAAATGGGACATTTTTGCTTCCAAGATGTTTCAGTTTGACAGATACAAAAGCAGTGCTGTGAAACTGCAATTTTTTTCCAGGTGATTAGAAAACAAAACCCTGAAAGAGCAAACTAAAGTGCCACAGCATTTCAAAGGGAACAAAGAGGAATGAAAAGTATGATGTACCCAGCCACCTGTTTCTGTGTGACAAAAACTTCACTGTTCCCAGATTATTTTTAAAAATCCAGTATAGAGCCTGTCTTACCTTTACAAGCTTCAATAATTGAAAGTACTGTCCTCAAAGTGCACTAAAATGTTTTAAAATATGGATGTTTAAGACACTGCATGAGATTCAAATTCAGACTCTTTTGGAAAATATCTTAAATGCTTCCCTAGCTGTTAGCAAGTGAATTGTCTCACTGACTTCACTGAGTCTGCTCATGTGATTAACATTTGGTGCATGCTTAAGACTTCCTTGCTGAACTATGCTATATTAGAGACTTGGACTAAACCTACACACTACTTATCTCACATAAAGAGTCTATGGGTCCTCTTTAATCTCTGTGTGCTAGGGCAGATTTCTCTCTGAGGGTAGGACATTTACTCAGGCATTTCCCCTAATGACCACCCCCAATCCTTATACAAAATCCTCTCAACTGAATAGGGTAGTGCTTTCAACCATGGCAGGTGGCTCCCCCTGGGGTATAAATTAAAATCCAAATGAAACTTTGATTTGGGCTGCTCACCTACCTATTTCACAAGCAAAACCACTTGTATGCTAATGGTCTTCCAGTGCCTTCTCACAGTCTCCAACCCAGAAGGATAGAAAAGTTCTCCCACTACTCACTGGGAAAGAAGCACTGAGTGTCTCAATTTACTCCAGCATTATGAATCATTGATGCACCTTCCGAAGTTCTAGGGAGTACAGACCCAGCAACAACACAGTAACTTAGATGGGGGTTGGAGTGTGCTTCCTCCTACCAGATGCTGATCAGTCAAGTTAATTCTGCAGTGCAAACATACCCAAAGTGAATGTGGTACCAACCCTGTAAGATGTTGAGTGCCTCTTGAGACATGCTAAGTGCTTTCAACTTCCATTGACAGTGAGATAACTTTCTCACTGAATTTTCATTAACTAAAAACAATCACTCGTTCTCACACCAACCTATTTTCTTGTCTCACAGAGACTGAGGCTGTCCTGGAGACTTGTTCAGGGGCCTAATTCCTCTGGGGAATTTTCAACCTCTGCTTCTTTAGTTTTACAGGCAATCCAAGGAAGGAGAAGTTAAGCTTGCTACTCAGACCTCTGTGTACAATCCTTCAAACGTTATTAAAGGAAGCCGTCCTTACTCAAGAGAGTACTCCCTTTGGTTATTCATAAGAGCAATGGTCTGAAGGAGGAGAGTCTCCATTGGTAGTCCTCCTTATGTGAGCCAACAGTGTGCCATTGTTGTGAAGAAGGCTAACAGCATAATGGGCTGCAATAGTAGGAGTACTGACAGCAGATCGAGGGAAGTGATTCTTCCTCTCTATTCCATACTGGTGTGGCCATATCTGAAGTACCGTGTCCAATTTTGGGCCCCACATTACAGAAAGGACGTGGACAAATTGGAGAGAGAGCAGCAGAGGATTAGGGTACAGGGGCACATGACTTATGAGGACAGGTTGAGGGAACTGGGCTTAATAGTCTAGAGAAGAGAAGACTGAGCAGGGATTTAATAGCAACCTTCAACTACCTGAAGGGGGGTTTGAAAGAGGATGGAGCTAAACTGTTCTAAGTGGTGGCAGATGACAGAGCAAAGAGCAACAGCTTCAAGTTGCAGCAAGGGAAGTTTAGATTAGATATTAGGAAGAACTTTCTTACTAGGATAGTAGTAAAGCATTGGAACAGGTTACTCAGAAAAAATGTGAAATCTTTATCCTTAGAGGTTTTTAAGGTCACAAAGCCTTAAATGATGATCTAGTTGGGGATAGTCCTGCTTTCATCAGGGGGTTGGACTAGATGATCTCCTGGGGTCCCTCCCAGCCCTAATTGTCTATGATTCTGTTAAACGTTTGTCAGGAGTAGGCATGCCTTTCAAACAAAATACATTTAAAAAAACAAAAAAAAAAACAAAAAAACCAGCAGTGACCTAAATAGTCATTTAAGTTTGCATGTCAGCAGCAAATTGATCATAAAATGGGTGCTGGCAGGTATAGAAGGGCATAATTGTTTGGTTCAGTGTGGCTTTTAGCAATAGCATTTGATTGGTTTCATGTGTATTGACTTACGAGAGATTGGGCTAAATGCTTTTGAATGTACCTAGTGTGAAGTAAATGTTTAGACTGAGTAGACTAACTATAAATTGAGCATGCATGTAGTTAATAAAGTTCTTTGTCTTTTCTTGACTGGCCTGTTGACTCAAAGCCAAGAGGCCACCTCAGCTATTGCCTCATTGGGCTAGTATTGGTAAGATACACCAATATCTATATTCAGGAACACAGAAAAAAAAATGATGTGGCCAGCATTGCATTAGTCCACCCTGACTCCCTGGCCTGAATGACCACATCACAGCTCGGTTGAGTGTGGGCAGCATGGATCAAAATCAGATTCTAAGCGCCTTCATTAGGTTCCTAACTCCTATGGCAGAGAAATCAATGGGAATGGTGTTTAAGAGGGATTAACTAGCTTAAAAGGAGGCATTAAGATAGATACCATATTTACTCAAATATAAGACAAGGTTTTTTTCTCCCCAAGCTCTTCATCTTATATTTGCATACAAGGAAACCTCATTAAATACATTATCTATCATTAAACTGCTGCCAAAAGCCGCCTGTACTTAGTAGTGGAAACCAACTATGAAGTGATTAAACGTACCTGACACTGAGCATAAATGTAAAGTACGTGACCCATAGTGAGCAGACATACTGATAGGGACCTTTATTTCTTTATTTTAGCCCTGAAAAAGGGCAGTTGTTCCCTCCACAGGGAACTGGCACTGAGCTTGGAGGTACTCCAATACCAGGCCAGCATCATAGGGGCCCAAACTAGCCCTAACACCCTCCCTTTGGTGCCAAACAGTCTCAATCTTAGCCAAAAGGCAGAGAAACTGGTGTAAAAGATGCTGGTGGGAGCCTTTGTACTTGAATAACTATAAATACAAAGGCCATGCCCATTAAGCACAGTCCCCCTCAGCACTGACTTTTTCAAGTGAACATGAATCACTACATTAAATTCACTTTGGATTCTTCTTCACTCCCACAGCTCACTGTGCCTTGATTTCTCATTTCCAATCATCCCTGTTTCTTCATCAGTTTTAACTGTCTGGCAGACATCACCAAAGAGGGCCCCAAACTGTTTACCCAGAATCCCTCCGTTACCCCCTCTCTCAGCCTGTTGCATATGGTTGTTGTGGCCCTGCCTCAAGTGAGGTGGAGCAGGACCAAGTTGTCTTGCACCTTATCTGCATATAAATTTTTGGAGGATCCTAGGGCTTGTGACAAAAACACTAGATTGCAGTCATGGAGGGGAGACTAATTAGTATGTGGCTTCTTTGTTGGGTGGTATCTGGAGTACACACACACTGCTGTCTCTGCTGGGGCTCAGCCCAATGAACAATATGGTACACCATTTGCCTTTCCGTTTTGGATTAATAACATGTGTGAGGGAGCGGCGGCTAGGGGCGGCCGTGAGCTCCCTAGCGCCGCCTACCGTCACGTTAGGGTGACGTAGCACCCTCAGAATCTCGCCCGCCACGACTTTGATGGTTAAATATATAATGTGGAGGCTGCCAGTTCCCTAATGGACGGTCTTGTT
>NW_017728931.1:3758314-3781512 GCF_001723895.1 Crocodylus porosus
ACCACCTGGTTGTCCTGGCAACCAGGCACCTGAGCTGCCTGGGTGATTGACAGCTCTGCCAATCACCTTCACAATCACGGGGCACCTATGTGACCCCGTGACAACATGCATAGCTTATATTATATATAAGTAGGTACAAAGGTGCTACTTAAAAATGTGCTGATGGAGTACCTGTGCTAAAACTTACAGCACTTTCACAGAAGGTAAAATGCATCAATTCTGAATGAACTGCATCTATGGATACCCATAGTACTAAGGCAGTGTTTTTAAATTTGCACCCCCCCCCCTTCCATGTGAGCAGTGTGAGACAGTCAGGATGGGGATAAGGGAAGGGCTTGCAGAGGGAAGAAGTTGGGGTGGTAGAGTGCAAGGGGGCTACCTGGCTTCCCCCACCTCGATTTATTTTTCCTGACCTAGCAGTGGGAAGGAGACAAATTCAAGGCAAACCTCCTATAATTAGATACTATACCTGGAAGAATTATAACAAATTTATACACCTTCTATACATAGAATCTAATTATTGGGGGCCATTTGAGTAAATATTTTGTGTTACTAGCTTGGGAAGGTTGATGTTAGTGAGATGATCTTGTGCTAATGCAATACTGACAGGAGTACTACACGGTAGTCTCTGAGCATGGGCCATTTGAATCAGTTTCCCTAACTCTGAGGAGACTCAGCTTAAGTTGGGTGTTCCCACAAAAAAAAAAGAAAGATCTGGTACCTTCTTCCCAAGCAGTCTTCCATAATGCAAGTGTCAGCATTAAAAAAACATAAGTCAACCAAAAAATACACACACAGACACATACACGGAGGCCCAGGTTTACTGAACTCTTATTTGTCAAGCAACTTGAGATCCACAGATGAGGAATGCTACATTTGAATTTGTAGTATCAGCTGCCCTTTCCATCATGAAATATCAGAATATATTAGTATGTGTTAAGAGCATTTAAAACACATGGAAATCTTTTCTTAGGTCACTAAAGGTTGACAAGTGTCAGACCCCATATTATTTCCAAAGTTGATTGAAAATAATCCCCTAAATCAATTTTAGGGCCAGGTCTTTTATGTAAATCTTTATTTAGGAACCTTAGAAGGGTTTATTTTCAGTGCCAGAATTCCTTTCTGTAAGTGAATGTATAGGGACTCTGAAATCTCTGGATTATATAGCTGTTGCTCATGCATACTGAGTTGACTACTTCTTCTCTGAATTTTCATTTAAAAATGAATATGAATGCACAATCCATTGCATTTTTCACCTATGTAACTTAACCATTTGAATTATGACTTTCCCCATCACAGAGAAGCTAATTCACTTTGCACTCCAGTGAAAGACATTTATTGACCCCTATGGGAATTCATCAGTTTTGATAGGAGTCAGATTACCATTTTATTGTGCTAATGGCAATAAAGTTTTCAGTTTTTTAAATTAGTTGCATCTAAAGGTAGATAATCACAGTTTTTCTGAACTACAAATTTAAAGTTGTCTTGAAAGAGATTTTCAAAATTGGTTAAAAGAGTTGTTTCCTGCCTAAATTCTGTCATTGGACTCATTCAAAAGCAAATGGATGCTAGGCAGTGTCCTCTTCTCAGTGCCCCTCCTTGAAGCACTAATATTAACCTTTGACCTGCACTCCCATCCCTGTTTTCACATTTGTTGTTCCCCTGAATCACTTGCATCTCCTGTAGCCTCCCTCACTGGAGGACACTTAAAGTTTTCTTGGTGGGCCTAGGGCCAGCACTCTCTGCACAAGAAAGTGGCCTGTCTGAAACTCTGCATTCTACATTTCAATCTAGAGCACATGTTTACACTGAAGTAATAACCTATATAAGAGGAGTACAGGTTGTAGCCATATTGGTCTACAGGCAGAAGGAATCAGAACTCTGGGCAGAGGTAATATCTTTTATTAGACCAACTAGGTATTTGCAAAAAAAAAGTCTTTATTTGCAAGCTGTTGGGCCCACTCATCCTTCTTCAGGCACAGGAGCATGCAAGGATTATAAAATTTCTCCTATTCATGAAAATTCATATGACTTTTCATTTTCTTGTAGAAGAAATATTACAATTTTTGCATTTTCCTATGCTTGAAGAAGGGTAAATGTGCCCCAAAGCTTGCAAATAAAGAACTTTGTTTGCCAATAACCTGTATGAGAGAGTTTGCTATGCAACTATTTACAGAAATGGCATAAATTGTTCTGCCAGAATATCAGCCAATATAAGAGTTGAAATGCATTTCTCCTCTGAAAAGGGACTCTGAAAATGTCATTGAAGAAATCTGTGCTTATTGTGCGTCTCTTGTTTCATATCGGATCTGCTCAGACTAAAAGTAAAAGGATGTGTTTATTCCTAACAGCCAGCCCTGCAGGCTTAGCCTGGAGTCTGCCAGTTAATCTGGTTTCATTCAGACTTGTATGTCCAGCCCAGTAATAAGGACTGGATTAACCCTTTAGTGGGCCCTAGGCAAACAAGTATGTGGGTCAAGACCCTCCTCGTCACCCCAGCGCTGCTACCTGTGGGAAGCGGAGTTTGGAGCTGCCACTAGGAAGCAGCCACGGTGGTAGTGAGGCTGGTGGAGGGAACGGAAAGGGAAGGGAAGGGAGGTGGATGGGGCCATTTGCACTGCCTCCATGGAGGGAAGAACTGGGGCCCCTGACAGTGCGGGGCCCTAGGCATGTGTCTAATTTGCCTATGCATTAATCCAGCCCTGTCAGTAATAAAACAGCAGCACATCAAATTCTGCCTTCAGTGACATGTGTGGGCCCCCTTTGTCTTCAGTTTCATCAGTGCAACTCTGTTAGTTTTCAGTGGAGTTGTTCAGGTATAACTTGCTGTATTACATTTTGAAGACAGTAGAGCTACTAAGGTGTCATGGAAGGCAGAATCTTGTCTGTGACATTGTTATTTCTAGGACGGGTAGTGATTCATGGGCCAGAAAGAACCCATCTCAACAGTCGGGGCCCAAAAAGAACTTGCATGGCTGACAGAAAAGCATACTGTGTCTTGATACATTTCTGTAGTTGATGGCAGAGACAATAATCTTACAGCAACACTGTAGAGTCATTTTTTAGAGAAGAATCCTGTCTTAAGTGTTGTTTCTGTTATTCACCAAAACCAAGAACTTCACAGAAAGCAAATGCTCTAAAGGGTGACAGGTGAAGTAATGAAGTAGCAATGGTCTCAGACATTGCACCCAAAACTAGGAGGAGAGGATGGGAAGGAATCTAATGCGGTATTATCAATTCAAGCATGTTCTAGTTCAAAGTACTTGTCATGTTGAAAGTGTCCCCGAATGTTTGGCGATAGTGGGGCACTCCTTGTATTTAGGTGTTATGGGCAATTTTGTAGTGTAAAAATGTGTTCCTTTTTAAAAAATGTTGTGTATTGTACTGCAGACATTCTGAAATCAGGGTGTGATCGCATAAGCTAGGCACAGCGAGAGTTGGTCAGAACTTGAATGGGAGACCTCCAGGGCAAACTCTGGTGTTGGAGAGCATGTTGCTTATGTTTTTGCTGTGTGTATATACTGAACTAGTTCCTCAACCTGGTGTCAAGAGGCACCAGGCAGACTTTCAGATGAAAGGAAGAACTGTGGTTTTGGCATCTGGTAATTAAATCTAGCATGGCAAACTGAGAGGCTAGAGGTCCTGGTCAAAATCCATTATACCTGGTTATCAGGGATCCTGGTTTTCGGTCATAAACCCCGCCCCCCCCAAACAAACCCCAATTTTGGATTTAAAAAAGTAACCCAAAATCCACATTTTTGTATGATTAAAATGAAACACCACTATTAGTTAAGGGAGCAGTGCAGGGAACGCCTGCATGTGCAGTGTGTGGCGCTGCATACTGCATGTCCACACTCATCTGGACACAGCCTGACTGAACAAATAAGTCATGACGAGAGAGATTAGTGTCTGCGGTACAGGATGGTTCTTTTATATATAAGAATAGGTTTCTTCTCTACCTGTGAGTGTGCAGGAAACTCCCTGAGCTGAAACCAATGCAATTATTGCCTACTTGTTCCTTGTGGAAAAGTATCCTTTGTTCTTCACTGTTGAATGGGGTGAGTTTTGGTCTCCTTGCCCAAATAAGTGTCCTTCGGACCTTTACAAAAGCCCCCTTCCTTGGTCCAGCTGCCCCTCAAAGTATTGTGGTGGTGTTGCCATTGTCTGCCTCCTCTGATTGCTATCCAGAAACATCCAGAGTAAAAACCAACTGGCATGAAAGTCCAGGGGCTGCAGAAGCTGGAATGGATCATGTTGCAGAGAGGAACTTTTCCTTAGTTGCATCCTGCCTGCCTCTATCTGCCCTTAAATATCAAAGGAGCTTAGGCAGTGGGGGGTGCTTATTTGTGGTTTTGTGAACAAAGCATGGTGAGGAGTTAGCTCTCTCCCTTCAGATGGATTCACTACTTCTGTCTCTTGCCACACAGTTCATTGTCAGAAGACCTGACCCAGTGCGTACCAGAAGAATGTGGTCCAGACTTTTGTTGGCACTGGTCACATTGATAGTGAAAGCTGCACCAAGTAGTGAAATCTTGTTTGTATCTATACCTTGTTTGACTATATTACAGCAGTTCCACAAAGAAGGCCAAAGACAGCTGGCATAAGCTGGTACTGTGGAATTCAGTAGCAGGGAACCTGAGGGGAGTGTGGCCTGTACATCACTGGGGACAGGGCTGGCAAGCGTCCATAGAAGCCAGCAGCAGTGGCGGGAACAGGGTTGGCGAGCACCTGCAGAAGCCACCGGCAGTGTCGGAGGCAAGGACAGGGCTGGCGAGCACCTGCAGAAGCCACTGGTGGTGTCAGCAGTGGGGACAGACCTGGTGGGGGGGCAGGGCACGCACTCCCAGTCGCCTATGTCCTAGTGACAAGGTATTTAGCAGAATTCACAAATTCACTGGAATCTGACAGGGCCATGCCACGAGTGCTTCTGCTATGGCCTCAAACTTGTAGACCTCTGGGCTGTCAACCGTGTGCCTTAGCACCTGCACTGTGCCACCTCAGCCCCTTCCAGTAGTACTGAAACAAGTGGAAGTTGACAGTATTAAGAGGCTGATTGTTCAGAGGGGTGGTTCAACCACAGTTCCAGTGCGAGCTGCAACGACGTGGCACTCTGGTAAATAGGTCCTTTGCAACTTACAGGCCTGGACTTTATTTATATTAATATTTTTCATCCACATCAGCTGTTTAACACATTTGGACGATATACAATATATATTTAAGACATTCAAAGCCAACTTGTAATCTCAAAATCAGCTATAAAAATGTAATACTCCCAGGAAAATTAAGAATATGCTTAATTTCTTATCATACTTTTCACTTTTTTTAGTAACTTTCTTTTGTGGGGAATTTTGAGTTTTGTTTTCTTTTGTTATTTCTGTCTGCAGATAAAAGTGTGTGGCAGATTGCATTATGCTGTTAATTTTTCTTTTAGTAGGCTTGCTACAATGACTTATTTTGTGTCTGATATATTAGTTATCCAATTTTTGTAAGCTGATTTTAAATATGTTACTACGCAAAGTCTTTTTACAGCCTATGCAGCTTTTGATTATGAATGAGTGCAGTGATACACGCAGGAGTATTTATTATTTATATAAAATATATAAGCAGGAAGAATCTTCATAAATCACAGAATGCTATTATCCTAGGGGTTCATGACAGCCATATCTTTTTTATGGAAAATCAGAATACATTAAATAATGTAGGCATTGGAAAGAGACATTAAAAAAAACTATATGATTGCTGTATTTTTTTCAATTCATTTGGTATGTAGCGTTTAAAATCTAAAGTCTGTTTTGCACAAATAAATCTTAAAATTAAGATTTAAGTAAAAATTTATAGGGAAAACTACTGTATCTGCCTGTAGTAGTAGTATATTTTATGACCTAAAGAATGCTGTAATAAACCAAGCAAACTTCAAAAGCTGAAGATTTAATCTTGGAGGGGGGACTTTCTGAAACCTATTTAAAATAAGTTTTCTTTGCCAATCTAGTACTTATTTTAGCTATCTATATATAACTAAAATAGGCACTAGATTAGCAAAGAAAACTTACAACATTTAGTTTCATAATGCATGTATTAGATAAAGAAATAAATACATGTTTATATAAGATGCATAGTGTACCTCTTTTTGGTATGATGTCTGCCATATAGCATTGGTAGCTGTAACATGCAATACATCCAAGCTGAAACTAAATTTCAGAAGCATATTAATATAGTAAAAGAGCCCCTCACTATATCTATTACAGAAAAATCTTACTTTGGTTGTACTAGTAAATAGCTGTGCCTTAGAGTTTACTATACCATTTAATTAAATAAATTTACCTTTTAAAGGAAAATCCATTGCAGGCAATTTAGACTCTGGTGTATTGCAACCTTTTTTTTTTGAGGTTACTAGTGCTTTTAACCACTGTCTAAAGTGCATACAGTGTTAATTAGCATATTTAGGATTAAGTAGATTTACCATGCAGTAATCATTCTCTAATTCAGTAAGAACTATCTCTGGTGAATAGTGGACATTAATGACAGTTGCAAGAGCTTAGATATTACATAATCACTAATTACATTCTGCACAATTAGTGGAGACTCCTCAATGTGAATCGCTAATGGCTGATTCGTGTCATCAGCCTGTTCTGCCTGTAAAGAAATATAAACAGTCTGCATAATTTTCTGATTGTATTAGCATAGAGAAGGACATTATTAATGAAGTTAGGGGACCATGAAGACTGTTGATGTATGTGATGGACCAAAGCAAAAGACAGTGTCATCCTTGTTTAGACTCTGCCTTGATATACACACACACTTCATTATAAACTTCAAAGCTTCAGGTTTGTGGATTTTTTTCCCTTAGTACAGATATTATATACAGCTTTACTCACTTTTCTTTACTATCTGAATGGTGTAAAATCACTATAAAACTACAGCATGTGCAATAGGCAAATATCATGCAAGTAGGAATTTTGTTTAAAGGCTCCCTTGAAAATCCGATTTTAGAGAAAATACTATAAATAAATAAAAGATGCTGCATTTTTTAGGGATTGTAATGCATACTGATTAAAAAAATCCAATGACAAAATATGAATGCTCCTAAAAGTTTATTTCTTTAGCCCTTTGGCTACCAGAACAGTTTGGCAAGTCTGTCTTTAATATTGGAGGACCGTTAATAAAAATATCTTGCATTTGAATACAATCCTTCATCCAGAAGGATACAGAATTCAGTGCAGACTGTGATTCCCATTCTCATTTCAGTCACATTGGTACAACCATCCTGGAGGCACTGGAGTTGTGGAGTAACTGAAAAGAATTTAGCCCCCATGTATAAAGACCATTATATTCATCACTGCTATACACTAATCTCCGTGGTGGGACTTGTAGCAATTCTACACCAGCTTCCCCACAGAAGAGTGTTACTAAGATAAGAAGTGAAGAATAATAATGCATCTGGCTGAAATGGCAGGGTAAGAAAGGGACATATTCCAACATGGTGGTTCTGGGTCTGATCCCACCCCATTTACTTGTATGTATAGCCCTTTCTTATAGAAGTAGTCCTATTGATATTAATGTGAGTGTTTTCATAGGTAATGGTTACTTAAGTGAGCAAAGGTTACAGTGTGGGCCCTTCTATTTACATATTTAACATTACTGTTGTTTGTCATACCTAGAGGCCTAAAGTGCCCATTCCTCCAAGCACTGAATACAGATGAAAAGACAACTCCTGCCCCAAAGAGCTGTTTAAATTTTTGCTGTTATCAAAATGAATGTTTTGTTGTCTACTGATAAACATTTAATAATAAAGCAAATCTTAGTATTACAAAATTTGCAGGGAACATTTTACATCTTTTTTTCAGCCAATCCTTAGAAAATTAAAAAAGGGCAAAGAGTAGTTTCCTGGCATTTTTGCTGCATACTGCTGTTACTCTGCTTTGTTATTTACAAATAAACAGTAATTTGTCATTCACAGCTAAATAAGTGGTTGGTTGTCTTTAAATACGAATGACTGTGGTAAAAATAAAGTCTTTGGCTTGGAAATGCTCATATGTAATGTAATGACACTCTTGCAATTTAAAACATCACTCTGTGAAGGAAGATGGAAAGTTTCTTTGTCCCACTTCATTTACAAGAAGGATTCAGTGCAAATGAGATTAATATGTTCCTCTTTTAAAGAAAGAATAACCCCCCTCACCTCCCCCCAAAAAGGATTTTTGACTTCAGCATGTGCAGAACTGGGCCCACAATCCCTAAATCAGTGATTCTTAACCAGAGTGCCATGGCCATATTAGCAGTGTTAGACATGCAAATACCAGCATGATTCAGAAGGTAAACCCAGAGATTTCAAATAGGAATTCATAGTGTCAAAACATTCTGACCTGTTGTGGTCTTTCTGAGTTTTTTGCAACTGAAGGATAGAGTTATTATTTTTCTGTAATCAAGAAACAAGTAAAAGCTAAGAGATAGCATTTTCTGAGTGGAGCTTTGAATCAAAAAAAAAATTGAGAACCACAAATAAGTGGAGTCAAATTCAGTTTTTAAATCCAAGGTGGAAATAGGCAATAATTTCACTAAGTCACTGGAGATACCCCAAGATCAGAATCAGGCCCTTCTGTTTTCAGAAGAATATCATTTAAAAAACCCATGAGAATGCATTTGTTTGTTTCTAAAAGACAGTGTCACAGAAAAAAAAATTTAACAAATGTAGCTGGCAACTGCAGCTGAGTACTCTTCTCTGACAGAGCACTATAGTGGTGGCAGACTAAATCTCAGTGGTTGTGTCTACACGTGCATTTACATTGGTTTAAATTTACGGCACAGTAAATTACTGCTCAGTAGGCAGGAATAGGCTGGTGTCTGCAAGTACAGGCATTAAAGCACATTAACGCTGTGTGTGGACTGACTTGGGACTAAAGTTTGTCCCAAGGCATCTGCTCATGCATTATTGAGCAGGAACTAATCAGACATAAATTTGATACCTGCATGATGCAGGTATCAGATTTACGCTCAAGTCAGCATAAGTCACCATATTAACTGTGCAGTATGGGTGTGCACATGTAGATGCACACCCATACTGTGCCATAATTTAAGTTACTGCACAGTAAATGTGTATGTGTAGATGCGCACAGTAGCACTGCGTTTTGTTTTATTTGCTTTAATAATTTATTGCAGCCTTCCATGTCCTTGCACACCGAGGCATCCCACAACATTATACTTAAAAGAGACCTAATACTAAAATCCTGCCCCCACTGAGGGAGAAGCAACAGCTGTTTAACAGCATGCAATAATGTTACATGACAATCTAGGACAGGAAGTGAATGCCATGTCCAAAGGAAGCTGCTAAGGGAAATGACTGAGGTAGAATACAGTTGCTTCTGAGCTTTGACCTGGGCACTAGATTCAGCAAAAGTGTATGCTAGGGAATTTTAAATGACCACAAGTTTCCAGGGTATCAATTTTTTTTTATCATCAACTGTAGCTGCCCTAGCACCATCTGAGGGACAACAGCTCTGCACCAAGTAAAAGAATTGGTTGTCATATGCTGAATAAGAGACTGCCATATGCTGAATGACTTCCAGTACCACTCCTGTGTTGTCCTACACATCCCCATTCACATCCTGTCATAACCTGTCCTGACTGCAGCCAGCAAAGTCAACCGCACCTTGTCGTGCATCCAAAGATGCAACTCAAGCCGGTCCAGAGAGGTGATACTCCCCCTCTACATGACATTGGTCTGGCCTCAGTTGGAGTACTGCATCCAGTTCTGGGCACTGCACTTTAAGAAGGATGTGGCCTGCCTGGAGAGGGTTCAGAGGAGGGCCACCCGCTTGGTTGGAGGGCAACAGGGCAGGCCTTATGAGGAGAGGCTGAGGGACCTGAACCTGTTCAGCCTCAGCAAGCGGAGGCTGAGGGGGGATTTGGTGGATGCCTACAAACTCATTAGGGGAGATCAGCAGCAAATAGGAAGGGTCCTATTCCCCCCAGCAGCACCTGGGGTGACGAGGAACAGTGGCCAGAAGCTGCTGGAGAATAGGTTCAGGTTAGAGATTAGAAGGCACTATTTCACTGTTAGGGTGGCTGGGATCTGGAACCAACTTCCTAGGGAAGTGGTCCTTGTTCCTACCTTTGGTAAATTCAAAAAGAGGTTGGATGAACACCTGTCTGGGGTCATGTGATCCCAGCATGTACTCCTGCCAGTGGCCGGGGTGGTGGGGGACGGGGGACTAGATGTTCTGTTCAGGTCCCTTCTGACCCCTAACTACTATGAAACTTTGACAATTTTTTTCTTGTGAAGTTGAGCTGGTTCATAGCAGAAGTGTTGTGATTGTTGTAATGCACCATCCTTGCAAAAGGACGTGCACTCCCTAAGGGCTCCTTTATAGCTCATTCCTGCTAAGTGAGCAGCCCCTGGCAGAATCTGAGTTATCAGCAAGTTGTATATTTAGTGCTTGGACAGTTTTGGATAAAACACTTCACATCCACTAAATAAAATATTTGATAACTGTGAAACAACCCATAAAAGAAATGGGATGAGACTGTAGATGTAGGTGGGAACACTCAAAAAGCAGCATCATGTTAGACATTCAGGGGGCCTATGCATAAGCATGGAGGCTGCTTCAACACACTGGAATCCCAGTGTGTCAGAGCAGACTTGATTGATCAAGTCTGCTGGAGAATGGCAATTACCATGCTCCAGCAACTTCTTGCGTCTTGTGTATCGGTGCCCCAGTACTTAAAAATGGCGGTGGAGCCGCTTGAACTAAAGCTCATCAAACAAGCTCCCCCATAATTTGAACCCTGCAGGGATGCTGATACATGAGAGATGGCGGGGCTTTAATTAGAGCAGCTCTTGGAGCCACTTTAATTAAATCACGGCTCCCCCATCCCTGGAGTACATGTAAAAGTGCCCTCAATTCGTACTTTGATAAGGGAGACAAACCATTTCAGGACCGTATCCAATTCCCAGAGATCCAGGGTAATATGGCAGCAGGATTGGGGTCCAAGTTTGCTTACATCTGACTAAAAGGGCCCAGTACCTACCAATATCCATACCAGAAGAATTCTCCTGAAATCACTGTCATTACCTTGGTATAAAGCTGAAGTGATATGGTGGTGAACTAGACCCATTATTTTAACTAGGGTTGGTTATTTGACTGGTCAAATAAAGTTTGGTCAAAATCAGTCAAGAATTGTAAAAAATTGTTGATAGGTCCAAGTAATACACAGAAAAAGCACAATTTTCCATTAAGAAAAGTGTCAAAAAACAATTAAAAAATCACTTTTCTGTTAAGAAAAGTCCAAAAAAGTAGGGTTTTTTGTAAAATTGCTATGATTTTTGATCAGTCAAAAATATGCAGTCAATGGACAATATTTGACTGGTCAATTGACTGGCTTGCCAACTCTAATTTTAACTGTGTCAGAAAGAGCTATGTTTAAACCAGGCTTAGGAAACAGATTTTTTTTTATTGTTTTAAAACAGGCCATAAAATAACATTTCTGTGGGGGCAGCAAACTAGATAATTGATGATTAGTCATGTTCAATCCTAACTAGCTTTAGAATATATTTATAAGTAACAAATGAACAAATAAGAAATGTGTTACACAACGTCGATTTTCAAAACCCTCAAAATATATTAAAAAAAGCTGGGTTAGATTTATGTGCATGCTTGCTTGCTTGCTCTCTCTGCCCAAGGAACAAATCCTTCAATTTCATTTCACAAGATCAGATAAGGTTTTTAAACAGTTTATAATTATTTTAATGTGTATACAAGGGAAATTATTAATTCTCAGTTCTGAAAGTATGGAGCTTTAAGGGTTTTGAACAATGGGTACAATTTGTGTATCTTCTAGACTCTCTGGGTTGGATATTCAAAATAGCTGTGTTGAGTTATACCAGTAAGGAATATGGCCTGACATTAATTTTTCCGATATGGATGTAAAAGGCAGGAATATTCCTATGATCTATAATGGAAGATATATTTGAGGGGAAGAATTAAATGGTACAAATATGGCATAACTGAGGTGGTTGTTTGTTTTTTTATAGTACTATTCAAAACCTCTCTTGCATTGTGTCTGAGAGAGAAAGGGCTTTTTCGCCATTGTGACCCGGCTAATAACAAAGCGGTTTTCTTGTTCTTCTTTCGAACGTTATTTTGAGATTTTTGATTCCTCCAAAAACAGTGCTGCCTTCTTGGGCATGGATTAAATGTAGATCTCAGTACTGAAGGAAATTTACATAAGTGCTGTTTGTGAAAGCAGAAGGTATTCCTTATATTATCACCAGAACATTTAAATCTTAATGACTGGCATTGTTGTCTAAAAGACGGTGTTTTTCCTGCTGAGAAACTGCATTAGATTCAAGAAACAGAGCTCATTTCCATTCACTCAGCAGTCTCTCTAGAAATGACATGCAGTGCTTGAAACTGTTTATTTCCAAATTCAGGCCTCCTCCGCATCAGTCATCAGCTTCAATTACCAGTTTTCCGGAGCCAAGCCATCAGGCAGTCTGACACCAGGGTCCAACCTAATTCCCACCTTCTCCAAAGTCAAGAGCATAATGTGCAGATGAAAAGGTGGAAAATAGCCTGGACTTCATTAGCATGCAGAGCCTGGTTGTTCATTTGCTTGCTGCGAATGAAAGTTCTGACACTCAGCGCTTTCTGCAATATGAGAAAAGTCCTCTTCAGAGTATATGATGTCCTTACTAGCAAGGAAAGGTCATCAAAAAGGCAGACACTGACCTTGCTCCCTGCTCTTCATGACTAGTTTATTGATTCCAGGAACACCTCATTACATGCTGGATCAACATATTATTGCCATGTTCAGTGACTGAATTGTTTACAAGTGTCTTTATCACCAGCAAAAGCCTTCCAGATGATGCATGACTACACTCATTTGGATGTGACCTGCCAATTATATGTTATCCGATATGTTGCTGTGTGTCTTGATCCCTGACCAGGTCTACTGCCCTGCATCAGCATAGGCCCATTTAGTACTTCTTTCTAACCGCTCTTCGGGAAAGTATCCATTAGCCTGTCAGTGTGTAAATTTGGTTTGTTTTTTTTTTTACCTCCGCTACAGGAAATCTGAGCGTTATTGCTCTGTCATTTGCTATGCATGAGGTTCATAATCAGTTGGGGGAAGAATGTTTTTTTTTTATAGCATCGCATGATAACCTACACAATTTGCAGTCAGTATGCATGGCAAGAGAGTAATGTGACTTGTTACAGAGCAGCATATAGGCCCTACGAGAGAGACCTGTCATATTTTATTCAGGCACAGGCAATGCAAGGCCAGTGATTTATTTGTAGGGGAGAAGCCGGAGAAGAAACAACCCTTCCCCCAGCTTCCCAGCTCCCTGGCTGTAAAGGTTCAATAACTTACCACCCAAGGAATGATTTTTTCCCTCTTCTATGTATTTTTTCTGTGGTCTGCATTATCATTTGTTAAATATATTACAATACATTATTTACTTTGGTTGGCCACCCAGAGACTTTTGTGTGGCTTGTACACACACGCATGCAGACAAGCACTTCGAGGAATTTCACAAATAAATCACTGTGTACAACTACTATTTTAATCTCTCATTACAGACACTTCTATGGCTCAATTAAAAAAGAGTAGAATAGCAACCTGATGAAAAAGTCGCTAAAGAGAGATTGCTTCACAAAGCAACACAGCAAAGGCAGCTTAAATACACCCACGTACAGAGTTTAATATATTAATTTTCCATTACCTTTAATTACAATTATCGACAGTATTGGATGACAATATTGACAAATATGCAAATTGCATTTGTTACCAGTAATATTGCTTAGAGAGCTTTTAATTGCCTTGTTAAGCTGTTTGTGCAATCTCTTGGTGTTCAATTTAATACTAGAGAGGTTCCTTTGCTGTCTGCATTTATCCCTGTGATCCATGATGAAGCACTGTAAAAAATAAGTTCTACCATACTGAGCTTTATTTGGATAAGAGGCAAAGGAAGATTTTTGGCTGGAGTTTAAGTACAGTATTCATGGCATTGGAGTTTAATTTCTACTCTTAAGTAACCTGAGGGTGAGAAATGTGGCCATCTGCAAATACTACACATATCATATCTATTATGACAATGACACTATAGTTCTGAAACCATAGTTATATCACAGCTTATCTAGTCTACAGCTTGTCCTTTTAATTTTATGTTCCATGTACAGTTCTTTCTTTTCATCTTCCCTTCCCTAAGCAGCTGCCACTGATTCCTTGTGGTCTCAATTTGTCTGGAACTTTCCACTGATACTAAATGGCTTATGTGGATAAGTGTACATGAGTTGGACAGGGATAAATTGCAGGACAGTGTGAGCTTCAGAGGCCAAGTCCTTCAAGAATGGAAGGTGAGAACCTCAGCTGACGGAAGACAAAAGTAAATAACCAGTCCAAGGGAGGTCTCTGTATGCAAAGAGGGACTATGATAGGAAGAATGGCTTTTCATTATAAGAAAATGATAGGAAAAATGCCTTTTCCTCTAGACCAATATGGCTACAACCTGGATACCTGACACATGAAAGATATAAAATTTAGGTGATTCTTTTCACTGAATTTTTCATATTTTCCCAAGCAGGAAGCAATTGTGACCACCTGAAACCTGAGATCCTGCTCCTGCCTTTGTTTCAAGATAATTTGCATCATCACAGATCCTCACAGGAGGTGACAGGCTTCATACCAGTTAT
Source organism: Crocodylus porosus (assembly GCF_001723895.1). Classification (NCBI taxonomy): domain Eukaryota; kingdom Metazoa; phylum Chordata; order Crocodylia; family Crocodylidae; genus Crocodylus; species Crocodylus porosus. The sequence goes on from NW_017728931.1 coordinate 3,773,005, forward strand.
GAACTGACAGCCCAGAGGAGTTTTCCATCTATTGACTCCTCTGTGAAAGCCTATGAAATATGAACCTTCATTTCTACCCGGGAGAACTTTTACATTCTTTTCTCTAATGCCTGATGAAGGGTGTTTGTGCCCAAAAGCTTGCAATTAAATAATTTTTTTGCAAAAAACTTGTTGGTCTAGTAAAAGATAGCATTTCTACTATGAGTCCTGATTGGCTTTACACTATGCATTTTAATCCAGCTTTGTCTCTGGACAAAGGCTCAGTCTTTGGCACTTTTTGATTGGTCAGAAGGATTTCCTTGACATATAATTTACAGGTTCAATTAAAAACAAATTATGCGTAGGCTTTTCCTTCATGCAGAAGTGCAGAGGTCATGACAGCAGGATTGACTAGACTGCAGAAGCCATTCTTCTTAGTTCCAAACACCTGGGTCATAAGGGAAGAAGAGAGGGCTCGTGCTAATCAGTAGCATCTTCTGGAGGATTTTTACGCTTGATTCATTGGTTAGCTTATGCAGCAAACCCCAGATGTGAGTCAGGCTACCAGTTTTGAATGTTACTATGGACATGCTGTCTTTCCAAGCTAGAAATGTTTCATGGGGGAAGGATGTTAGTGTGAGCTAGGTGAGTAGTCTTGTTGGAACTCGCTTGCTTATGGTTTAACTGAGGGACACTGGGATAACATGATTTTCCACAGATCCACAGAACAGACCGTTATCAGACCTAGGGAAAGAAGTCAGGAGTGTGAGCTCCCAGCCCCGTGCTTGAACAGACAACATTGTCCTCTTTGTTGTTAAGAGTGATGAAAGCAATAATAGGACCAATTCTTAAAACGTCCATAGACTTTACTGGGGTAGTATGACAGAGGGGGAAGAAGAACTCATCATTGTGTTCTCTGAGGTTTATAGTCAAGAGTCTGTTGTGGTAACCAAACTACTGGGGACTGAGAACATTGCTCCACAAAGGGGTGAGGTAAGAATAGCATACATAATCTTCTGTGCCTGATAATATGTAGGAAAGTTTCTTATAACAAATCAGGATGAGGTTTTCTGGTGGCCCAGCACCCACTGGAAACTGTCTTCTAGACTGAGCTCCACATGGAAAACTGTGAAAAACCTCAGTTTTCAGTATTCAGGTAGTTGCACAACATTACCTTTTCCCAGTCACATATCTAGTATAAGAACTGCCCTCAGCCTTTGTAGCGTGGCATGCCAAATATTAGTGGAGAATGTGTGACTGATACAAAAAGAATCTAGTCTGGTGTTTGAGGACAATAAAAATAGCAAGACAAATATACACGGGACCAAGCCATAATGTTTAGGTCAAGGTGTGTGGGTTTCAAACATGTCCTCCTGCTCCTGAATCTGGAGACGTTCAGCTCTAAGAGTTGTGTTTTCACATATTGCAGCAAGAGGGGACAGTAAGACCAGAACTCAGATCAAGATCCCCTATTCTACAGTCCAAAGTGTTTGGGTTTGTGGTTTTAGTCTGGGTCTATTTTGAGAACAGTAGGAAACAAAACATTTTAAAGAAGCCTACTTAGCTGCGAAAGAAAACAAAATTGAAATATGGTTTTGTGCTACCATTTATTAGAGATAGGCATAATATAATCCCCAGGTCATACACATACAGGTCAAATGAATGGATCTGACTCAAATGTGCATTTTAAAAATAGGACATGTTCTGACAATGGGGTGAACCCATCTGTTGGGCCTGAGGAGCCCTGAACTCTTGAGATGTCCAAAACCCAGGAGACTGACTCCCCACTGTGATAATCAATCTTTTACTGTGTGCCACCCCCAAAATCAATGTCATGCTAGTGTAATGCCATGTGCAGTAGGGATTACATCTTGGAAGCTCTGAATCCTAATGGATGAGCATTGCTCTTCAACCTAAAAGACAGTGCTGCCCTAGTCACCTGGCACTCTGTGAACTCTCCACTGCTCAATGGACATGGAATATTACATCAAGTTGGGGTGTCTTGTATTAGCATAGGATTAGACTGCTGCACCAATTCCCAAATGTGCATCCAAAACCTGGCACTTGAGCATTTCTGTTCTATTTATATCATAATTCCCCAATTTCTATTCATTCTGCAAATTTTCCTCTTTAAATGGGAGAGGAAAATCAACTAATCCTCCTGACAGCAAATATGAAACTTGCATAACTAAGGAGAAGAGAATTAACCTTTTCTTTAACCTGAAGAGCCTTGTAATCTGTCTAAAATCAACTTTTTATTAATTTTGGAGTGATTTTTAATGCTCATGGAAATGACTAACCAGTATCTGTGTCTGTAGCATAATATAGTTCAAAGCGATACCATGAAGTTTTTCATGCGTTGTATTTTTTGCAAACACTTTTCAGTTCTAACCTGCAGCAACCCAACAAATTTAATCCTAAATTAGACCCAAATTGAAGAATCTATGTCAAATGTAGGACAGCACTTAAACATATACTTGTATGTGTAAAGTGTATAAAGCCTATTGAAGCCTATGGGATTATCTGTGTACCGAAACCTATGCTTGTATTATGTACCATGCTGAATTGAGGTCTTCTCTATGACCTAAAAATGCAGAGTAACATTTTTTTATAAGTGTCTAAGTGATTTAGGAGTCTAAGCGTCATTTCCCAAAGCACCTTAGATTTTGAAAACAGGGCTTAGAGTCTTATGTCACACACAACACTTTTGAAAATTGTGCCCACTCTTGGTCTTCTCCAGTGAAGACTAGAACCAATACTAAGACATAGCTCCTATTCAGAGTACTTTACATTTTTTTAGTGATTAATTTTCCTATAAGTTGAATTAATCATTAGTTTTAGTAAGGATGGTGATTTCATGATCTAAGTCTGTATCCTCCTTATTTTGTCCTCCGAAGCCACTGGTACTATTAATGAAAGTACAGTAGACAGAAATAATCTTTTGACGATGTGGTACAGTTAGAGTACTGTTGTAGCTGTGATGGCCTAGGAGCTGTGATGGTCCAATAAAAGATACAAAAACAACAACACACCACCTTGCCTCTTGACAGATAATCAGCAGTAGAGGCCTGAAACTCATTAAACAAAATGTAACAGCAATGAGAGGCCACTTTTGAAAGGCTTTCGGAGAAGGAAAGAGGGAAAATTATGCAGCCATTAACTATTCCCACCTCCCATTTCCTTTTGTTGTACTGATATGATAAACATGCACAGAAGCACACCCTGAGTTCAGTGTTGGTCCACATAGATAACATAAGCAATATCATAGCAATGTCACAGCTCATGGAACTCCACGTCAGAAGTAAAAACGTTTATAAAAATGATTTTTTACAGAATTGAATTAACACTGATAAAGCATCAGACACTGTAGCACCAGAAAGCAAAGTCCAAAGTTCTTCCTTCAAGTGGAAGGGAAGAGAGACTCATATAACTTACAGGTTTATTCATTCATTCATTCATTTGTTCATTCATTCACATAAAAGCTCACTGAGGCCAGCAGTGCAGATATCTTTAGAAGATGAAGTAAAATACAAATGTATGAATATGTTAGGAAAATATGAAATGTCTCAGAAGTGATTGTGAGCAGAGTGAATAGACTAGATGAGCTCCAATGTGATTGGAGCCTAGTGAACAATTCACAAAGAATAATTGTATTCAGTGAGTTTAGTCTGTTAAAATGTTCCTTGTAAGTCTGTGGGCTGTTTCAAATGTATCAATTGTTCATATTTACTTTTATTTTAATTAGCTATATGACTCTATGACTGGATTGAAGACAATTCATTGTGAATATATGACATTCCATATATAAAATCTAAACAGTATTGGAAAGTTCTTTGGTCACATGACACTGTGTTTTATGCTCGGATGAGTATACCTTTTATAACTAGACTTCTTCTAGACCTCTTCCTCAGGGAGAAGGTGCATTTCAGGAAGGCAAGCAGATAAATAAGAGGCAGTAATTCCACAATTTTTTTAACCTTTTCCTTTTGTCCAAAAGGCCTTTCCAAAATTCTCATTTATAAAAAAATAAGGAAACTGGAAGGCTTATTAAGTGCATTCTGTGTTTGAAGGTAATTTTGTCTAATCACATTTGAACAAAGTAACTGTATGTATGTTCAGTCACAGTGACAAAGGGTAGGTCAGTTATTTGTCTGGCAAATATAATTGTGCCCCATAGCTCTAGAAAGAGATTTTGGGAATGTTGCCTCTCCTGTTGTGTCAGGGTCTTGTCCAATAATGCTTCCAGCACAAATATAGTACTTGAGCATGTGAGCTTAAAATTTGCTTTCCATGAGCAGTCACATGAGAAGACCCAGTTTCTCACACCTTGGCAGCAGACAGACAAAAGGGGTGTCAAAGGTGCAACATAACTTAAATGAATTAATCTTGAAATTCTAGAGAACACTTAAAGATTTTTTTTTATTTTGGTGCTATTCATCCGACTCTAATAGTCGTATTTCTCTGATTCAATGACTTTTTGTTTGAACACGTGATCTTGCAGTTCTGGCAAGTATTGTGTTATCTATATCTTCATTGAAAAGTTAGACATTTAGACCTCTACACTGAAGAATGTTTGCTCGTATTTGAAGATCAGTGCTACCACGCTTGGATTAAATAAAGTGCAAGGACAGAGAGCTACAATGCTTTTTATTCGAGACTACTCAAAACTTAGGTGTAGTTTTCAATTGCTTCAGGTACTTATGCTGTCAGTTATATTAAGGGGGGAAAGGAATAGTTTTGTACATTCAATTTATCTATATGAATCCAAGAAACATAATATTAAAATATAAGTACAACTGAACAGTTTTCTTGTGAAGACAATTCTTTGAGAGGACAGCTTTGCTGTGAAAAAGATCCTACAAGGCTCTGAGCACACTTTATAAGCAAGAGGAGCCACTATTACTGAAAATGAAAGTTGCGTATTTCAATACACCAAAACAATTTAGCCCTTCCATTCATTTTCATTTCATATGCAGTTTCACTATATCTGAATTCACTCTTAAGTGCAATCCCAATATCTATGTAAATCTGTTTCTAGACTCTATACACCCACAGTTGCTTTTGTTAATACGTATCAAAACAAATGCTAGAAATGCAACACATGCGTAAGGGAAAATGAGTAAAGAAACTTCATACCAGTGCAAGGGGATCCATTTGGACTTATCTTCCTCTTCTGCTGTAGAGACTGGGGCATTTGGAGTATTACCACTCTCATTGCTGTTATAATTGATAGGTAATTAAAGAACTACATCTAAAAATTAAATCACCAGCTGCATCAAGGTGATAATAGCTTGTTCCACCATTACTAGTTTATTTTTGAAGACAGAAAGTTGGGGGTGAAAAAATAGGGTTCTCAAGGGCCAAGATGTTTAAATATGGGTTCCTCGACTTAGGCTGCTACAGCCATATTTAGGCACTTCAAATCAATGGCCTTTTTGTCAAAAGCACTGGCAACTCAGTAGCTCCCCTTGAAAGTTGCAGGTGCTCAGCACTTTTGAAAACCAGGCCATTTCAGTGTCTAAAGCATGGCTTTAGAGGTTTAACTTTAATTACTCTTTAAAAAAAAATCTTGGCCTAGATATCCAGTGGAAACATGTACCCTGCCAGTGTGTGCTCAGGAGAAAGAAAGAAAGAGTCCAAAGAACTACAAATGAGGGCTGAGGTGTAAGAGGAAAGCTAGTCCAAAGCTGAATCTATGGAGAGCTTTTCATCTCTCATCTGTATGGGCACTGACATTGACTATAAAACTTAAAACAGATAAGAGATAAATGAAAATCTCCAGCCCAAACGGTGTGTGTGTGTGTATGTGTGTGTGTCTCATGGCAACTCCTGTAAGTAAATTGCACTAACCAGATTGTTTATTTATCATATACAGCCTCTTCAAATCTCTAACAGTCTGTTTTTCACTGCCCCCACCCCCACCCCTACTTTCTAAGCAGGCACAGGCAAAAATCATCTGAAACAAAAAAAATTGTTTATTAATTACTGGTAATTACTGATTTTACATATTGTTATTGATGGGGTTACGTAGCTGATTATATTTAAAAGATAAGGACCAAAAATGTCTGCCTGGACAGCTAAATCACTAGAAGAATGATACAAGCTCAGACCACACATAGGAGACCTTGCCAAACGTTTCAAAACTGAATAGTCATTGGGTTGGCAGATAATTCAGAAACTATTTGTATGAGCTGTTTATCAAATTATTAACTGCACAGATGTTGTTTGGTTGAAGAGCAGCTGAACCTTCTCTCTGCCAGCCGTGGAGACAAAGGTCTGCAGGAATAATTGGAGATGTGCATGGAATATTAAATTAATTTACTGCTCTTAATTCTTATGCAAATCCTGACCTCTGATAGAGCCTATCAATTACCCTGCATACAGGGGAAAGAAAGGAGAACAGTTTCTTTCTGTTTCTTTTTCTTTCTTTCCTCTTTTTTTGTCTCTTTCTTTTTTTAAAAACTCGGAAAAGGAAATATGTGCAAGAAAGCCATTAGATAGGGAGAAGTGAGGAACTGGAATTATTTAATTGAATCTCCAAGTTGCAGCACTGTCTCTTGGGAATAAAGACACAATTTAAAAAAAAAACCAAAAAAACCCAGCCAAGCAGAGGGGATGAAAATGTGGGGCAAGAGTCTTGAAATAGCTCCACATCTGTGGACAGGGAAAAGAAAAAGTGGAAAGGATAGAGTGGACCTGTCCAATGAAATATTTGTTTCAAAAGAAAATACAAAAGGGTTGCCATTGGAGGCCTATGGATGAGCGCTCAAGAAGCGTAGTATTTGTATGGTGAGGGTGCACATACACCTTGTTTTATAGCATATCATATTTAATGCATGGATTATCTTAGAATATCTGCCCTGTCCTCTTCCTCCAGCCTCCCCACCAAGCAATGCCAAAACTGCAGGATCAGGCCCTTTCATAGTATGTCAGATATCAGTGTTTAGGTTTAGGACAAGTTCAGGAAAAGGCACCATGTCTCAGCATCTCCCCCCTAGCTGCTTCAGAGCTGTATACTTAATCATTTGGTGGGGTAGGGATCTTTCTATTCTGTTTTGCTTGCTTTCCTACAAGGATCTTACACTGTCAAAAAAAAAAAGATTGCAAGTTTTCTTTCTGATTAAAAAAAAAACGAACAGTACATGTCGTTGCAGGTTTATTAGTGAACTACCTGGTAGAAGGAAATAGTTTAATTGGTCCTTGTTAAAACGAGCCTTCTTTATTACAGATATTGAGAAAAGACCTCAGCTTGGACTTTTTTTTTTTTTAAATTGGGCTGTGTGAGCACTATTTAGTGAATGTTTAAAAAAGACTCGAGTCTTTATTCTTTCATCATATTTTCTAATAAGGATAAATAAATAGGATGAATAATGTGATCAGTCTATTCCTCGACCTTTGAAAGACCTCAGCAGTGAAATGATGTTTCGAGCTCCTTTCGTCACATCCAATATGCACTGCCTTTCAGCTCTCCGCAGCCCAAACAAAAGCCATACAACAATATCAATTAATCATGCAGCAGGCAAACAAGGAGATTTATTCCACTACAAATAGCCTCACAGAGAGATGCTGAATGGGTGTGATTAGCATGAGAAAAGAGGAGCAAAACTCCACAGTTCAACAGCTAAAGAGCAATTTGATGGGGCTGGGATGGGGAAATTACTTGATTAGCGTCTGCTGGAAGAGAACACGTTAGAACCCCTCAGTCATGAATCCCAGCCGGGAAACAAAACACAGTGGCCAACTGAGAGGGACATATATAAGCTACAATGGCAAAGTAACCCAGCAAAGGACTCAGCCACAACAGAGCCTGGAAGTTAAAACAAACATAGACACAGGAGGGGTTTTTCACCCCCAAGGGCTTTATTTTTTTGCTATGAAAAAAATATCAGGAGATTCCCACCCCCGCCCCCTCCTTTCCAGACATTCAGTTTGTAAGGCTGCAGCTGAGAGAACCGATCAAGCAACCAAACGCACTGACTCCCACACACGTATGATGCATATATCTAAAGTGTGCGATCGTATTAGTATTAGCCACCATATGTGTGATGATAAAACCTTTCACTTGAATAAAGCCCCAGATATTCTTTTTGGAGACCACCAGTTGTCTGCGGGGCTGTTTGTAGAGAGGGAAATGTTGCACGTATCTGAAAAGGTATCTTGTATCCCACTCATGATCCCACGCACGTGATGTATGTTGATTTCTATCGCAGCAAATGCCCGAGAATAATCTAATGACCCGTGGTCCAGACCGGCCTTGCCCAACATGAAGTTATTGAGTCGGGAAGATCCCAGCACCTCTGGGAACATCATCGGCTCTTCTGCCAGTCCCTCCAGCTGCAATCTTCAGGTCCAGCGGTAAACTTGCCATGCTGACTGCTGTATCTTCAGGTTTAGGGATTTGTTTAAAAGGTGTCGACATCGTTACGTTTAAATGGGAGTTTTAACTTCTTTCTATTCGTCCTTCGGTCTGTGTGGATTCTGCCTGTGGTGCAATAATACACGCAGCTTTATCTGAGGCTCCCCCAAAAA
>NW_017728931.1:3781612-3800709 GCF_001723895.1 Crocodylus porosus
AGATACATATACATATATGTGTGTATATATACGCATACACATACACGTGTGTGTATTTAAAATAAGATCAGTTGTGGAGTCACTAAAGAACGTGATTTGTAAAAGAAGCTAAGAGGCGTGTGCTTTTGGGGGGAGCCTCAGATAAAGCTGCGGGTATTATTGCACCACTATAATATCACTATAAACTGAGATAGACAGATATGTTATATATACATATATCGATCTATCTCAGTTTATAGTGATATATGGTCTTTAGTGACAGGACAACCGATCTATCTATCTATCTATCGATATAGATCGATTTAAAATAAGATCGGTTGTGGAGTCACACTAAAGAACATATCTATCACTTGTCTCTTGCTGTGTTTAGGACTCAAGGAGAATGCCGGTGTCCTCACAATGGCTTGTAGCTTGCTTTCTAAAGTGCAGGCTTTGGCATATCTGTGTAGCTCCTGAAGTAGCACTGTCCTAAACTAGTTTTGCACAGCCAGAACCCATCAAAGGGAATATGATCCTGGTGTTTGTCTCTGCCTTGTTAATATAGCAACTTTGCTGTATGATGTCACAGGCTGAAGGCTAAACCAGACCATTGGCGAGCTATTTATTGGTAGGGCAGCCTGGGAAAACTTCGCCTGCCCCCGCACACACGTGTAAAGTTGTGTTAGGCCTTCATTTGGGAGTGTAGTAGCCGTGCCAATCCAGGAATTACGGGTAAGGCAAGGGGTTTTGGAGAGGTCGTATCTTTTATTGGACCAACTGCCTGGTTGGGATCAAGTCGAACAAGATTTCCAGTGCAGGAAGAATGCCTTGCAGTGGAAAGCTTGTCTAACTATCCCAACGATGCAGTTCGTCCAATGAAAGATATCACCGGCAAAAATTCAGGCCTGATTTTGAGCACTTAGTTCACCTATCCTCATAACTGTGGCAGTTATAGAAGAGGGTTATTTTGCAGTCCCGTTTACGGGGGTCAATCCTGTATTGTGCCCCTAGATGAGGAATAAGCTGCTGAGGGCTTGCTTCGGGAGAGATTCGGAGTCGCCGCGGTCTCCCTGCCAAAAGCTACCTATTCACCCTCCGCCTTGCCTGCTCTCCCTTACCGGACGCTGCGGGGACCTCCCACATGCTAAAAAACGATGGAAACAACAAAAACCCATCTCTTCCCCCAACCCCTCTTGGCCAATCTGTACGCTAAACTCCTTTCAGAGGAGAGCTACTACCTCCCATTTAAAAAAAAACAGCAACAGTTTTTTGGGTTTTTTTTTTTAAATGCAAAGTATTATAAGCAAGGTTTTCCCATATATATTTTAAATGCCCATTGCCAACGCCAGGAGTAGAGTCGAGTTCTGAATATTCTCGGGACTCCAACGCGGCTGGTGACTTGTTGTGGCTGCTGCTTTTTAATCAGACAAATCAATTAAAATAGGCACCCTTCAAGACCTACATCTCTCTCCTCCTTTCTTTCCGGCTCCAGTTGATGCGAGGCAGTTTAGCAGCTTCTGTCTGTGGGGCCACATTGTCAAGTTTGTAGGGCCTGATCCAAAACTCACTGAAACCAGTGAGGAGGAAAAGGTCCTGTTGATCAGGGCCCTGAGTTCAAAGCCGGGCGTCTGAACATCTCCGAGGCTGTGGGCCCCGGTTCTTCTGGAGCTTTTTTCCCTGCCTGCATGGCTGGAAGAAACTTAGACAAGCTTTCGACTGCAAGGCATTCTTCTTGCACTGGAAATCTTGTTCGACTTTATCCCACTGCAGTTGGTCCAATGAGAGATACCACCCACCAAAACTCTTGCCTTCCCCACTGTTTTTACTGCAAAAATCGGGGCCTGAAATGATTTTAAACACCCAGCCTCCCCACTTCGCTTTGGCTGTAGATCCTAGCTTAGTTCAGTGCTTCCCTGTGAACCAGCGGGCCTTTTTCAGCAAGGGAATCAAACTGGGAGGTAGGATAAGGCATTAGACAGGGCCCTGAACCATTTGATGGATACAAATCCAAGTTCCTATGGCATCTTCAGAGACACTATCCGAGGCACGGCTAATAAAAATAAGTCAGCGCTGGAGGTTTCCGAGGCTGTGAAAATGTTTGGGAATCCCTGTCCGGCTCCCGCTTCCCTCTCCGTACACAGCACCTACATATAATTTCACTTATCCAGCAAATCTAATTAGTAATCCGAGGGTGACACTAATACAAATATAATGAAGTCGGTGATGGCCAGATTAGCTGAGCAGGGTATCGATAGCCTTAAAGGAACATTGCATCTTGGCATCAACGTCGCCAATGCAACAAAAGGTAACATCTTCCTTAACACACACACACACACACACACACACACACAGCAAAATCGCGTACATCGGGCTGAGCGGTTCAAGTGCCAATTAACAAATCCAGCGCATTGCTGAGCGCTGCTTATCTGTCTCGAAAATGTCATTGACTGCGGTTTATTGCAGGGAACTTCTCTTCTAGCTCCCGCTCGCTTTAAGACTCTGCCCTTGGAAGAGGAAACAGGAGGAGGAGAAAAAGAGCCGCTTCTTCCCCGCACATCCCAGGACTCGGTGCTAATTCTCATCTCTGACCCAAATGCAACCGGGGTATGAACAACGCCCCCCACCCCTCCCCGCGCACCCGCACACATGCCGAGGAGTCCAGCTGCAGCCGGAGGAACCCGTGGTATGTGTCTGTCCGCATGGATGCTCAGCAGCAGCAGGAGTTGGAGGGGGTGGAGGTTGCATGGGGGGGCGGAAGGGAGGAGAAGGAAATGGGGAGTGATGATGGGGGCCAACGACAGATATTTATAGCACCCAACAAGCTCTGCGATCCCCGCTAGCGAGGACACTTCCCAGCGGCTACCCCCTCCCCCCCAGTCTGCCTGCAGCCTGCCAGGTCACCTGCGGGCTCTCTTTGTTTGTCAGCTGCAGGGCTGGAGGCTCCGACCAGGTCGCGGACCTGGACCGCAGTGATGTGTCCGGGCGCCCCCCCCCCCAACATACACACCCCCTGTGTGTGCCTCCGCCAGGATCTTTCCCCCTTTTTTTCCTCCCCTTTTCTTTATAGGTTACTCCCGGGTCCCATCATATTGTTCTGGGAAAGAAAGGGGGGGAGGGGGGAGAAGTCGCCCCGCAATTTATTCCAATGGGTGGTTTTTAAGAAGCTGGCAATTTGAGACGGCTGGGTGTTATTTAGTGCAATATGAAATCAAATGATCCTATTTCTCAAATAACAGTGTATGTGTGCGCGAGGAGAAGTGAATACTTTGAAAGGGTAATTGTCTCCCGATGATATTTCCATTATACCCCGATCCGGACCAAACGCTATTCAGCGGCCCGGCGGAAAGCAGAAGGGTAAAATCAAAAGAAAAGAAAAGAAAAGAAAAGAGTCAGGCCCCTCTGCATTTTAGCAGATGGAATGGATTCCTTGCATTCTGGACAGTGCCCAATCCCCACCTGAAGCTGTTAAGCCAAAGCATTCTAGTGGGGGTATCATTTATTATTATTATTATTATTATTATTATTATTATAATCGCCATTATTGTTGTTACTATTATGATTATGATTATGATTATTATTTTGAATGGAGGAACGACACTAACTTCTCTCCACTCCTTGAAACTTTTCAGCCTGAGTCCCTGTCCTGTGGTGCGAGGCGCTGACACGGTCATAGCTCAGTGGAAATCCTGATCAGACAGAAATGTTTAAGGTAAAGAAAGAAGGGGGGTTAGGGGAAAGCATCCTTTCCCTCTTAGCAACAGGGTGGTTCCAGGACTTCCCAAGCCAGTTACACAGATGATTCCTATTACTTTCGTTCCTTAAACCTGGAGTTCACTTCTGGGACACGATTTGAGCAATTCGCTCTCCTTGTATCGACCAAATTTTGTTCTGGATTTTTAAATACTCTCTCCCGGCCGACTTACTCACTGGAGTCAGAGAGGGGTCCTCTGCAGGGCTTGTCCGTTTGCTTGGAGAAACGCACACACACACACACACACACAGAGAGAGAGAGAGAGAGAGAGAGAGAGAGAGAGAGAGAGAGATTGTCGAAAACAGCGTTTAAAGAACCATCGGCTCACACAATATCGTAAAACAAAGCTCCGTATAAGCATATTTATTAGATTGATTTTAATGGCGTGGCAGCTATCACGTCTGTACACTTTCACGCATTTGTTCGTTGCATTAATGGCTTTTTCCCCCTTCCTTTTCCCCCCTTTTTCCCCCTCTCTCTCTCTCGCCATTATTTAAGCATTGTGCCTGATACAAAAGAAAACACATTTAGCCCGCGATAGCAGCTAATCGCTCTGAAGGCTGTTTATTATGAAAACTGACACAATTCACCTTTAAAAGCAGCGCCTCACATTTCAAACCGCCGTGCTAAATAGAACCAAGCGGGAGTCAAGGTAAGGTGCCTGGTGGGAGGCAGAGACACGCTGCAAGGAGCTGTCCACCTTTTCAGCACCAGCAGTTAGGTTTTCTCGCAGGGCCGGCTGCTGGAAAATTACGGTACGATGGCATAATCCTCCACAATTACATAAAAAAGGGGAGTGAGGGAGGAAACAAAGTTGCTGAGACATTTTCAGTCGGAGACCTGAGTCCCCGTGGGCTGGTAGGTCTAGTGACTTGAATGGCACGGCGCCCCTGCTCGTTGGGACTGAAGACAGCGGAGAATTCTCCAGTCGGACACATCACGGCCGCTTCGCCAGGGCAGGAGCAGCTCCGAGGGGTCGCCTGCGCTTTCGGGGGTCGGTAGAATTACGGTTACTGAGCAAATGATTAACTCCCACCCACTTCAAGGGTTTACAGTTCTCTTACGCTGTGCTGTTACATGTATTCAGAGTCCAGAGATCAGGGATCATCACCTATATATGTTTGCGTGTGGATGCGCGTGTATATGTCAGTGATGTGAGTGTGTGGGTGGGTGGGTGTGTGTGGTCAGTGATTTCACATGTACACAATAAAAAAAATCGGTGATATTAGACACACACATAAATCGGTGATATTATATACACCTATATACATACATATTCACGCATCTATAAATCGGTGAGATATATACACACACACACACATATGTATAAATCGGTGATACTATATACATATATACACATATATACACACGCATACATAAATCAGCGATACACACACACATACATACATATATATAAATCGGTGAGATACACACAGATACATCTATATATACATATACATACATTCATACATACATATATAAATCGGTGATATTATAGATAGACACACACATACATTGGTCTAACAAAAGATATCAGATTTACCCAAAGAACCTTGTCTGCCTATATATATCGGTGATATTATACACACACACATACATCCCTGTGTGTGTGTGTGTGTGTGTGTGTGTATATGTGTGTGTATGTATATGTGTATATACGACCAGAATTTACATAGATAACACATTCGCATATCGGTGTATGTCTCTGCAGACACACACGCAGACACAAGCACGCACACGCACGCCTGTGTGTGCATGTGGACAGACAGCCCTGTATAATAGACAGCACGCACACATTTGAGTAAGCATCTATACCCAGAGCAGGTCTCGCTGTTTTCCCTTTCAGAGCGGTACCTTCCTGGCCCAGGAGGGGAAAGGCAAGACACTGACTGGGATTCCTCCTGCTTTCCCCCGTGCCAAGCCCGGCTGGAGCGGCGCTCCCCTCGGCGGCGCGGTGCTGCTTCCCGCATGCTCAGGCGTGCGGCTCCCGGAGCGCTCTCAAGGTGGGAGCCGGGGAAGGCTTCTTCGACTCCGGCCGCGGCTCCCCCAAGCTTCATATCCTAAAGCAGGCAACCAGCCCCCGGGAAACTTCTCCAGCCGTCGGGCTATCAGGAGACCGGGACTTCGGTTATTTATAGGGACTGCTGATCACATTCACTCAATAACCCTTGAAAAGCAGCAGGGATTCAGCGAAATAGGTGTGTTGTTGGATGGATGGCATATTGCTGCCTAGGGCATGGTAAACATGAGGGTGTGAAAGAGGACTGATCGCCTCTGTCCTTTCCCCCTGGGAAGCAGCAGCCCCCCTGGCCTCTTATGGAAACACCAGCATGATTCGCGCTGTCCCCATCCCTACAGAAAAGGACCCCGCAGAGGGACAGACAGTTCAACAGCACTTTGCAATGGGGGTGGGGGCAAGAAAGAGCAAGCGAGACCTACCTTCATGCACTCACACCTGAGCAGTTGCCTTGTGGCTTCCGGGCAAGAGCCCAGAGAGGGGATTTTTTTTTCACTAGGAGATGAGAGAGGCTTGCCTCTTTCTAAATATCTGGCACACCAACTTCTGCGGGGAAAGAGGTGGGTGAAGCAGAGAGCAGTGACTGACCCTCTTTAATAGAAAACGAGCAGCATCAAATGATTAAATGGCTAGGTGGCATTTCCTTCCCTCTCTCCCCCTTCCCCCCAGTAATCACCATTACAACAGACAAGATTAAAATGCTTTAATACTCGCTGAAGACCTTAAGCTGCAAAGAGTTTTGTTACGTGGGCCAAAGTAGGGCTTTTATTTTATATTATATTATATTATATTATATTATATTATATTATATTGCACTGTATTGTATCACATCATATATTATATTATATAACATCACATTACATCACTATTATACCATATTGCATTGTATCACATCTTACAGTACATCACATCACATCACATTGTATTATGTTATATCACATAACATCACTAATGTATTGTATTGTGTCACATCTCATATTGTATTACATTATATTACATCACTATTGTATTGTATCACATTACATATATTACATCACTTCACATCAATTATATATTATATTATATTATATTATATTATATTATATTATATTACCTGCATGTTTCCCCTTGTTACTTTATTTATTTACTTCTCCCCTCCCACCCTCCAGTGTCTCTATTAACCCTGTTTTAATCTGTCTGTTTGCATGCAGCTCGGCCGGTGCTGGGCTGGACGGCCGAGCAAGAAGGGAAGCCCCGAGGTCGCCCCAGGCAACATGCAGCTCTCCGAGTAGCCGTCGCCGGGAAGGAAAGCTGGCCCGGACCTGGAGGGATGGCGCTGGGCACGTGCAGACGCGGGGTGGGCGCTGCCCTGCCTGCCTGGTCGCAGAAGAAGAAGGTTCGTGCTGCCAAAGGGCCGGGGTAGTGAAGCATAAGGCGGCGGCAGCAGCCTGACCAGGATAATACTCACTTTGCTGCACCTCTGACAGCTTCAAGGACTTTGACAGGCTTGCAGGACAGAGACCCCGATCCAGCCGTGCCTGCGCCCCCAGGTCGCTAGAGATCGGCTCGGAGCTGAACACCAGTGCAGGTGCGCACTGCAGCCCCGATTTCTCCTTCGGATGCCCGAGCCTGCAGGTTTGCCAAGGGCTGACCCCTAAGCCCCGTGCGCGCCAGTGGCTGGGGCCACAGGTCAGACTTCCCTGGGTCTCATTGACTCAGACCTCGTGCTGAGCTCTCACACCAGGCTCGGCACTCGCCAGCCCATTGACTCTGCATGTGCACACATCCTTCTCTCTGACCTTATAAAGCTATCCCTGCTTCATAGGAACTTGCTCCTAGGCAGAATTATATAACCCCGTGCGGGCACACACCTTTTGGCAATACAGAGAATAAACCGCGTTTGAAACCTCAGGCTTTTAGATTGATCACCCATTAGATTTCGGGGTTTCTTTCCCTGCCCCGTTCTAGTTTTGGCTTTTGATAATCTCCCGCAGTGTTTCAGGAGAAACACTGCATCTGCTAACTATTCTTCTTTGGTTCATTAGCTGCAAGGAATCCCCAGAGGGGAAACATTCTGAAATGCCAACACCCTGTATTAGAATCCCTTCAGAAACAGGAGTCAGGTACCTTCCTGTGCAACATCAGGCAGACTGGAGGTGGCTTGGAGTGACTGAGGGGTATGCACCTATATTAAAGAAATAGACATATGTCTGTCAAGTGCCCGCTCCTCTTGCCCACCTGAATAGTCCCATTGACTACTATAAAATAAGGGCTTCAAAATGACATGGATGGTATGACAAGGCAAGACATATCAATCAGGTAATACTAATATTTCTCCTCCTAAATGCCCTGTTTTAACAAAATCTAGAGTAAACACTGTGCCTGTTGCTTAACACAGAAACAGGAACTAGAATAGTGATAAGGACATGTTTCCCACTCAAACTCTGACTATTCTGCTCTTGTTCCTCTGGTCTGTGTTCATGATTCATTTATTGTTCCCCCTCATTCTGCACACTCCTAACTTTTTTTTTTCTGTTAATGCCCTCACATGTTTGTTAGATGTTCCCTTAAATAACAATCTAAAACAATTTAAAACAACTGGTTCCAGATAAATCATTCATTTGTATGTGTTCACTGAGGTTTCCTTTGTTTTTAAACCACTTCTGTTCTGGCAACTGTTATAAAAATATTTTTATTGTAAACTATTTACCATTTTGTAAGCATATCAAGACAAAACAGGACATCCCTAATTCATGTGGGTAGTCTTGTTAAAGGAAATGAATGGAAATAGTCTTGAGGTAGGCCAGCAGAATTTAGTTAATTAAATAAATAAATCACCACTGGGTGTATGCTTTGGTTTAGCCAGATGGAAGCCAATTTACTTTGATGTACGGAAGCTCTGTATTTTTTTACTACCAAAATTTAAAAAGTCAATAGTTTTATTGAGCTGGAAGAAAGACCTGCTCATTCAGAAGTTTACTGAACTGTTACAATTGGCTACATTTATTTTTCTTGATTTTTAATATTTATTGTTGAAAATAAGTATCCAATACCCATATTCATTTAGAACTAGATTGTCAGTTTGTACACTTTATAGTGGAAGTGACTCTATGCTCTCAGTAAGACTTGCACATAATTTTCCATATATAATGCTATACTCACTCATACACATAAACACATTTTTTCAGGGGTTTATTACTTTCTCAAAAAATTATTTTATAGATTTTTTTTTCTACACTTGGTCTTTACCTGGAGGTGATACTAAAAAAAAGTAGCCTTATCCATTTTGCTATTTTTGCAGTCTTCATGTATAAAATATTGTTCTTATTCCATGTATTCCAAGAAAATTATTAGTGCATATGTAACTCAATACTTGGTAATTTTGTGGAGAAATTTCCTTGTTTTGTAGCTCTCACTGAGTTCTTGAAATAAGCTGAGTTTGAAGGAAATTGGCTTAGTGTTTTTGGTGTTGTGAGCTCTGGAATTGGATTACTTTTCATACATCCACAGGTCAAGCTGCTTAGAACCCTAGAACACTGCATATAAACCAGTGCAGTAAACCTTGTTTAGTTTTTGTGCTCTGCCCAGCATGGCTTGGACACTAAGGTGATATGAAATGTTGTGACTGTAACCTTGATTGCAGCGTAATCAATGCAAGTGTTACCATCAATTTCAGTGGATTCAGAATTTCATCCCATAGCCTCCTCATCTCCTATCATAAGGACAGCTAAAGGCTGGGAAATTATAAATAAACCAGAGATTTGGGATGGGGTAGAGGAGAAGGTAAGTGGGGCAGGCTGCCTAAAGTCCACATGGTATAGTTAAATGAAGCTCAGAGATTTTTAAGTCTATTGCTCGAATCACTGACTAGCCATTATAATTCCTGGTACCCGGGCTCATATTTTTAAAGGTTTTAAACCTATGGAAGTTAAGTGCCCAGGCTCTTTTGAAAATCATATTGCATGTAGCATGTCACAACTATTAAATAATCAGGCCCCACATAACCACATGAAGTAAGTAAATATAACCAACTCTGTTTTATTGATAAGGAAAACTGGATGTGTCTACACATGCATTTGATCTGGGACCAGTTTACTTACAAGTAAATTACTCATAAGTAAATGCTCATAAGTAAATGCATCTACACATGCAGGGACTGGAAGCAGATTTGCTGCTCCTAGCAACAAACTGCTCACATTTCCTGTGGCCCTGCAATAGGCCCCTGCTGCCACCAGGGGGAACTCCAGGCTGTGGCTGAAGCTGCCAGCAGCCCTGCTTCTTGCTCCCTGGCCAGACACTTCTCTGGCCAGGAGCAGCATGCCCAGCATAGGGGCAGCTCACAGCAGCTGTCTTGTCTCCACCTCTGCCTCCCCACACCATGGCTGCTCCAGCCCCTGCCCCTGGCAGTGATGCCCAGCACCTTGGCTCATCCTGGCCACTGTGCTGGCCTGCAGCACCAACTGCTGGCGGCTCATGGCTGTCTGAGCCCTACTGTCTCCCCCACATGCAGCAACCACCTGCCCAGCTGCACTGTGCTATCCCAAGGCTGTTGCCACCACACACCTGCCACCTGGCCAGACCCCAGCAGGGGTGTCAACAATGTGTTGCTGGATGCTAACACTGGGGCCATCCATGGCCTTCTGGGCCTCCAGCCCTGCTGCCTCTGGGCCCGCTGGGCCAACCAGGACTGGTGGCTTCCCATCGTCCAGCAGACCTGAGATAATGAGCAGTGGCCGGAGGCATTCAGGATGACCCAGGCCACCTTTCTGGACTTCCTGAAGCAGCTCTGCCTACAGCTGGAGTGGTAGAACACCACCATGCCCCTCTACGCAGACACCCGGCTGGCCATTGCCCTGCTGAAGCTGGCCACACCTTCCAGCTTCCACTATGTGGGCCATCTTTTTGGTGTGGGCAAAGCCACTTCCAGGGAAGCTGTCCTGGAGTTATGCGACACCCTCCAGGATGTTCTGGGACACACAGTGCTCTGGGAACACAACTCCCCTGGAGGTGGTGGTGAAGTGCTGTGCCCTGGGATTCCCCCAGTACATAAGGGCCTTGGATGGGACCCACATCTGCAGGGGGCTTCTCAGAGGAGGTGCCCCAGGGCCAGCTCCCCACTGGGCCAGCACTGTGCCCTGAGCATGCCCCTGCTGAACATATCGCAGGCACTGCACAAAGAGCTGTTTGGGCAGACTAAGGGGTGCCTGACCCACTATGCCCTGCTGCTGCTGATCTCCATGATGTCCTGGGCATATCTGTGCCCATGGTATCCTGGGTATACCTGTCATGGGACCCTGAGCTTCAATGGTATGAGGGGCAAGCTGGGGCTACCCTGCAACCTCTGCTGCCACCTGAGGGCCGCACTACATGTCTCTGCCCCCTGCAGCCGAGGAGGACATTACCAGTGACAACCATGCATTCCTCAGTTTGTGAGAGGCCTATGCCTGCCTAGCTGTGGGGGCACAGGCTGCTCAATAAAATTTTACACTGTCTCCTGCCTTCCTGCATGCTGTGGGGGGGAACCTGGGGGCCAGGGCAGCATGATTCGCCCAGGCAGGGGCTGGGAGGGCCCTCCCTCCAGTGCGGGGTTTACCATGTGGGTGGGGCTGGTGTGCTCAGCGGCTCTGGTGAGTCCCGACTGGCAGTGATGGCATGAGGCTCCCAGTGGACACATCAGGCAACAGGGCACTGCGTGTGGGCATGTGGGCACCTGGGCAGGGCCCCCCCCAGGGAGGAGCTGGCACTGCTTGTGGCCAGTGGTGATATGGCTGGCTGTGCCTCGTGGCTGGGGCTGAGGCTGTGGAGCTGTCAGGGTGGGGGCTGGCCTAGGCTTTCTGAGTTGCTGGTGTAGGCTAGGGGAGGGGAGCTCAGTGCGTTGGGATGTAGGCACCCCAAGGGGCCCTCTGGCAACACATCACCTGGTTGTCAGGCCAGAGCAGGGGACAGGCAGGCTGCCTGTGCTGCAGTACATAGCATGGCTACAGCCTGGTTCTTGGGGTGCAAGGATCTCAACTGCTACATAAAAGGCATGGACTTGTGAGAACTCCCTGACTGATGATTGTGGTCAATTATGGTGATCCACTGTGCCTGCAAGGCCTTGACCTTTATGTGGTACTGCCACACCGACTGGTAGTGCCTGCACTCCTGCATCCCTCATAGACTTGGGCACTGGGGCCCTTACTCCATGTGAATTGCTGCTGCACCTCTGCCTCACCCCATAGTGCCATGAGGTCGCAGTCTCCTCCATGGATCAGTTGGGGCCCCAGTTGGCAGTGGGAGGCATGGGTGACAAGGAGGCCACTGGGGCTCCCACACCAGCTCTCTGGGCCTCCACGCAGCTGTCCCTGTGCTGCCGGGCCTCGGCAAATACCTGCAGCCTGCAGTACCAAGTGCAGGAGCACAGCACGGGACTAGGGGCCACGTGGTGAGGTAATGCCTTGCAGCCTCTGCAGGGTCTGGGCAGGCTGCTGAGGGTTGGCTGCAGGCAGCTGGAGCTGGCCTTGGTGGCCAGGAGTTGCCTGGAGCTGGGCCTTGGTGCTGACAGACTTGGCAGGAGCCTGTAGCACTCTGCAGGCCTGGACAGCATGGACCTGGCAGCCGTGTACCACTCCGGTGCCAGGCAGTGGTGATGGGGTGCAGGCAGGCTGACACAGCTGTCCTGTGGCCTGCGTAGGGGGGCACACTGCCCTGGTGTGGCCTCAGGCTGCCTGCACATGCCCCACGGCTCACTGTGCCTACAGGCTTTTAAGGGCCTGGGGCTGGGACAGGCATAGAGCCAGTCCAGCCCTGGGGCAGGAGAGGCTCCAAGCCCTGAAGCCCTGGGGCTAGCCTGAGGCTGGCCCCCTAGTGGTGGGGCTGACTGCGAGCGAATTTGCCCCTGATTGGTGTCCACATGAATGTTACTGCTCATTGACTACTCACCAGTAAATTTGCTACTTGTAGTTGCAGTTGGCAAATTTACTCATGAGTAGCGATTTTTACTGTGGAGTAAGCATGTACACATGTAGAGGTGCATGGTTACTGCACAGTGAACTATGCTACTGCGCTGTAAAGTGTCTCATGTAGATGTGCCCACTGAGTCTCAAGGTATGTTTACACCGGGGTGGGCAATTATTTTGGGTGGAGGGCCGCTTACTGAGTTTTGGCAAACCATTGAGGGCCACATGACAGGTAGCCAGGGGCAGATATATATTAATTTTCTAAATTTTTAGGGGCCCCGCAGGCTGGATAGAAAGGCCTGGCAGGCTACATGTGGCCTGCGGGCCGCATTTTGCCCACGCCTGGTTTACACTGATATTTAGGGTCAACCCTGGGGCTTGCTTACAACCAGCCTGAATCAGCCTTTCCTATTATCTTTTCTTGTAGGCCTCCTCAAAGCCACCCATACTGTTCTTCTTGTTCTTCGAGTAGACCACTATGGGGACCCCATTTTGTAGACTGTTTGTCTCTGTTTCTGTGCTTGGCTCCAATTATAGACATTAGATACAGGATGTAGAGTACAGAAAGGCTGGAAGTCAAAACAGGGATTTGTGGGACTGTGACTGGGCTCAAGTCCTATGTATAAAGGTGTGTTGTGAACACATTATATGTTGGGGTGGGCATAGAGGTGAGCAGGGGTGGGTTTGCCCTCAAGCCTGGAAGTTCAACGGGGCCTGCCGTTGGGAATTGAGCACTGATGTTTATAATGCAGAAGGTATGGGCTATAGGACAGCTTTAAGGTTGATCCTATCTGTGTAGACATAACCTTAAACTCTAACCCTGAGTTAGTAATTTTGCAGCACAGAATTAGATTATTCATCACTCGATGCTGACCTTCATGCCTAATTCAGCAGGCCTCACTGTTATTCTGATAAATTGCTTAGATTAAACTTTTTCAAAAGTGGCCTCTAATTTTGAGTGCCCAACCAGGGACATCTGCATACCTCAAACAATCAGCAATCTAAAGCTGAAGCTTTTAAAATAAAAACATGTAAAAAGAGACACTTTTTTAAACATTTGCCTTAGTGTTTTTTCCTCTTATCCTTCTAATATTATCCATCTACCTCATAGAGGTATGTGCCCACCTGCTTACTAAAAAGCTCTCTGTCAGATTACTGGTGTTTTCATATGTTGTTGAGTTTGCCTCTAACAACCCTGCTGCAACTGTCCAATCATTGCTGCTGTGTGTGTGAATGCATCCATGTGGGGCAGATGTGGGGGAGGAAACCCCAATAGGGACATGGGGTGTTAGCAGCAGGCTACCAGTCTTTCCACCTGCAGTTTGCAAAAAATCATGTCTGTAATTTGCTGCACAAAAAGAGAAAGATGAGACATGAGCAGCTGACCAGCTTGCTTCTGCCTGCTGGGTTTGCGGCTTTTGATGACGATGCCAAAGTAGTGAGTGGGTGGTGTCGTCAAGATGAAACTGTGAGGGTTAGAAACTCTCCTGTTGGGTACCACATAGCAGTGTATTAGATACAAGCCTACGAATTAGAGAAACTGGATGCTCTTCTGCAACTTCTGTTTAGACTGACTTTAGGCAAACCAGTTCATTTTTCTCTAAACTAAATCTGAGCATGGGTGATTTTGGAGGGACACACTTTTACCTCTATTACTATATGGAGATATCCTGAGTGAACCAACATAGCCACTCAGGCAACAATGCAAGGATCAAAATCAAGCAAAAATGAGTATGATTGTATGACTTAGGCAGACAAAGTTCTTTAGACCAACTAAATTGTTGGAAAAATTGTTCTTTGCAAGCTTTCAAGTGCAAACACCCTTTTCCAGGCTGGGGATTCAGGTAGTGTTTTGTATACTCTCCTAGTGACCTCAGTACCTAGCTGGGAGGAGGGGAGCACTGGGTTCCAGTCCCTGGTCCCTGGACTGTGTATACATTTTACATTAGAGAGGCACTAGATAAAGAACAGGACTGATCCTAATAGCAGAACCCAGAGCTTCCCAGTCCCAACTGTATAGTCCTAACCAGGGGTGAGCAATTATTTCAGGCGGAAGGCCACTTAACGAGTTTTGGCAAGCTGTCAAAGGCCACATTAGTAGTCCTGCCCCTTGGCAGGAGCACCGACCCCTAGTTGCCATCTTGTGACCAGAAGTCCCACTCCCTAACCCCTGACCTTTGCCACCAAAAGTCCCTCCCCTTGCCCCCAGAAATACTCCTTTCAGCAAGGGGTTTTGCCATATCAAAACCAGAAAAATACCAAATTGTATTCTAAAAATAGAACATCTACAACATTCATTCGTTTTCAAAAAACATTTGTCTGGATTTACATGCGTTTGTGTAGTGTACATAGAGGTGATTGCACAATAGTTTAAAGTGAAGTCTTACTCTTGTATATTGGGGGGTGGGTAGCATATGGTGGTGGGTATAGGTTTGTGGGGGGCTTTTGGTACGTGGGGATGTGGGGTGTGGGGGAGGGTATGGGGTGTGAGTGTGGGATGAGAGTGTGTGTGGGTGTGTGTGTGGATATGTGAGATGTGGGTTGGTGTGGGGTTTGTGGGGGGGCTGTGTGTTGGGGGCAGGATGGCCGGGCTGTGTGAGGGATGTGTGGGTGCATGTGTATGGCTGGGTGTGCATGTGGCACTCGCCCTATGAACACACACACATACATACACTCTCTCCCTCCCTCCCTCACTGTGCAGACACACACATACTGTCCCTCTCTCACTGCACGTACACACGTACACACACACACACACACACACACACACACACACACAGTCTTTCCCTTCCTCATTGCTCTCTCTGTCTCTCTCTCCTGCTCCCTCATTGCAGGGACATGTGTGTGCACCCCCCCCCCCACACCCTCTCCCATTCCTGTCCCTGGGGTACCAGCATGGGCCTCATGCTCCCATGGTCTGGTGATGCAACCAGGAGCCACATGGTGCTGGAATGACTGGCTGGCATGCATGGAAGTACTGAAAGCTGGGGCAGGCAGAGGCTTGTGGTTGGGGGAAGAGGCAGGGGTGGAAGGAGACTGGGGGGGCCAAGGCTGGGCTGGCCTTGCTCCTGAGTCCAGCCAGCTTCCCCTGGGTCCTACTGCCCCTGGATCCTGTTATCTTTGACCTGCAACCAGAAGCACATAAATATAAATTTTCTAAATTTTTTAGGGGCCAATGGGCTGGATAGAATGGCCTAGCAGGCCAGATCCAGCCCGCAGGCCATATTTTGTCTACCCTGGTCCTAGGCTACACAGTCAGGTTTCCTCTTGTTAATTCTCCTTCCAGCCTCATGACTTTTGCATTCTTGACTGCACGGTGATTCTACTTCTACTGGTGTACTGGAACCCCTTCCCCTCCAGACTGTTCTGTAGCCTGATTATAAGACATTCTCTGGGAGGTATTAGATGCAAGCTTGAATCCTATCAGCCTAAGGAAGGGTCAGAACCTAGGTTTCCCACTTAGGCAAGTGCACTAATCACAAAGCTATTTATACAGGAGGCAGGCAGCCACCAATGTTTTTGAGACAAAATGACCATGTGGGCTGTGTTTTGTGTTATAATCAGTCTTCTCAATATGCTGTCAGTATGCTCTGAACAGGTTCAATGGATTGGGCCCTCCAGGAATTCAGGTGGAGATTAGGCAATTTTCTACCTCATATCTGCATGGCAGTGGTGGGTAGGCAGGAGGGAAGTGCCTAGCTATTCAGAATGGGTGATTCTGGGCAGTCACTGAGATCTAAGTTAGGCACTTAAAATTTCTAGTTCACACTTCAGATTCCTGGGGAGTTATTGGAGTGGTGGAGTGAGGGATATTCTGGATAATGACCTGTTTAGATGCCTGGTGTACCAAACTAGACCTAACCCACAAACCTTTTTGAAAGCATGGCCTTTGGAATACTCAGTAAGCCCTTTTATATTTTGAATAAAATAGAGTGTCACCTTGTCAGTCCAGACATCTACCTATTTACATTCTGACTCAGCATTGTAGGAACAAATAAGACAACATCATCATCAGGTTAGAGTAGATGAGTCTAATGTTCTGTCCTGACCTTTAAATCTATGAATAGAGATGTTTCCTGTTGAACCAGTACACAACAATATATAATGTATTAACTGATATATTTCAATTTTTGAATGAAACAAAAGATGACAGAAAAAGTCAGACAGTGAAGAGACACTGCAGGTCATAAAGTCTGTCCTCAAGCAATTCCAAGATATTAATTTAACACAGAGGACTATACTACTATTAAATGCATATTTTTACACTTGATCTTAGCCAAATTTATAGCAAAATCAATAAAAACTACAGAATATTTCTTCAGCTTACATTGATTCAGTGGTTAGAAGAGGGACTGCATCATTCATTCAAGGTGCAAAAGATCACTCATGAACCAGAGAGAAAAAAATTAAACATCTCATTGCATCATCCTTGAAAACAACATCACAATACCAATGTTTTATAACCATGCAGACTATAATAGAGTAGACAAATGTGTACCCAGCAAATTCGCACTAAAAACATTTAGTGTGGTTTCATGTTTGCTTTATAAATAAGGGTGTGTACAGAAGTTGCTTTTTTGCTATTTGAAGTGCTTTGTTGCCACGGTTTAACAGAAGCTTAAATATGGGTATAGTGCTTTAAATTAACCCTTGTTAAATGAGATATTAAATTTGAAGCACTGTATTTTACAGCACTTTAGCAGCCTCCAGCACTTTAAATAACTTCTGTATGCTGATCAGTGCTGTAGGCTGAGCACCCCATGCCTCCTAGCTTAGAAAGTGCAGCAGGGCTCAGAGTCCCCTCTTACCAGACATTGCACTTCTGTCATGTTTAAGAGTACTGTTACTTTAGTACACTAATATCATTGCCCAATGGCGGCCATGATACAGTGGCCCAATTTTCACGCCCAAATCATGGCAGCCCCCCTCCCCACACCCTCTGATTGGCTGAGGGGGCAGGTTTAGGGCCAGGTTTAATTGCAACAGCAGAGGCCTCCCATAGCTGTTGCTACTATCAATTGAAGGTAAGAGGCTTTTTCTTGAGCTTGGAAGGTGATGGCTGCCTTAGGCAGAAAGCCCTGGTGCTGGGTAGGGGAGGGTCTGTTTGCTCCTCCAGGCTGGAAACTGGGGCGGAGGGAATTGGGGGTGCCTGAGGGCTGCCTTGAGAAATGGCCCTGACAGTGGGTAGGGGAGGTGCTGTTTGCTTCTCCATATGTGTGTTCTCTGCCCCAGGCCCCAACTTCCTGTGCCTCAGTTTTCCTGTCCAGAGGAGCAAACAGCCCTGTCCTTACCTGGTGCCAGGGCCTCTGCCAAGGCAGCCCCTAGGCACCCCCAATCTTCCCACCTGGAGGAAGAAAAAGCCCCTCTCCTACCCATCGCCAAGCTCTCGCCTTTCCCTGTTCCTTTTGCAACCACTTCCCACTCCCCTGAGCTGCTAGGCTTTTACTGCTGGCTGTGGAATGCTTTCCCCAGCCTGCACCAGCCATCTTGTTGCAACAAAATGCCAGTTCAGCTGTCTGACGGCTGAAAGCTAAAGGATGCTTCAGGTTGTAATACACTGTCAAATATATCATGCTGTTGATCAACCTGAGTTCATTTAATTTGTTCTCAACTTCACCTCTTCTTCTTTCTACTGTGTCAGTTTTTCCATTTATGGTTTGGTTCTCTCTCGTTTTTCCTCTTAATCTTCAGCCAAATTCTGTGTCAAATTTGTAAAAAGTTTCTGTTGAAATCCTTGACACCTTCCATAAAGCAGAATATATCAGTTCTATCTAAGCATTTGGCACAATCTGTAGCAGCCTTTTGACTATTTTCCACCTTATCATACAGCTGATGGAGAGATTTAAAGTTGTTTGCTTCAAAATATTTCCACAAAGTCCTACGGCAAAACTGGGGTTAAAAATATAAGAAAACAGTCCACTTATCTTTTGAAAACACATGCTGAATTCCAAGTAACTTTAAAAAGGTATTCCAATGCATCATTTAAACAAACATAAGCAGATTCTAGCATTTTTACATCAGGAAGGGAAGAAAAACAGCATGTGATCTTGAAGGGGCATATTATAACTATGAATGTCATTGGACGATTTTGGGAAATACCATGTTAAGTATCTTCCAAGTTTGGTATAATTCCTCGATCACTTGACTGTATAATTTACATTTTCAGGTTGTCAAATAATTTCAGTATTGACATTTGAACATATCTCAACACACTGGACATGGTCTTTTCCATGGGCAGATCTAGGATTTTGAAAAGCAGGGTGCAGGTGGTGTGGCACATCATCCCATACAACACAACACACATTTTTATCTAATTAAAAGAGGGCTAGAAACTTTATTTTAAAAAGCTAGGGCCCTAGAGCTGTATTATTCAGTTAAATTTGTTTTTGCTTTGATCTTTAACTTTATTGGAATGTGCATTAACTTGCTATAT
>NW_017728931.1:3800809-3809577 GCF_001723895.1 Crocodylus porosus
TAATGCAAGTTAATGCACATTCCAATAAAGTTAAAGATCAAAGCAAAAACAGTGCAATTCTGCAATTCTACTGTCTGTTGACTGCTCCTTGCAACGTAGCTTCTATTTCAGCCCTCCAGACTTTTTCTAACTCTAGCTAAAATCAATACTGTCACTGCTCCCATACTGCCAAATTTCCAAACCCTTGGGGAGCTCTGGAGCTGGCCTGTGGGACACGGGTTGAGCACCCCTGGTCTAATCAAAATTTGGCCACGGTACTTGGGTTAACAGACTTTTGAAATGTGAACTGAGCTTTTGGATAATCTCAGCTGTTGACGGACTTCAGTTTTATACCTCATGCAAGTAAAACATAAAATTGGAATAATGACCAGGAGCTCTTGCTGCATTGAAAATAATCTTTCTTATTCAAGAGAACTGATGTGTTTTCTGTATAGATTGCAACTGCTATTGCTATGGTTTTGTTCATTTGCCCTCTTTTTTTCTACAGAACCATTAGTGAATATCCACTTTCACAAGGTTTTCTACTGAAATAGAAAAATGGCTTCTAAAATGTTTTAATTTGTACTCGTGAGTATAGCTGTACGTAATCTATAATGACATACTTGTATGTAAAGAAACATTCCATTTCTGGTATGATAGCTGGAATTAGCCACAGAATCTTATTACATTCATCCCAAACACTACTAAGCTGCAAGACTGCTCCAAGTACTTCCTTTTGTTTCAGGCCCTTATAGCTTGGAGCACTTGTTGAACCTGATGAGAAGTGTATCCAAGTGGCTGACAATTATGAAATAAACAAATGTTGTTTGAGACATTTTGGAGTAGAATCCAGCAATACATAGATTAGTTTATTGATGTTGTTATCATATTGAATATTATTCATACTTCTGATATTTCTGCTGTGCAATTGCATTCCATGTTCAGTAAACATCACATTATCTCACTATGCAAAAAGCTTCATTAATCAAAACAGACAATAGACCAGACGCTCCTCTTTTGAGTTGAGGGTTTTGGATCTTTGAGTCTTTTACCTTGTCTAAATGCCATGTCCCTGTCAACATAGAAAGCAAGCAACACTCTGTAACAGATTACTATAAGATGCTGTGTTAAACAGAAAGCATTAACTCATTTACTGAAAGAGTTTCTAAGTTATTCTATATTTAGCGTTGCAGTCACTATTTTTAATAAATGGTTTGTAATCCAGTGAAGCTCATCCCATGATCCACTGAAAATACTGAATTTATTCATTCAGGGTATGTCAACATTACATTCCCAGTAAGTCCGGTGCTCCCAAGGATGCCCTCCATACCCACTCCTACTTGCATTGGACAAACCTAGATATGTGGTTGATAGGCTGCTCCAGGAGGCTAAAGCACAGAGACTTGTTTAGACAAGGTTCTTTGGGTAGATGTGGTATCTTTTATTTGACCAGCTAAATAGTTGGAAAAATTGTTCTTTGCAAGCTTTCAGGCACAAACACCCTTCTTCAGGCTATAGGGAGAGTCTGTTGGTGTTTGTTTGCTCTCCTGGGTAGAATACAAGCCAATATGTAAAATTCAGGTCTGTGAAAATGCAAATGCATGGCAGTGAGGATCAGAGGGAAGGAGTGACAATAGGTGACAGACAAATGCTGGGAGGGAAAGGAGGAATGTAGAACTGGTGATAGAATGTAGCTGGTAAAATGCAGACAGGTTACCTGGGGTTGTCAGATGGCAGGCAGGTTATAATGTGCCATAAATCCAATGTCCATATTTAGTCCATGATTTTTTGTATCCAGTAGATTTATGAAGTGAAGTTTGTAGGTTCATCTGTGAAAGGTTTGGTTTCTTTAATTCCCTTTAAGAATTAGAACTGAGAGACTGGAGACAGAGTGGTTGTTCCCTTGGGTGAAGTGTGCACCTACAGGTAATTGGGTATTTTTGTCTTTGATACATTTTTGGTGTGCATTCATTCTGGTACAGAGTTTCTACTACATATTTTCCATCAGGGTATTTAGTGCACTGGATGATATATATTACATTTCTGGAGGTGCAGGTTAAGATCCAGGAATGATGATGATTTTGTTGTGGGCTGTAGTTATTGTGGGACTGGTGGAGATGTGTTGACAGGTTTTACATTTTTTGTTTCAGCATGGTCTGGATCCATTCAGTGTGCCTTGGGCCAAAGGAAGTTTGCTTCTGGTGATAAGGTTGGCAAGGTTTGGTACTTATTTAAAGGCTAGGATGGGTGGTTCTGAAAAGATCTCTTTGAGAATTGGGTCTTCTTCTACTATGGGTGGAACTTGTTTGAAGATTATCTGTATGGGTTTCAGGGAAGGATGGTATGTCATAACCAATGGTGTGTGATTTGTGGGGATTTTCTTTTTGTACTGCAGCAGTTCTTCGTATGGTGTCCAGGTGCATCTTTCTAAAGTACAATCTATCTCTCTGGAAATTTGTGAAGTGAGGATCGTGAGTGTTCTCCTCAGTGCAAATTTGTTGGTATCGGATGGCTTGCCTGTATACTGCAGCTTTTTTGGTGTGTTTAGGGTAATTGCTGGTTCTGTGTAGATATTTAAGTTGCTCTGTGGGTTTCTTGTATATGGTGTTTTGTATTTTACCATTCTAGGTATTGACCATAGTGTCTGAAAAGGAAATGTTGGTGCTGGAGTCTACAAGAGATAGTCTGATGGAGGGGTGATGGTTATTGAATTTGTGATGGAAATCAATCAGAGACTGCAGGTTTTTGGTCCAAATGATGCAGATGTCATCTGTGTATCTTAGGTATATCATGGTTTTGATGGTGCAGTTCTTAAGGAATTGTTCTTCCATGTGGGCCATAAAAAGTTTGCCCCCACAGTATGGACAATTCATCTAATGAAGTTAATTTATGTTGTACACAGATTGAACAAAGCTGGCTTAGATTCTGATTTGCAAGAAACAAAACAAAACAAAACTAGATGTACTGCCTACTGCATAATGTAAAATAGATCTACAAATTAAGAGAAGCCAGGTATCAGATCTTTTCAAAATTTACCCTAAGTGGCCTACTTGAGACTGATTGGCTTGCCCTGAATCTCTAACAGCCATGATTCCAGTTTTTCTGGTTAGTGGGGTATTATTATTCATACATGGCTGGATGTCAAACTTCTCTTTTCTATTGTCCTGACACTCAGAAGCTCATCAACAGAAAAGGTGCAATGGTGAGAGGCAGAGGAGACGTGTGAGTTCATCTATCATAATTGTCTCCTGAGCTGGTTCTAGTAAAGGATGGTGATGACCTCCTCCCTTCGCAGGCTAATCCAGTGGTTCTTAAACATTTAAGGCTTTAGGCATCCCTCCATTACTTTTGTAAATTGAGTAGCACCCCATTTCATAAATTCAGTGCTTACGTGCTTGAAGAAGGAAAGCAGTCAGCAGGGAAAAGCCTGCACTTTTCTTCTCACCAGAGCCTGCACTTATCTCACTTCTCTTGTCAGGACCCTTCAAAGGTTGCCATGCCACCCCAGGATGCCACAGTTCCTTAGTTTGAGAATCACTGGGCTAATCTTTTCACTGATACCACATTAACCAAGCTGCTTTGTTCCTGAAAATAACAACCACCACTAAATTCTTCAACTAATAATGTTATGCTAGTCATTAATTTCAGCATCTGCATCCCACAAAGAGAATAGAGTTTGCATTATTCCGCAAGGGAAGGCATGCAAAGTCCTGAGACTATTCCTTTTAGATTCCTGATGCTTGGAATAACAAAAAATAATGTTCCATGCATTATCTTTCTCATCCTTCTCAGATTTACACTGTTAAGAGCACAGAAATTAGGACTTTGAAAGTAATTAGCAGTGAAAGTGAAGACGTGATCAATAATGTTCTTGATTTTATTGTGCCTAACTACTGTCTCTAAGGATTTTGATTTGAGGAGCTCCCAGAAATTCATGCACAAAACACCGTTATACCCTCCATAACAACATTCTTCAGTCAGGGTAGGATTTAGTCGGTAAACAATGTGTGTTAATAAACAATCACCTTTGTTTTTATTTCCCTTCTTTGGGCCAAATCTAAAATTCATGACAATGATATCATGGGAATCTTTCTGTTGACTTCAACAGACCTTGAATCAGCCCCTTAGGTTCTTTGTAAACATTATTTACTTTTAAACAGTATAGTCTCATTCTACAAATCTTAACATCACCACTTTTTATTATGAGCTTCTGCTTCACTGAGGTTTTTGCTTCTACAACTCATTTCACATGTGCCATAGAATGCAAAAATACATTTTTCAATAAGACAATACAGTTACTGTTTATACATCAGAGCCTAATAATGACTGGTTTCAAGGAACTATAACATTTAATAAAAGCATTTTATTACATTTAAATTTATTAAAATTTAAACATTAAATTCAACATGTTAATTATGACTATTTTCCATGGCTTGACACTGACAGTAGGAAATGGATCCACACAACTGCTCTGCAGAGATATGTTCACTGGTGCTATTTGCTCTTTGATTACTAATGTATTATTAGTGCTCTTCATTTAGGACTTGATTCATTAACAAAGACTTATATGGGCATTATGTAAATTTGCTGTATGTCTTTTACATAGCCATCAGGGCATGTATTATGAACCAATTGAAAAAAACATTGAAAATGTATTCAGTTATGTCCTGACTTGTGGGCAAGGTTTAGCTAAATGCATAGCTGCATGCAGAAATCAAATAAGGGTGTATAAAACACCCCTTTTTGCTAGATCACAGTTCGAATTTATGCAAATCCCTATTCAACAAAGCAGCCTCAGAAGTACATGGCTGCACTGCTACAGAACCAACAAAATGGTGGCAGGGGAGCAAACTGAAATTCTCAGGCTGCCTTTTGCAGGGACTATCACTGTCTTCATTGCCATTTGTAATCACCTTCCTCTCCTATTTTTAAAGCAACAACTTCCAGCATATTCTTTTTGAAGTTGTGTTTTGGTTATACTAATCTGGCATCCACTAAATAAAATTGTTTTGTTCCTTTTATTAAGCGAAATTCAACCACGGTTGTAGGAAACACCCAAAGTCCCTACGTTTATTTAATAATGTTGTTACATTGTGTTATATTACAGTGGGTGCATTTACATGTGTGCCCAACTGCACAGTTGTTACTGCGCAGTTCCGGCAGCACAGGGGTCATTTCCAACCCTACTGCACAGTAGCAATGAGCTACTGATCAGTAACTCCTTGCTATTGTGCAGTAGCTTTGGCTTCATGGTTTGTGCCCACTATGTCGCCATAGTGATGAGTTATGTTGCCATAGCTTGTTGCTATGGTGACATAGCATCTCGTGTAGAAGTGCCCACTGATTTACATTAGCAGGGGTAGGCAAAATGTGGCCCGGGGACCTGATCCGGCCTGCCAGGTGGCCCGCAGGGCCTCTAAAAAATTTAGAAAATTAATATTTATCTGCCCCTGGCTGCCTATCATGCAGCCCTCCAAGGCTTGCCAAAACTCAGTAAGTGGCCCTCCACCCGAAATAATTGCCCACCCCTGCATTAGGGAGAGGCGTACCTAAGCCCAAAGGCCCACTATGGCAGGCAAACTATCAAAACTGTGTGAGATAGTATGTGTTCTCAAGGATAATTTAAAATAGATAAAGGATGGGTTTTATCCCTGGTTCTGCAGCTAGGGAGTCGCTGCCCAGGGAAGCAGATTCTGTGTTGCTGTAAACTGTTCCAGTGCTATCGAATGTGGTCTCTGTTTGTGGAAAGATATCTTTCTCTCTTGTCTACCTCAAGACCAAATAGCCCAAAAAATTGACAGAGCAATATGTAGTAATTTGTAGCAAAGGGAGAAAATGACCAGTCTCAAATAATGTGAAAGGAATGGGTGAAAGAAGAGAGTAGTGAGAGACTAAAGAGGCCCCATGAAAGGAAAAAGGAGATTCCTGGAGAACCCATAGAAAACAATTATGGAGGAGATACAAGAGGTCAGCAGTGGTGGAGGAGAAGAGTGTGGCAGAAATAAAAGAAAACCCAGCTATCCTTGATTTTTTTCCCCCACCTTTCCAAGGCTGTGGAAAGCCAGGGCTCTGGAAATTTGACTTTTCACCATAGAGGTGGTGTTTGTAGGGGCTGATCCATTTCCATAGCACCAATGGGAGCAGTTCCCTAAAGATGAATGCAGACAGCAGCCAGAATAAATGAATGGTGCTTGTGCCACAACCAAGATATTAACTTCATCCTACAGAAATGATGCTGGGTACCAACAGGTAGTACCATCCAATCCAGGGACACCTCAAGGATCTTTATACCCTTGTCTGCAGAAAGGAGCAGCATGGAACATTTATGTGGGAACACACTTATTTAGTCTACTCCCTCAAAATATGCACATGCTTCCTTTTTCCTCCTCTTTTCCTTCTTTTTGTCTCCTCTTTCTTCTTTCTCTTTTCATCTCATTCCTCCTTTCTTCTCCATCTGGACCAGCCCTCGCCCAGATACTAACCAAAGTGAGATGAATTCTGCACCTTGCAGAACACTGCTAAGCCTCCAAAGGAAAGTAGGAAAGTAAAAGCACATGGTTTTCCCCATAATTTAAATGAAACATGTAAGACTGTAAGATTAGTGCACATCAATCCCTTCATTTGAATCAAGAGACACCTTCGTTTAACAGCTATAAGGAAAACCACCGTTTTGTTCAAAGTACATTTCATTAGACAGCACGAGACAGTTTTCTTCAGCAATTTTACAGCTCTTATCAGATTATATTAAAATTAAATTAAAACAATTTAAAAGAAGTGTTAAGTACTAAAGAAAGAGTACAAACAAAGACACTCCTCCTTGTAAGCTTTCAGTGAGCTGGGAAATGGTGCACTGATGTTATTTATCAGGGATGTGAGTAATAAGATTATTCTTTAGTCAATTATGAGCCCATCAGTGTCAGTACAGAGGATCACATCATAGATCTACGTTTCTAATACTTCAGTCTTCATGAGATTTCTTAGCAGTAGTACACATTTGCCTGACACAAACAAATAAAAAACAACAGGGAGAAAAGGGAATAAGTAAGTTGGAGAAAACACTGATAGTTCCGTTTTTCACACCCATTTTATCAGGATGGTTGGTTTTAGGCTGGATGAGACTAGAAAGAGCCTGGTCTCATGGTCATAGATCCTGTCTGTCCAGTCTTTTTCCTCTTTGGCCAATGACTTCCTTTCTGGTTTGTGTTCTGTTAAATAAGAGATGGTTTAAAATAGCAGGACTAAATCTTAATTGTTCATCATTCTCTTGAAGTAGGGATGGAAGAGAGAAGGCAAATGTTATGTTAACCTCCCTTTCTGTGTTTTGTGGGGACTTGTCTCACCTCTGACATGTTTGTTCTAATTTATGCTGAACTTCCCCCCATGCTTCCGGGTGGAAGGTCTGGGAAGGAGAGAACAGCTTTTTTGTCTGTATTTTGGACATGCCCCTGATTTGTCTTTGATCTGCAATTTGTGTAGGGGATGAGCAGCAGGGCATCTCCCTAAGTGCTGCTTCCCTGCATGATGGGGATTCTCAACAGGTGTACTCAATAAAACCAGGAAGATGTTTCCTCGAATGATTGGGACTGGGGTGTCTCATTGAGGAATGAGGAGGAACAACTTTGCCTGACCTTGGAAGGAAGAGGAGAGAGAGAGCAAAAGAGACAGAGAGAGATGGCATCATTCTACATAGCAAGCTGCCACCAATGAACTCAGGCCATAGCAGAAAAGATCTGGGATCAAATCCCACATGCAATGGGTGAATTTATCCTGGGTGAACCTGCCTTTTTCTTTTGCTACAGTTTTTCGTGTGTAGTTGCTATGGTGAAAACACTGCACTGAATTGAGTGGAAGGTCTCTTTGCACTTCCACAGTGGCATAAAGGGACTGTTGTGGATTGAGAATGAGGCCCATTATCTTTTAAAAGCAGCTATGTAGCAAATGTAGGATTAATTTAGTACTAATGCACTTAGGGCAAAATTCTGTTACTTTTGTGTAACCTTACTGACTTTAGTGGAGAAACCATGTGTCAATAAAGTTAAGGCTGAGGTAACATTTTGATTTGAAACCATTTTCCCTTGGTTTGAGACCAATTCCCTCCAATGAATCAATTCCCTCCATGGTATGTTTGATGTTAGTGTTACAGTCTTCAAACCAAGAGATGAGACAGTTTGAGATCCCATGAACTTACACCTTTTGATTAACTTGAAACAACATAGAATTTCAAAACAACAGGTAAGTCATAAAACCACAATATGCAGCAGATTTAGCAATCTCACCACCCACTGGAAGATTGGGTACATATGTACCAGCAAGTGTGTCATGATGAGCATGTTTTCTCTGATTTTCACTCTTCAGTTTTACTCCTGAGTTTTCCATACTTATGTAAACAGCCTTGTGCTTATGTAGATTATGTGTCATTTACAACGTTTGGTATTTTTCCACTATCCAAAACCCCCCACCCTGGGCCAGCAAATCACACAACGACACTCAAATGCTTTCCTTACAGGGGATAGTCTGATCATAACACTTGCATAACTACAGGACTGTTACATGATCTACATAACTCCCAACTCTTGACATCAAAATTTGTATAATTAATGTATATCTGAAGTGTCTTCCATTAATTCTGTGAACATTTGAGATTTATTAAGGCCATACTTCATCCCACTGAGCAAGAGTATTCATTGGCTGTGGTCTGAAAAGGTGCCTTCCAAACCCCCCAAATTAGGTAGTGTTCCAAAATCATGGGTGATCCTGAAAATCATGAGACTGGATTAAAAATCATGGGC